>NW_027458611.1:0-300000 GCF_050624435.1 Tenrec ecaudatus | reverse complement strand
AATTTGTTCATAGTTTTATTGAAACGATAGTTCGGCCCTCCAACTGATCAGAGGGACAGTGAACTGGTCCCTGTTTAAAGAGTTTAAGGACCCCTGGCCTAGAGAAATCAGAAATCCGTAGTTCTGGGGAGAGCACTCCTGTTAAGGAGGTTTCCTTTCTAAGCAAGCCCAGACAGTGGCAATTGGATCTCGGTGCACCTCGAAATGTTGTAGCCACTCTCCATTCCCAGAAAGAAAACTACTCCGACCGCTGGCAAGTTCAACAGAAAAAGTTTTTTTTCCTGAGCAGCCCCAGTCTAATTGTCCAAAGGTTTTTATACTTTTGCAATGTGCAGGTGTGCAAGCAGGCAGAGTAGAGAAGCAGGGTGTTGCAGTTAGTCATTCTTAGTTGAACAAAGACTGCTCTGGTCGCTCTCGCGAATCTTCTGAGCATCCATATCCTTTGGGACATTCCCTTGGGCACATCTGCACAGCCTACCTCCCCTATATCAGCTAGTTCATTTACAGTTCATAGCTACTTTATTTACTTTACATGGTGCCTTCTGTCAGCTCATAATGGCTTCACTCTTGTCAAGGCTGTTTAAGCTTTTCCCAGAGATCCTATATAGCCGCCATTGTGGCCATGGGGAAACGGGGCCTGTGACCCTGGCCAAGATGGTGCCCACCAGCCCAAACATGTGGAAGGGCACTGCCTAGGGAGCTGGTTGAATAGACCTGGGAGTTAGCCCTGCCTTGTCCTGGGAGCCAAATATTTCCCTTTTCCCCTCCATTCCCTTTCTCCTGGCTTTTCAAACAAGCTGCTTTAGCCCTATAATGCCCAGCACAACATTTTTATAACATTTAATTGAAACTTATCTAGTACCAAACTTATAAATTATCAATGTGACAATTTGGTTACATTTCAAAAACATTGCACGTTTTATATATTTGAATGCCATATATACATATTGATAACTATGAAAGTAAAGAATAAAAATGTTTAAAATTATTTCCTGAATTTAAAACTTGAGGCGTTATAGTGTTAGTGTTCTACCAGTGTAGGTTTGTTCCTTGTTACAGGCTGGTTTTCCTTGGCCCAGGCTTAGGCCAATGGCATATGGAACCCTTCCTGTGTAACTGTTACCTTTAGGCTTTCAGTGTTGCTGCTTAAGGCACTTTTGGGGAAAGCTCTTACTACACAGTTCCACTGCCACGATGTTCCAGACAGAAATTCCAATTCCCTTAAGGTTCCCTGAGCTTCCAGATGCCCCTTCCCTTCAGAGATTTGAGAGTCTGCTCCCGCCAGCAGGCATCTTGGAGGGCCGTGGGGCCATTCCAAGCAGTGGTTCTCCTAGCTTGTCTAGAATAATGGTTGGACTTAAAGTCGACCTCAGTGAGTTGTCTTTGATCCCTTACTTCTTGCTGGGGCATCTTCCTGAGGCAACAGATTCAGGGCAATAAAGGGCTCGCTCTCAAGTGGGGTTTATTGACCTTGAGGCAGCAAGCTCTACATAGCCTTCTTTTGTGCTTTCTAGATGGGACTTAGCAGCTTCATACTCAGGAATTGCCCCCTTGCATGAATCCTGTCCAATTGGGATAGAGTTGACACAGAGGCTAGACAAACAAAAGCTGATACACTATGCAACTTTATTTGAGAAAGGAGAATGGTGGCCAGAGAATGGTACACTTTCCCTTCTAACCCTGATTCACCTGGAACAGTTTTGTAAAGTGATTGGAAAGTGGGCCGAAATGCCAGAAGTTACAGCATTTCTCCTTTTGAGGAGCAGTAGAGACCTTCATCCCCAGTGCACCCAGGAACCCCTAAGGCAGGCATCCTCAAACTGTGGCCCGTGGGGCACATGTGGCCTGACGACATTTATCCCACCCTCAGGGTGTTTTTGCTGCCTCTGCATGTCCTACTTAGTAGCCGATTCGTGCAATGTGCATAGGAATTTGTTCATAGTTTGGTTTTTTTTAACTATAGTCTGGTGCTCCAACGGTCTGAGGGACAGTGAACTGGCCCCCTGTGTAAACAGTTTGAGGACCCCTGCCCTAAGGGATCCTGGACTTAGGGGTTACTAATCTCCCAGCCCTGAAACATCCCTGAACATTCTACCCGTTGTAGGAGGCACCATGGGAATTTGGTCTCTGGGTAATTTACAAGTCTTTTATTCAATTTGAAGCCAAGAAAATTAAAAATGACTCAGACACTTACTTTCTTTTGATCCCTGTTGACTCCCGCTGTAGTATTCCAATATTACAATTTAACGCTATAACGCATGACCTTTTCATTCCATTCAATTAAATGTGTGTGTATAGATAGATAGATAGATAACTATGAAAGTAATTAATGAAAACAAAATTTGTTTGACCAAAGTTAATAATTGAGGGATAATAGGATTAAATAGAAGCATGGTTCTTAGCAGTGGGTCCAAACATTAGGATCATAAATGAAACAGTGATCTCAGTGCACCCAGTAGTTCCCAAACCCTGTACCCTCATAGGGGAAATTGTGGATGCTTTTACTCCCGTGCCTATACTTAGAACGAACAAACACACATGCCTGATAATCCTAAGATTTTTTTTGTTTCCTGTGACACTCACCTAATTTCAAGGGCACTGCCACCTCACAAGCCTAGCCTTGCCTCAGTTAAACTGTTCACCCTTTTGTCCGTTTGTTTGTTTTTCCAGAAGTTCTCAAGTTACCAAGCCCTCTGAACCAAGTGTGCCACCTCTAGGACCACCATCTCCTGGACCACCTCAACCTTATCCATCCTAGACCTGAATGGACAACCCCTCCCAGCAGAGTAGAAAGGGTATGGACCCAAAGCCCCACTTCACCCTTTTGCCAGCAGGAAGGACCTAAAGATGTCGTCGCCTTGTACCCCAAAGATTTGGGTCCATATCTCTTCAGGGTGTAAATTTTAGGTAGCTAGCATAGGGACTAGGTTGTCCATGATACATGCTCAGAGGGCCAAGCTAGCCACCCAGGAAAGAGTGGCACACCGAGCGTGCTCAGAGGTCCAGGTTTCCAGTCAGGAAGGCCAGGTACACCTGGGTGGGTGCTGCACCCACATTGACCCACCTAGGCCAAGTAAATTCAATTCAGCCACTGGGGTCCACCAGGGTTGCCTACCATGCCTCCCTATCTCTCCTAAAACACAATTGGATCACAAACCTGGCTTTGGCGTGAATTCTTTCTCATGCAGAGCCAAGGACCAAGGTATATCTGTCCACAGAGAGAAAAACCTAGGAAAGCTCTTTGGAGGCAGCAGCACTGCACATGAGTGGCTATTGGATACTGTTTAGATGCATGGCTTTCTATTTGGAACTTTTTTTTTGTCTCACCTGAATGGAAAGGAAGAGGTAATACTTCTGGATCACACAGTATCCATGTCCACAAATGAGCTGCTCATTCCACAGTCCTGGCAGTGCCTTTTGAAAACCCTCTGCTTTAGAATGTCACTCCTTGAAGATGGCAGTGGGAGTGGCTGGGGCCAAGTATGCTGCCTCTTACTCCCAGTTGCAGGTTTCTGGATGCTGATTGTATCTCTTACAGCATCAATTAGTGGGCTTGTTGTCTGCCTCAGGCTTTGTTCACAGAGATCCTCCAGCTAGGTGGTGGTGTGTGCGCATAAGCAGAGGCTTCCTGCCAATCCCCCATGAGTAGTAGAGCTCCCATGGTGTGGACTCCATGAAAGCCGTGCTCCAGCCAGCAGGATTACAAAGGAGGGTGGGCCCGGCAGGACAGGAGGGCCATTGCCCCTATGGAATGACCTCAGAACCCCGCCTCCCTCCCTGTCCAGCTCCTGGGACTATGGGCCCTAAGCTTCATGCCTGACTCAGGAATAGACACAGGGTGAGGCAACTCCAGGAGGTGATTTTGCTGATCTAATCCAGCCTGAGATCATCCTTGCATGTGCCCTCTGTCCAGACCTTTTTTTAAATTGTTCATGCAACACTAACCACAATGCATATATACATCGGTTGTGTAAAGCACATTTGTACATTCATTGCCCTCATTATTCTCAAAATATCCACTCTCCACCCCACCCAAGCCCCTGGCCTCAGCTCCTCATTTTTCCCCCTCCATTCGAGCTACCCTTGATAATTTACTAATTATTTTCTCATATCTTGCACTGTCTGATGTTCCTTCACCCACTTTTCTGTTGAGGTTAAATGTAGATCCCTGTATACGGTTTCCGTTTTCCAACCTACCCTCCCTCCACCCTTCCCGAGTCTGCACTCATAACACTGGTCCTCAAGGGCTCATCCACCCTGGATTCCCCATGTTTCCTGTTCCTATCTGTCCAAGTGTACATTCTCTAGTCTAGCCTGATTTGTAAATTAGAATTGGGATCATGATAGTGGGAGATAGGAAACATGTAGGAACTAGGGGAAAGCTGTGTTTCATCGTTATTATCTGGTACCTGTCTTGGTTTATCTCCTCCCTGACACCCTTCTGTTAGGGATGTCCAGAGGACTGTAAATGGGCTTTGTGTCTGTACCCAGCACTCCCTGCTCATTCGCAATGATAAGATTTTTTTTGTTCTGATGATGCCTGCTACCAAATCTTTTCAAAACCTCATGATCACACAAGCTGGTGTGCTTCTTCCATGTGGGCTTTGTTTCTTCTGAGCTAGATGGGCGCTTGTTTTCCTTTAAGCCTTTAAGACCTCACATGCTATATATTTGATAGCTGGGCACCATTAGCTTTCTTCACCACATTTGCTTATGTACCTGCTTTGTGTTCAGTGATCGTGTGGGGAAGGTGAGCATCATAGAATGCCAATTTAATAGAACAGTATTTTTGCAACGAGGGAGTCCTTGAGCAGTGGCCCAATGTCCATCTGCTATCTTAATACAAAACCTATAAATATAGGGACATAGATCTATTTCCCCATGCTCATATATTTAAATATGTACATGCCTTTTTTTAAACCTCTATAATTGACCCTTGCTTCCTAGCTTGCTTTTCTATTCCCTTTGATTTGCCTCTTGGGCCCACTGCCATGCTCACTTTTCATTTGTGCTTCAGTAATTCAGTAATTCCTCTTGGTTCCATTGGTTCCATTTCCCTTGATCACTCCCTACCAGGCCTCCTACATCCCCCTCACCACCGATTTGCATCACCTGTTCTTCCCTTTTCTCTGGGTTTCTTAACACCACTACCTTTCCCCACACCCCCCTCTCTCCCATGTCTCCCCAGAAGTGTTGGTCCTGTTTTCTCTCCTCCAGATTGTTCGTCCAGCCTATCTTATTTAGACAGACCTGTAGATGTAATAACATACACAAAACAAGACAGAGCAAAACCAAGCACTAAAAGCAACAAAACAACCAAAATCCAATGACAATGAATGAAAACAACTCAACAAGAAAGAAGTGGCTCATCGTTAGTTCAAGGTCGGTTTGTTGGCCTTTAAGAGTGTTTTCCAGTCCAGTCTGTTGGTGTACCAAGTACTGGCCTCAAAGTCATCCTTTGGCATTCCCTGGGGACCTTGATGCTTCGTTTTCTTGCTCTTCTGCTGTACCCCCTTAGTGTTATGCCTCGGTGTGGCAGGATTAGTTCGGGCGCATTTCCCACACTGTGTCTTCAGTGTTGTCCCCTCTAAGGCTATGGGTCTTTGAGGGGTGTCTTGTCTCATCGTGGGGCTGGCCATGTGGTCTTCTATGTGGACTGGATTCTCTGAGTGGGAACATCATCCTCAAGTCCTGGTGTGCCAGGATGTGCTCCACATTCCCCTCCTCCCCCTTCATCTGCTCCATGTGCTCCGATCAGATATGTCCCTCTCTCAGAGCTGCAGATTCACTGCCACCTTCTGAAATAAAATATTTGGCATGGGAAGGTGAGTTGGGTGGGAGGATCTGCTCAGATCATTTGATGGTTCAGGATAGATTGACTGTTCGGCTGGGGACAGGTATGTGGGGCTTAGGGCTCTGGCTCCCAACACTGGTTGTGAATATGTCTTTGTTGTTAACCAGTTGTGTGCCTGTGGGTCAACACCTGTGTCTTTTTGAGTGAGTTTTCTCATCTGCAGAGTAAAGGTAATCCATTATCCAGACTCCCATGTCACCAATTGATTGAGAGGCACTAACCAGAGCCTGATTGAAATAGTGTGTACCTGTCAGGCGTGTTCTAAAAACACCTTAAAAGTCGTAAAAACACTATAAATGCCTTAAAAACCCTAAAACATCTAACATATTTCTAAAATGCTAAGACCACTCCTAAAGACCCTCTAAAACATCTTAAGACCATTAAATACATGGTAAAAGGCTTTCTAAAACACCCTAATGCGCCATAAGTCTTAAAAAAAACTCCTTACGTCCCGAAAACATAATAAATGCCCTAATATTATGCAAATGCCTTAAAACGCAAAATAAAGAACACGTGAAGCCCTAAAAACACGCTAAAAGTCTTTTAAAACCCCAAGAACATCCCTACAAAGCAACCCGAAGCACTATAAAACCCTGTAAAAGTCCAACAGCCTAATAGACATGAATTCACCATGAAAGCAAAAAATAATCCAACAAAACCCTAAAGCCCTGAAAACCAAAACCTAATCCCCCAAAACACTCTAATGCCTTAAGCACCCTAAAATTTTAACAAAACACTAAAAGCCATAAAAACACATATAAGCCTAATAAACACCCTTAAACACTAAAATCACCCTAAAAGCCTTAAAATGTCTGAAAAGCCATAATATTCCCTAAAATTCAAATAACACTCTGAAGCCACAAATAACACACTAAATACCTCCCAAAATATGTGGAACTTCCAAATCATATCCCTAGAAGATTCCCAAACCATGAACTTCCAAAACCACATAAATGCCCTGAAGACAACATGAAAGCCCCAACAAAACATAAAATGCTGGGGAAAAACACATAAAATATTTTAAAATACCCTAAAATCTCTAAGAAACCCTGTAAGATCACTAAAAACACCCCTACCTGCTAAAAAATACCCATACACTCCAAAAAATCACCCGTAAATCCCTTAAAAACTCCCTTAAACCTTATAAAACACCCTTAAAGCCCAAACCACCCTAATGCGCAAAAAAATTAAATGACCCCAAATGACCTTAAAGCCCTAAAAATCACATGCCACAAAAAAATCCTAAATGACCCCAAAATTCCAACTCAAAGCCAGCCTACAAGTCTTTTATGAGAACAGTTTTATCTTTCTACCAAGGAGAAGTTTGTAGGTTCAACCCCTGACCTATGCCCTTACCATATGAAGTTAGTAATCAGTGGTTTTGCAATTCTTTGAAGAAAGATGAGGGTAATTTTATCAGGAGTGAATTAAACTTGTCTAGTGCCTTGAGTAGAACTGATAACTGTACTACATTGAGTCGTCTGGTCAAGGAGCATGGGATATTATCCCATTTGCTGAGGTCACACTTGATTTCTTGTAATTTCTGTAGTTTTCCTCATATAAATCTGTTGTTTTTTTATTCAAGTATAGATATAGATATTTTCATTTACGCTTGGCTATTGTAAATGGTACTACCTGAAAATGTGTATTTCATTAATTATTATTTCTTGATCTATTTCTTCATCCTTCGAAATATTATCAGTTTGTTGTGGTAGATAAACATTAGGACTTTGCATAACTTAGAAATATTACATTTCACAGAAAAATCATATTAATTATGTCGACAGAGCTATAAAAGGAATGTTGCCCTGAATATCTTCAGATATGACAGCTGTTTCATTGAGAAATTAAGCCAGACAGACACAATGTGATGTACATTTTGTTATTTTCATGTGGGTTCCTTCACTCTTCCAAAAAAATTAGGTTCATGAGCCCCTTGGGGAATGAGTTTGAGTTCAGATCAGATGTCTATTTATATATTTGAGTCCTGAAGCCCATTTGATGGACTGTTCTGTTGCTTCCAAAGTAGTCAGTCACTTCCCCACCAATTAGAGAATTTGTCCGAAGCAAAAGTAAAAGTGTGGCGTACGACATTTGACTGCACACCATCTAAAATCACACTCTCATTTGGTGTTGGCAGTTTTACTTGTATTTCAATTGTAAACTACACTTCAGAGTTCAGGCTAGTGAAAACGTTTCAGTGGAAAAAATTTGCACACAACTACGTGCAGTTTGTGATTCTGTTGTTCCCAAGCAAGGCTATGAGGACAAAGATGCACAAGCATGGGGGGCACTGCAGACAATGTGTGAAAGTTTCCAGGAGCTCAGGGGTGGACAGCGGCTGCTAATTCTCCCGTGCTGGCAGTGAGCTATGTGGGAGGGCTTTGTGTGAGGTCCCTGTGGGGTCTCTGAGAAGTCTCCATAAAGGATGCTGAGAACTTCATATGAAGTCTCTGTGCGAGGCCTCTGAGTCTCTCTGGAAGTCTCCAAGGAAGTATGTGTGTGAGGTTTCTCTCTCGGGTATGTGTGAGTGTCCTTGTGAGATGTCTGCTGAATTGTGGGGGGCGGGGGGCAGTTGTTTCGCTGAGGTCTCTGCAGGTCTGAGTGGGCTTCCCTTTGTTTGACCTCACAGCACCATATAAGAGGACCTGGTGGCAGGGGAAAGGGAAGGGGCTTGGTCCATGCACCCCTTGCTGTTCTTTCAGGGTCTTCTCTCCATCTCCGTGCACTTACCTAGCACGAACGGTAGGGTTCAGCAGCGGGGAGTCCGGTGTCCAGCTCTTCACTCTCTCTAGGAACACACCCAAGCTACCTGCTACCCAAGAGGCCCCAGATCCAGGCTCTGCAGATCCAGAATCTGATTTTTTACTGCCACAGTCACTCCAGAGGCTGCCTTGGCACAATCAGGACTCCAGAAACAACATCATGCTGCTGTACCAGCAGTCTCTGGGGCCTATGTCCACTTCCCTCCTCCACCACTGGTGTCAGTCCCCACCCACCCCACACACACACTTGGTGTCCTGACTGAGGCATGGAGGTCAAGGCTCAGTGGATGTCTTCCTCGCCATCCTTTACTGTTTAGTTCAGTAAACAGTAAACCCTGGCCCACCAGGGGTGTTCTTTTAAGCACATGAGAATTTACTCTAGCGGATCAACTAATCATATTTTGGGGGGCCCTCCTGCCTTCTTCTATAATCTGGTGCCCAGGAAATAAAACCCTGGGTTAGAAGCACAGAGGAAACACTGACCACTATTGAACTGGTTTCCCTTATCAAGACAGGTGATGTCTAATCTCCGTGCACATCCTGATTTCCCAGGAGTCTCTAGGGGAAGGGAAGGCTGCTCCCAGTTGTGACTTTCTTTGCAGCACTCAGTCCTTAGAAGCCACTCTCTCCGGAGAAGTAGAATTTGGATCATGATAGTGGGGGGAGGAAGCATTTAGGAACTAGAGGAAACATGTTTCATTGTTGCTACCCTGCACCCTGACTGGCTTATCTCCTCCCCACATCCCTTCAGGAAGGGGGTGTCCAGTTACCTACCAATGGGCTTTGAGTCTCCACTCTGCACTCACCCTCATTTACAATGACATGGTTTTTGTGTTCTTTGATGCTTGATATCTGATCCCTTCAACAGTTCATGGTCACACAGGCTGGTGTGCTTCCTCCATGTGGGCTTTGTTGCTTCTGAGCTAGATGGCCGCTTCTTTATTTTCAAGCCTGTAAGATCCCAGATGCTATAACTTTTGATAGCCAGGCACCATCAGCTTTCTTCACCACATTTGCTAGTGCACACATTTTTCTTCAACCATCATGTTGGAAAGGTGTTCATCATGGAATGCCAATTTAATATAACGTGTTCTTGCATTGAGTAAGTATTTGGCAATGTCCATCTACTGCCTTAATACTAAGTCTATAAATATATGCACGTTGATCTATTTACGAACCCTCCTGTATAAATATATTTACATATGTACATGCCAGTATGTAGACCTCTAGAAATACCCTTTGTCACCTAGTTCTTTCCTCTATTTACTTTTACTTTCCTCTTGTCCGACTATCATGCTCAGCTTTCACTTGGGTTTGAGTAATTTCTCTTGGTTACATTGCCCTTGCTGAATACCTACCAGGCTTCTCACACCCTCCTTGCGACGGATTTTGGATTACTTGTTGCTCCCCTGTCGCTGGATTGGTCAGCATCACCTCCTTACCCCCTCCTCTCTCTCTCCCATGTCCCCGGGAACCATTGGTCCTGTTGTTTTCTCCTCCAGACTATTCTTCCAGCCTATCTTATCTAGATAGATCTGTTGAGATAATAATATGCACCAAAAATCAAACCATAGCAAGATAGGCAATGGGTGAGAACACTGTGATGACAAATAAAAACAACAACAGAAAACCAATGATCAATAAAAGAGTAAATTAATTAAAAGACAAAAAAATTTTTTAAGAAAGAAAAACCTGTAAATAGATCAAGGTCTGATTTTTTTTTTCTATAGGTGTGTCCTTCAGTCAGGTCTGATGGCGTATCATGCTCTGGCCCCAGAGTCTGTCCTTTGTACTCCCTCAGGGGCTACCCGCTCTGCTCTCATGGTTCCTCTGCTGCATGCTTTTAGTGATTTGCCTCCGTGTTGGAGGGCCAGTCGGGTCAGTCCCAACACAGAGTCTCCGGTATTGTCCCCATAGGGCTCTGGGCCAGCAAGGGATGGCATGTCTCATAGTGGGATCAGCCATATGGTCCACTCTGTACATTGGCTGTTCAGAGTGCCAAAATCATCCTCCAAGCCTGGTGGACCAGTGTGTGCTCCACTCTCTTCCTCCCCCTTCATTTGCCCCTGTGTGCTCTGATCAGACATGTCCATCTCCCCTAGCTACAGGTTCAGTGCCGTCTTCTAAAGTAAATTCTTCTGGGGGGAGGGGCAGTTGTCCACGTAGCTGGTATGGAGGCTGGACCATCCACTTTTCATTTAGGATCAAAAGCATCTAGCTTTTAGCATTAGGTGCTATTGAGTCAGTTCCAACTCAAGGCAGAATGAACCACTGCGCAGTCCTACACCATCTTCAAAACTGTTGTTATACTTGAACCTAACATTTCAGCCTTTTCCAGGGACTGGCATCTCCTGATAACATATCCAAAGCATGTGAAGTCTCCCCGTGCTTGCTTCTAAGGACCTTTCAGACTGTTCTTCTGACACAAATCTGTTCATTCTTCCAGCACTCAATGGTATTTTTAATATTCTTGGCTAGTGTCATCTTGATGGGTTGAAACACTATCTCGCTCTAGTGTTGATGTACATTTTTCTGATGCCTAATTATACTGAGTATCTTTTAAGGTAATCATTTAATTTTTATGGCATTTTGAAAAGATGTCAATGAGGTCTATTTAATTTGTGTTCAGATGGAAACACATATCTCAAACTAAATATGTGACAGTAGAATAAGAATCCATTTTATCCTAAATACTTGAGATATTTATACAGCCTACTCAAGTTTTTATCAACATAGATAAGGTGGCGGTGGTGGTGGTGGTGGTGGTGGTGGTGGTGGTGGTGGTGGTGGTGGTGGTGGTGGTGGTGGTGGTTTTTAAGAGTTAATCTCTAAATAGGGGACTGTAGTACTGAGCACTGAATCTCCTTTGCTTGATTAATTTTTATGTTAGGGAAGTAATACAAGGATTCCATCAAATGACCCATCAGTTTGAGGAAAAAGCATATCAGAATTGATGGTCAAAGCCTATATGGCTTTATGGTTTAGTCTCTAGGGGTATGTAATGCTCTTGTGAAAATAGTATTCCTCATGATAATAACGAGGAACTGGTGGGCTTCCAGGGCTGGGAGCTGAACTGAGGGGCAGTTCTACCCTGTCTAATAGGGTCACTATGAGTTGGCAAAGACTCGATGGCTGTTAGTTTGGTTTGTTTGACTTGAGTACTGGCATTCAGTGTGTTTATCGAAATCAATAAATTACAAGCATTTAGATGTCTATTTTTTACATACAAAATTTAAATCCCCCAAGCCTCTGAAAACTGCGAAGATTTCACAGCACTAGGTTGGTACTCTCCCATCCAAGAATCAGTGAAACTGGCAGGGTGTGAGGCATTCAGGCTCCCTCAGTTCCTCCTACTGCCTTCCCTGACCCTGGTCACTTGCTTCTATTACCTCTCTTGGACCTTACATGCATTTGAATTAGAACACCATAGAGTACAGTGCTCTACATGTGCAGCAGCTCTAACCATGTCACTCTCTGTCTCTATGAAGCCTCTTCCAACAAAATTCAAATGCGATTGTATGTGCACACATAAACACACGCATGCACCAGAGCACCCTTCTTAACAGAGAGTCAGGAGGGTCTCTTATTTGCTGTCCTCACTTTGGACACAAGTCCCTTGATGATGAGTAGGAGAAAAGGAACATCAGGTAGTGGGGGAAACCCTAAGGAGGAACAGAGGAGAGCTTTAACTAAGAATAATGCTACTAGTGGAATGATGGCATGTGAGGAAAAGTAGATACTTCCAGACTGTCAGATTTTTCCATACAGCAAAATTAACTTTTCTAGTTTTGTCTAAAACTGGCCCCAGGAAATTTCAAATAGCACATCTCAGATTATCTAACCTACAAAGGAGTAGCCGGCCTTCCACCCACCCCCACCCCACCCCCGCCAAAAAACCAAGCGGTACAAAGCTCCACTGGGTACACATTTCAAAATATACATTCTCCTGTTTGGGCAGGCATCTGGCAACTTGCTCCGAGCTAGTGCACCCACACTTTTTTCCCAAGGCCATTGCTGGTGACAAGACCTTGTGCTCTTCTCACAAGCCAGAATGCAAACATAAATCAAGTCAGTGTAAGACGCCATCATCACCTCACTCAAATACACCTCGTCAAGTGAACTCAAACTTCAAGAAGATGCTCATTTGTTTGGTTTTGTTGATGTGAGGGTGATAGTGCATTTGGAGTTTAGTCATTGCACTAGGTCAGACTGTTAATCAAGCTTCCTATATAGAGGTTCTGAAGATATTGTGTAAGAAGGTCTGAGTTGTCTGGCTAGACCAGAGCTTGCACACTGCTATTGACTAGAAGTTCCGACACACAGAATCCAGGACAGATAAACCCCTCAGGACCAATACTGAGAGTAGCAACACCACGAGGGAAGGTAGGGGGGAGAAGCAGAAGAAAGGGGAAACCAATCTCAATGATGGACATACAGCCCCACTCCACCACCCAGGGGAACAAACAGCAGAAGTTTGGGTGAAGGGATACAGCAGAGGCGTAAAATATAAAACTAAAAAGTATGTATAAAGTATCAGTGGTTCACGTGGGTGGGAGGAGGGGAAAAAAGGAGCTCAAGGAGAAAGAACATGTTTGGAAATGATGATAGCAATGTATGTACAAATGTGCTTCATACAAATTGGTGTATGAATTGTTACAAGAGCTGTAAGATCCCCCAATAAAATGATTTATTTAAAATAAAAAGGACTGATTAGTGGTAGACAGGGGACTGGTTTTGCCACCATGACAGTGCACCTGCTCACACAAAAAAAACAGCATGCCTCTATCGCCCGATCTGATCCCAGCACACCGAGGCAAAATACTAAGGGTGTACAACAGAACAGGAAGGGGAACAGAGCAACGAAGTCCCCAGGGAATACCAAAAATAGACTTTGGGGCCAGGGCTAGCTGACCCATCATACTCTATGAGAAAACACTCCTAAAGGCCAACAAACAGTCCTTGAACTAACTAAAAGCTTTTCTTTCTTGTGTTTTGTTTTGCTTTTTGTCATTGGCTTGTTGGTGGTGGTGTTGTTCTTTTGTTTCATTTTGTTGCTTGGGTTTGCTCTGTCTCGTTTTTGTGCATGCTATGATTTCCACAGGTCTGTCTAAATGAGATAGGCTGGATGAACAATCTGGAGGAGAAAACAATGGGACTGACAGCTGGGGGAGGGAGATGGGAAAGGGGGGTGTAGGGAAAAAGGAAGTGCTGTTAACAAACCCAGGGACAAGGGAACACCAAGTGATCCAAATAGATGGTGAGGAGGGTGTAGGAGGCTTGGTAGAGTGTAACCAAGAGTAATGTAACCTAGAGGAATTACTGAAACACAAATGAAGGCTGAACATGAGAGTGGGACAATCAGAAAGTAAAAGGAAATCAAGGAAAGAGGTAGGAAGCAAAGGGCATTTATAGAGGTCTAAATAAAGGCATGTGCATATGTAAATATATTTATGTATAACGATGGGGAAATAGATCTATATGCATATATTTATAGGTTTAGTATTAAGGTAACAGATGTACATTGGGCCTCCATTCAAGTACTCCCTCAATGCAAAAATACTTTGTTGTATTAAAGTGGCATTGCGTGATGCTCACCTCCCCAACACAATTGCTGGAGGCAAATGGGTGCATAAGCAAATGTGGTGACTGAAGTTGATGGTGGTCGGCTATCAAAAGTTATACATTCTGGGGTCTTAAAAGCTTGAAGTTAAACAAGTGGTCTTGTAGCTGAGAAGCAACAAAGCCCACATGAAAGAAGCACACCAGCATGTGTGATCACGAGGTGTCGGAAGAATCAGGTATCAGACATCATCGGAACAAAAAAATCATATCTTTGTGAATACGGGGGAGTGTGGAGTGAAAACCCAAAGCTCATTTGTAGATAATTGGACATCCCCTTACAGAAGGGTAGCAGGGAGGAGAGGAGCCAGTCAGGGTGCACTGTAGCAACAATGAAACATACAACTTTCCTCTAGCTCCTAAATGCTTCTTCCCCCACAACTAAAATGATCCCCATTCTACCTTACAAATCTAGCTAGACCTGAGGATGTACACTGGTACAGATAGGAACTGGAAACACAGGGAATCCAGGGCGGATGATCCCTTCAGGACCAGTGGTAAGAGTGGCGATACGAGGAGGGTAGAGGGAGGGAGGAATGGAAAGGGGAAACCGATTACAAGGATCTACATATAACCATCTCCCTGGGGGACAGACAACAGAAAAGTGGCTGAAGGGAGATATTGTATAGTGTAAGATAAGACAAAATAATAATTTAGAAATTATTCAGGGTTCATGAGGGATGGGGAATAATTATCAGCTGATGCCAGCGGATTAAGTGGGGAGCAAATGTTTTCAGAATGATGAGGGCAATGAATGTACAAATATGATGTATGTATCAATTGTGATAAGAGTTGTATGAGGCCCCAAAAATTGATTATAAAAAAAGAGAAAAGAAATAACAGTATGAAAACATCCCCCAAAAAAGCATGCCTCTCTTGTCCCTCATATCCTAATCACCTGAACTCACTCCATGTGACTTCTTTCTGTTTCCATGAATGAAGGACAGTGGTTTGACAACACAGAAGAGGGGGGGAAAAAACAAGGGTGTCACCCAAACTGCTGAGTTTGAAAAATGTTTCCAAGAATGTAATCACAGATTAGACAAATGTGTGAAGTGTAATGGAGAGTACTATGAAGGGGATAAAAAATTTAAATGCATAGTTTTGAAAAAATTGTAGTTTTTGTCGGGTTCCCCCTAGTAGCTTCCAATTTCATAGCAACTCAAGCCATCACCATACATCAAACTGATAGAGAAGGGGTGGGTTTTGTGTGTAGGTGGTGTTGGTTATTGCACAGGGGCAAGGGACTTCTGGTGGCATAGTACCTTATGCCTTGGGTGTCAACTGTAATGTCAGCAGTGGGGAACCACCAGTCAGTCCTCAGAAGAAAAGGATGAGGCGTTCTACTCCCATAGAGTTAGCCTTTGGGAAACCCACAGAGATAGTTCTGCTCTGATCTCATAGAGTCGCTATGGCTCAGCATCGACTCCATCGAAGTGAGCTGACAAACTAAAGGCAGGAGATCTGAAAGAGGATGCGGAGACGTTGTCTCAGGTACTTTGGACATATTACTATGGTGGAACCAGTCCTGCAAGAAGGGCATCATTTTTGGCAGAGGGTTAGCAAACAAGAGGAAGACCCTTACTTAGGTGGATTGACACCGTGGCTGCGAGAATCGGCTCAAATACAGTAACAAGTGCGAGGATGGCGCAGGACTGGGCTTTGTTTCTCTCTCTAGTGCACAGGCCCCTATGAATCCGAACTGACTCCAGGGCTCTACAATATCAACTACTACAACCCTGAAGTTCAAACCTACCCAGTGGCTTCCCAAAAGGGAGGTGTGGCCATGTGCCTCTGTAAAGATGACAGCTAGGGAGCCCCTGCGGGGCAGTTCTACTCTGTGGCACAGGGGCAGCCAGGAGTCGGAATGTGCTTCACAGCAAAGGGTGTGCTTTGTCTCAGTTTGTGCCTGCTGCTGTTTATGCTATGCACTGAGTTTAACATGTGACACTAAGGAGCGAATGAATGGAAACACACCCATGATGCTTCCATGATGCCAGATGCAAGCTGACACTGTTTCTGAGTTCTGGGCATATTATTTTTTCAGAGATAATTTCCTGTAGCGGTGACACACCGAGTCCTATTTCATGTAACAGCATCAGCAGCAGAGGAAAGCACTGCACAGAGAGAAGACTATGACACGTAACAGGCTTTCCATAGAGGAACAAAAGGGTGGATGTCTTGGGCTGCACTCTTTTCTTGTATACAGACAGTAAACAAGCTGAACACATCTCACCTAAGCATAACATTACAACTACTTGAAGCCCAGCTCAGGCATCTGGACAAGAGGCAGCAAGGAAGGATGGGAGAGAGTTAATGGGCTGGGCGTCCCCAAAGGTGCAGAGTGGGAATCAAGGGAGGATCCAGGACGAGCCAAGGCTTCTGGCAGAAGTCTGAGAGGAGAGCAGCAGAAAGGAGCTGCTCTCTGGGTCCTCACAGATGTAGCCAGTGAGAGAGCAGCAGTGCTGCCCCCTGGCGGTGCGCCGAAGGCAGGGCCGCTTCCCCCAGGGCTGGAGAGCTCTGGGGAAAGACAAATCCTGTCACTTTGGATGCCAAGTAAGGGGGCACTGTGTGCCGGTGGTGTACCTATGTTGGCCAAAGCGCTGCCCACTGTGCATTTGCTTCCCACAAGCACAGTTATCCTTCCTCGTGCATCCAGGAAAGACAGTTCTAGAAAAACACAAGCAGTAAAATAAAACACTGCCAGGTCTCGAACCATCCTCACCATTGTTACTATGCCCACTGATGTAGCCACTGGTTCGAGCTGTTTTATTGCCCGTCCTCCACTTTTTGCCAAGCATCATGTCCTTCATGGACTTGATGTCCCTTCAGGGACTGGTCTCTCCTGACAGCACGTCCAAAGATATCAAATGAAGTCCAGCCATCCTTTGTCCCCATGTTCTCTTGGCAGTCCTTGTACTTTTATTGCTCAGTGTCTGATTATTTGGGACCAGGCCTTATTGCTGCCCCTTCCTCATCTTGGCCCCCAATCCCGACCCCAAGCCCTGCACATCCACTGTGTGAAACCTCCTGTTCCTGTAACCATCCCTGTGCTTTTGTGTGGGGGGGTCTAGCTGGGTTCCCCTGGCAATTCGCCAGCTGCCCTTGGGAAAGTTCATGGAGTCGGCTAATTAGTAGAAAAGCCAAACGTCCAGCTGAGATTGGTTTACTCCCTAGCACCCTTGGGCAGGAGCACAGCCCCACTCCCGGTCCCAGGTAGCCAACGACCACACCTAGGTTCTCCGGACTTGGCAGCTGTAACATGTGGCCTGGGCTTCCCCTTCATTTCCTGCTCCTTTCTGGCTTGCTGTCTGACTTTTCTTTGCGGAATTAAAGCTGCAAATTGACAGGATCCCATAAACACTCTAAAGCCACAAAAAAACACCAAATGCCCACCCAAACATGTGAAACTTCCAAAAATCATCCTTAGAAGATTCCCAAACCCTAAACATTCCTAAACCCCATATATGCCCTGAAAACACCATGAAAGCCCTAAGAAAACCTAAAATGCTGGGGGAAAAAAACACATATAATATGAAAAATACCCTAAAATTCCTAAGGAACTCTGTAACATCACTAAAAACACCATATTGTGCTGAAAAATACCTATACACTCTAAAAAACCACCCCTAAATCCCTTAAACACTCCCTAAAATCTTATAAAACACCCTAAAAACCCCAAACCACCCGAATGCCCCAAACACACCTTGAACGTCCACAAACAACCTAAAAGCCCTAAAAAATCACATGCCACCAAAAAGCCCTAAATGACCGCAAAATGCCAACTCATAGCCACCCTATAGAGGGCTTCTGGAGCTGTCAGTCTTTTATGGGAACAGCTTTATCGTTCTCCCAAGGAGAAGTTGGTAGGTTTGAAACCCTGACCTCATATTTAGCAGTCTAATAATTGCTGGACAGTGCCACCAAGGCTCTACTGGTGTAGTGGGTTACACATTGGGCTGCTAACCTCAAGGGAAACGGTTCAAAACCACCACCCACTCCTTGGGAGAAAGAAGAAGCTTTCTTTCTATTCCCCTAGATTTCTCATTGAAGGTGTAAAGTAACCTGTTAAATGCTCGCAGTGGCAGCAGCAATGTCTCATAACCATGGGGAAATGTGGTTCAGAAACTTCAGAAGCAAGCATCCACCAGTAGGTGACTGACCAGCAGTATTGACTTGGGCAAAGAGAAGGTGACATGGAAGGGTAAGGAGAAGAATGCGTGCAGAGGGCAGGTTGGCAGCTGAGCCTAAGTCCAGTAGAAACAACAGCAGAATGGCCTGTTCCTGGAAGGGCCACAGGAGATGGTGCGACTTCATGTAGCCCCCACTTACATGTGTAACAGCAGCAATTGCCTGAACACGTGGTCTCCCCAGGGAGGAGCCTTTGTGTGGTGTTAAGATGCTGTTACTGTCTGTTGTACTGTGGTGGCCTGCATTTGGCTGTAATGGTGGAAATTTTGCAGCCAGTAGTTCAAATGCCTGCTGGGTCACTCACTGCAGGTAGACTTCAGCAGTTTCCAGACAGAGACGAGGGAGGAGGACCTGGTCTTCCACTTCTGAAAGAACTGGCCAGTGTGAACCTTGTGAATGGCAGAACACTATACCTGAACATGAGTACCGCAGGCTATAAGGCATGATGGATTGACACAGTGGCTGCAGCAATGTGCTCAAACATAGGATAGTGCTGGCCTGGAAAATAGTTCATCGTCCATTAAAAAAAATCATTATATAGGGGCTCATACAACTTTTGTTGTTGTTTTTCCCTAAGGGAGAGCAGTGTATTGGTACACTGAGAGGTATATAGATCAATGGATTCGAACAGAAAAGCTACACATATATTCACCAGTCAACGGGAACCTAGCCTTCGAAAAAGGACACAGAAATATCCAAAGGGACAAATTCTGCTTGCTCAACAAATGGTGTTGGACAAACTGAGATACCGTATGTAGGAAAATGAAGCAAGCCCCAAACCTTCCCCCATGCACAGAAATTAACTGAAGAGGGGTTAAAACCTGAAAGTAAACCTCCGGGCTATCATAATCATTTTTTCGATGACCTCATCGGTCAGAAATCATTGTAGGAACGCCAAAGCGTTCTTGTGTTCAACGTCTACATACATAGCAGGTGCTCCAGTAAAGGGGAATCTTGGTGGAGCTGGCTCATCCATTCCTGAAGAGAGTAGAGCACCACGTTGGCCCATCACAGAGCTCAGGTGTAGAATCTTCCTCACTGTCATCCTTTATCTCAGCAGTGTCAGTGTTGGATTATGAATTTCCCAAAGAACCAGTATCGCTCAATTCTGTGCACAATGCTGACTCACTCTCGCTGTTATTTCACTGGTCTAAAAACCCATTTAGGTTAAAATGACACTTTTTTGATGCCATGACCTAAAATTTTTAGTGAGAAAATGTTCCCAATGACATTACATGGGTCTTCGTCTAATCCTGATGCCATGTTCTTTTTCACAGAGACCAGCTTCTTGTATAAATTGCTCAGCATACAGATGGAATAAGAACAGTGAAAGGATACAACCCTGATGCACACCTTTTCTGATTTTAAACCATGCAGTATCACCTTGTCCTGTTCACAGTCTCACCTGGTTCTATCTCTTGGCCTTTGCATAAGCTCCATATGAGTACAATGAAGTGTTGTGCAATGCCCATTCTTTTCCATGGTATCCCCAAGATTCACCTCCTTCCACTCGTGGTTTCCAGAACGTGGGGTTGGGACAAAGCCTGGATAGTCTCATGGCAAGACCAGATCAGGAATGGAGCTGAGCCGGGAGCAGCTTTATTTGCTTGCTCCAGGGAAAGTCTGCCAATGTGACTAAGCCTCAGGGGCTTTCTACAAATGATAAAGGTGAATCCCTCTCTCGTTACCCACTGATCATCTCTGAGCCTCTTGCTCTCATATCCCTTGCACAGACCTCTACCATTAGATGGACAATTCGGTAATGTTTGAACACTTTTCTGATGCTGAGCCTGGGGAGCAACTAATAGCTGAGTAAATATTGATTGAAAGATGGTGAGTGGAAGAAAATAGCTTTGCCAGGTCCAGGTTGTGATGGAGATGAGAGTGTTACCAAATCCTGCTGTCCCCATGGTGGGTTTGCTGTATTGTGCCCAGTCCTGAAAGTCTGAGCCAGGGGTTTTAACGTAGCCCCTTTCAAAACATATAGGTGGAATTCTTGGACCATGAGCTGTCCATAAAGCTTTACCAAGGAGATGTCCGCCCTGGAGCGAAACAACCCAAGAACCTAGATCTTCGTGAAGGTGTTGGTAAGGGATGCAGCGGAAATCATAAACTTGACTGAAAGCAAAAGAAACTTTGCCTTCATGTGCCTGCAGCTGGACGAAGTGGTGCTGGAGCACACCCTCCTTTGTGATTCTTCTTGTTCTTTTTATGAGCTGCTCCCTGGCCTGTGTAGTCCCGTAAATCTGGAAACTCTTTGCTGGTGGGGGCAATTGTTATATCCTCCCCCCAGATCCAGATGTCTTGTCCATGGTCAGTGTGCAATCCTTGTTTGCCAGAGGAGTGGGGCATCTAAAGGCAGGCAGGGGTCACATACTTTTTTTCTACACTTTCTAGAAAGACCAGAGCTAAACATCTTGCAGCCCTTTTCATGTCCTCATTCTTTTCTGTATTTATTTTCCATGAAAGAGGAGAAGAAACGCGACAGCATCTACTGACAGCAAGTCAAATGCCATCGTGTGTGTTCAGAGGGCAGGCTGGTTCTCATTTGCCTAACTCATCAGTCCCATCGTGCCATGTCCATGTTAGATTGTTTAGGGAAACAGATGACATATGTTATGATGCTAAATAAGCTGAAACAGTGCCAGGATGGAGGCAGAAGGGTTTTATTTGTTTGTTTTTAAATGAAGCATGGCTTTCTAGTGACTTATTGTGGTGGGGAAGGGGGGCACCGAGAGCAACAAGACATGGCTGTGACAGTGGTCTGGGAATTGAGACAAATCATTGCTTCTGCAGCAGAGATGAGCTGCCTCTGACCTGTCAGTTACTTGAAGGGAGACTCTGCATTTGGTCAGACAAGTCTCAGTTGGAGATGGTACCAGCTTTCCTCCTGAGCCTCTGTGGTTCCCTTTGAACTACACAGGCCCGAATCGCTTTTAGCTGAGCAACAGCAAATGGCAACACAGACTTGCCATATTGCTCTTTTGCGTACACTCTTTAAAAATCATACTAAATATACATGCATCAAAACATTCGTCACTTCCACGCTCTACAAGATTATAATTAAGTGGCATTCTGCATGTTGTTCATATATCATCCTTACCCATTCCAAAATTATGTCATCACCCTTATGGAAGCTCAGTATCGTCTCAGGGATGGCACTTCCCCTCCAGGCCCTACTGGGTTAGGCTGGGTTGACTAGAGAAATAAATCCAAGGACACTCATATAGGTATAAGAAAGACTCCACCTCACTTATTTGTCCAATTGACATGGCATTATGTAACAACCATACTTACCTTCCTACCTATCCCTGGAAACAATTGGGAGATGTTTGTCTCTATTCATTTTCCTAGCCTAGATATTTTTTGTAAGTGGAATTAAGCAAAATGTGTCCTTTTTGAAGCTGATTTATTTCACTCAGCATAATGCTTATGAGGTTCATTCCTCTTGTAGCCTGTGTCAAGAGTTCATTTCTCTTTATGGCTGAGTAGTAGTCCATTGTATATACCGTAGGCAACATGTTTGACTTATCCATTCACCTATTGATGGGTATTTAGACCGTTGACACGTTTGCGAGATTGGGAATAATGTTGCAAGGGCCATCTGTGTATTTGTATCTATTTATGCGCTTGCTTTTAATTGCTTATATCCTTCATTTCCTTTTCTTTCCTTGTTAGACTCAGTATGATCCCCTTCTGCCCCTCCTCTAGCCTCACAACCTCTGTGTCTGATGTGCCAGGATCTCACCAGAAGCCTTAACACCAAGATTCTGAGCCCTGACTGACCATTCTGACCATCCAGGGAATTGAATATTCCGGAGCACACAGAAGATGAAGTTATCAAAACTCCTTAGGCATAACCGAACAACTGGAGGGAGTGCTTTATTGGGCTGGGGGGCTGGGGATTATAGTTGTGAAGGACACCAAGAACAATTGTCATTACCTAGACTGTAAAGACTATGTTCGACATCCATGCTGGTGAGTAGCAGCTGGATTTCAGAAGCTCACAAGTGGCCATCTAGGTGGCAAGTATTGTCACCCTCACTCTGGAGGAAAGAGTGGTGAGTGGACCACATGAACATTAGACTTCATGACTCTGAGCACAGAATAACTAGATGATCTCCAACTATCAATTCCAACTTCTTTGAAAGGGATCACATCCAAAGGTCCTAGATAGTGAAGCAAAATTCACAGTCATAAAAGAGACCAGGCTTATTGGCTGGATAGGGACTAACAGAACCTCTGAAACGATGGTCCTTATTCACTAAGTTTGAAAATGAACTCCTACCTGTGGTTCAATATTCAGCCAAATAATAGATTGGTCTATAATGGGAGCAATTACACAAGTGAGGCACGCAAACCTGAAAACAGCAAACCATTTGATCTCAAAAGGGCAGTATTAATCCAAGGCCCAAGTTCAGAAGGGTAGGAAGAGAGGAGGAAGGGAAACAGAAGACATAAGTAGGGAGTGGAACAAGTCATATTATATTGTGGAGATTGCAATAAGTGGCATAAAACACAATGGGTATGAATTGTTGAATAAAAAACTGATGATCTTGGTAAACCTTCACCTAATTCACAATAAAAACTTATGAGAGAGAAAAAAATCCAAGCACCTAGGCTGCATTCCAGGCCAATAAAATCGGACTCAGTGGAGATGGGACAAAGATGTCTTTTGGACAGCTCTCTGGCGATCCCAATGAGCACACAGGCTGATACCCACCATCTGGAAACTATGGGGTAGCTGCTTCTCCGGTAATGCCTCGGGGGAGCGCTTGGGTCCCTCAAAGAATGCGGGATGATGAAGGGGCAAAGGTCATCAAACCTCACCCACAGCTTTACACTGGGGGGCTGCTCTCTGAGGAATGTGGGAAGGGTCCACTTGCATGCTGTCTCTGTGCAGCAGATCCAACAGACTCAACACCTTTCCAAAGCTGGCAAGAAAGTCCGAGAGACTAGATGTGGGCACCACGCTGTGAGTTTCCCAGAAGGCACGAGACAGATCGAGAGCAGTCACAGGAACACAGACTCCTCCGGAAATGCCGCCATGCACAGAACATGCATCTCTAATTTCATTTCACACTGACTCAAGCATTCAGTCCTTTTTACGAAAACCCAGCTTCTCATTACAGTAACCGGTTTAAAATGACAATCTTCTGTTGAGCAAGTCTAAGAAATGACCTTCCTTTATTTTACATGGTATAAAAATTCAGTTTCCTAGGCCGATGGGCTCTAGGGACAGGTGTTTTTATGTACTAGACATGGCTTTCAAAGTTCTTCAATTGCCTAAATTAATAACGACTTTTTTCCTTTGGCTTTTCTAAGGGACACATTAATTTCAATCTTTTTCTAAGGAAGTGAATCTCTAGCTATCTCATTTGGATAACTTTCTGCCTTCAGAGTAGAATTTGAAATAATCTGCAAGGTTACCCCTTCCCCACCCTGCCCCAGCAGCCCAGCCTCTTTCTTCCTTCCAGCCTCCAGCCACCGGGGTTTGGTTGGGAAAGGAGATGCAGAAGGGAGTCTCTGGATTTTTCTATCAAAAGGTTGGCCACAACCCCCAGTAGACCAAATGTAATTCATTATGGTGGGTTTTGGTTTTACTACATTAAGAGTTATCCTTAGGGAAATTACAAACAAACAGAAATAGGAAGACTTTATATTTTATTAACGGATGTACTGCTCAGTCTCATTATATTTTAAAAGACAAAGTATAAAAAAAAAATCTGGCTCCATTTAAAATGTCCTGACTAGCAGAACTTAAAATACACAAATCTTAACATGAAAGTCTAGATGAATAAATAAAATAAACAACGAAACAGCTTTCTCAGGAAAAGCCATAATAAAGAGCTCGACTATTTTTTGAGCTGTTTAAGATGCTCGTGTTAAAGGGAAAAGAGTATCATTGTTGACTTTGAAATGTAGAACCATTTGCTTAATTCAGTGATGCTAAAATGGGCAGTTTGGCTGAAGAAAGAAATTGGCTTGTAGCATTTGATGAGCAATTTCTTCTTTTGAATATAGAAATGACCAGGGATGCGGACACGCTTTTTATTCTTTTGAGGACCCTCTAACCAAGAAATCTTTTAAATGATCATTACACAGTGAATGCCTGGAGGCTCTGGAAACTATTTATTTTGACATTATTATAAGCTCAAAATGATTCACCAATGCAAAAGAAGAAGAGAAAAAGCAATTACATACTAAGCTGTAAACACTGGAAGCTTTTCTGTGCTGAAAATAATTGGACAGAGTTTTTTCTTTTTTTAAGTAATAGTGTCCAAAGAGATTCAATGATCTTATTGCTTATGGATTTGGAGCTTAACTATATTCCTTATTTTAAATTTGATATTAGAATAGCAAGATTATAGACCTTGATACAGTGTGACTTGGAGAAGTATCGTTTCATTAAATTATCAAGTTAAGGCTCAAGGAGCCTGGTGGAATGTGTGTGACCATGAGGCCAGCCAGTTGGAATCCGCTATGGCTCACAGAGAAAGATGCGGTTCTCAGCTCCTGTAAAGATTTAGAACTTCGGGAACCCACAGGCATAGTTCTACGTTGTCCTTTCAGGGGTCCTCACACTTTTTAAACAGGAGGCCAGTTCATTGTCCCTCAAACCCGCTGGAGGGCCGGACTATAGTTTAAAAATAAAACTATGCACAAATGCCTATGAGCACTGCACATACCTAATTTGAAGTAAAAAAAAAAAGGGGGGGCAAAAACACCCGGCATGCTGAATAAATGTCCTCTGAGGGCCATGTGGTCCGCAGGCCATAGTTTGAGGACCCCCTAGATTGATATAAGTCAGAATCGACTTGATAGTGTTAGGTTTCTGGGGTGGTTGACCTCAGTTCTTGCTTAGCAACGCTGAAAGAATTCATATGGCAGAAGCACTTTTGTAAATCCAAGTGAATGTTATGAAAGAAAGTTTCAGGTATCGCAGTCCCCAAAAGTCCCCACTATCTCCGGAAAGCACGCCGGGCTGCATGGCAGGGGTGGGGAAAGTTTGCAGCTGAATATGGCGGTTTCATGGGAGGAATACCTGAGCAGGAGTGCAGAACCAGCTGAGGAGCCACGGCAGGAACCCCCAAGGGCCTCACCCTCCACTTGCAGAGCACGTGAACAAGGGAGGGCGACAAGGAGCCCAGGCCTACTTCTATCACCTCCCAACACCACTGGAGGGCATTGGTCGATCGTACTGGTTGATTTTGGTGCACTTTTGTGAAGTCCTATTCTGTATGACCAGGTGGACCTTCCACCTGGGTCTACATGACTTGGGTCAGAGCATGCTCAGTTCTGAATTTTGCCATAGGTATCTAATGAGTGTGCCTGATTTATTTCCAACCCCTTTGTTGTGGCCCGGACAGCTCATTTTCGTTTAGTGCTGGCATTTGGGAAGACAAGCCCTAATCTAGCAACCTGTCAATAGCAGTAAGTGAATGGAATTAAAACTCAACTCATAGCCATAAATTCAATTCGGACTCATAGCGACCCGAGAGGACAGGGCAGAATTGCCCCCTGAGGATTTCTGGGGCTGGAATTCTTTACAGGAATAGAAGTCTCTTTTTTCTCCCTCCCAGTGGCTCCAAAGGACTGACCTTGCAAGGAGATGTCCAGCGGGTGCCTGCAGGCTCCTTCATTGAAAATCTCTGCTAGTTTATGAAGCGGGAGGGAAATTTTGAGGAGGCCGTCTGCGGCAGAGTTAACTCCCCATTAAAGCCAATGAGCTTTTCCACATCTCTCAAAAAACAAACAAAAAAACCTAAAGTGACTACTTCAGATTAATATGCTGTAGGTAGAACCACCTCCCACTCAGCAAACCAAACCAATCAACCAACCAACCAAACAAACAAAAACACCCCAAATCCTGTTGCCTTCAAGTCAGTTCTGACTCATGCTCACCCCTTGTGGTACAGAGTACAATTGTTGCATGAGGTTGTCTAGGCTGTACCCTTTATGAAAGCAGATGACCCCTTCCTTTTGTGGTACAGCTAGGTGGGTTTGAACTGATAACCTTTATATAAGCAGCCCTATCCAGCGATCTATGTCAACTAAAGTGTCAAAGCATGTAAAGACTGATCCACAACCCCCACTTCTCTCTTCCTCTTCTGTGATGACCTGGAATCCACCTTTTGATCTGGTGGCACCATATTTGTGAAGCAGCCCGAATCACTGACGGACGGTGTGCAGGACAAACACCCTGTAGAATTGCCCTTCCAGCGTCAGAATTTGCATGAACAAGAAATAAACTTCTAGATTTTAAGCCACTGAGGTTTCAGGGGTAGCTTCTTTCTGCAGAACAGACTAGGCTATCCTGCCTGATCATCTCTTCACAGGGTTTTTGTGGAGAGCTACCGGAGCAGCTCGATCCAGGGGAGCTGCCAAAGCAGATACCTACACTTTATCTGGGATTGTAGGTTGTAGTACCAAAGTTTTTATTTGCCCGGGAGGCACTGAGTAAATTGTTTTTCTTCTGAAAACAGGACAATATGTAAGTAAGTTTGGAGACATATGTAGCTGGAGCTGAAAGTCCTCTTACCTTGCAGTTTTCTTTGGTAGAGATAGACTTGTTCTTAATGAAACCCATGACAGTCAGTGTCACAAATGACTTCTGAGGAGAGGCCAAACAGCTAAGTCAAGGCCAGCCTACCGTTCTCTTAAATGCTGTCTCATGCTCTCATCTGCTCTGACGTGTTTGCTCAGGGGCATGTGGCAGCCACTGGGCGGGCCTTACCATTGGCACTGAAAATCATTGTAGGGGATATTAGAGGATTTACATCAAGAAGACCTGACTTCCTGGCCATTGCTCGGGGGCCACAGTTCCCAAGACAATCAGTGTCAAGGGCAAAACAAAATAAAACATGACGAGGCCTCTGGGGCTGGGTTGAGCTGGATATGTAACCAAAGCCCCCTTCTACCAGGATCTTCCCAAGAGGAGATTGCTCTTTTCCATAGCTAAACAATTTTGTTTAACACACGTTCTGCTGGGGAACCTTCTGGGAAGCAGAAGAAAATAAATCTGCCTTCCTTTGAATTAAGCTGGGTTGGGTCCAAGCCCTGTGTAGTGTGTATTCTTATCATAACATCTAAAGGAGTCTCATTTCACCATTCTTAGCTATTAAAAAAAAAGTTCCAGGCACAATAATTCAATTTAAAATTATACACCAGGAGTAGTTCATATTTAATACACTTTATACAGGTATTACAGGTACAAGGGACGTACTTGTTAACTGCCAGGTTGCTGGCTTGAACCAACCAGCTACTCCACAGGAGGTACTGTGTTTCTGTGAAGATTTTCAGCTTGGAAGCCCACTGGGAGAGCTCTCCTCTGGCTTGAGTCTGAAGGTGCTTGACAGCAGTAGCCTTTTGTTTTTATAGAGGTATAAAGCTTTCTTTCTTTCTTTTTTTTTCTCGGTATAAAGCTTTTTAGAACAACAAAAACAATTCCTTTTGGAAGTAAGCCAGAGATAAAACCACAAGTTACATGCTTTACTTTTTTTCTGTCCTGCTGCTGGCAGCCACCCTTTCATCGATTGTGCACACCAGCATGCTGGTGAAGTGGTGAACTCTGCGCTCTCACTCCCCTGGCTACACACTCGGTCTCCTCACTCATCGTGTGGCTTCACCCAACGCACGGAGCCTCCTGCAGGCTCCTCACCCTGTGTGTGTAAAAGTGCGAAGGAGACAGACTTCCTCAGAGCTGTGCTTTAGAGAGAATCCTCCTCACATTCTCAGCACCGCCTTGAATAGGGCAGCACTGCACATGACATCTACTTGATGATTGTTGATGGTGTGGTGGTGTGTTTGTACGGATAAAAAAAGAGCCCTGAATGGTTATGTAACAAGTAAGGGAATAAATAGATCTTCCTTCATCCACCTTCATCTTTCATTGTTCTATCACTCTCTGATTGCAATATTAGAGGCTAAAATGGGCAGAATTCCCACCTCTGAACAAAGTTTGTGCACATGGGTGTGCATGCTTGTGTGTCCATGTGAGTGTACCTGTACAATGTGTGTGCACGTGTGTGTGCACATGTGCACTGGAGCCTGGCAGCAGCAGGGGAGGCGCCTGTCTCTGTTCAGCAGTATCTGACGGCTGCTGCAGGTGTAATGAGAAGTGATTGTTGATCTGTTCAGGGAGCTCCTGGGGTGGACTCAGGGAAGGAGCAGCAAAGAAGACATACTCATCTCCCCCATATGTAGATGAGGTGATGGAGGTGGGCGGTAGAGGAGCAGCTCCTTAGTAATGAGATCACAGGGGAAAGGCCTTGGATGAGGTGCCAGACATCCCTGCTTTCCCAGAGAGGGTGGGGACTGGGAACGAGGCTGCATCCTGCCTAATCAGTTACAGTTGCTCTGTCGCTCTGGGGAGGGAGGCAGATGAGGCAGGGAGCTTCCGGAATCTCTCATCTCCAGTCCTTCTAGGTGGATGTGGGAGCGTGTGAGGACGGCCACACTGGAGGGTCAGGGTTGATCGCCTTGCAGTGTGGAGCCCGGCCTGGACCTGCGTTGTGCAGGGTGACCAAGGAGCTCTGAGGGCAGGGTTCTGGGTGGGGGCTTTGTCTACTAAGACCCACAGCCGCGCCCTGTGTCGCAATGTTGGCATGCAATGTGCAAAGACTTGAGACAATGTGAAATGGACCATCCACTTCACTTGGAAAGACAGGAGGGCTGAAAATCAGATTGGGAGATCTGATCTCGTTTGCTGCACAGTTGTGAGAGGAGATATTCCTGGCTTCTCTCATGTTGGGAACCGGGCATAATCAGCCTGACAAAACCAAGGCCATATTGCCTGCCCAGCAGGGCTAAAGCCACGTCACCTCAACCTTATCTTACCCTGACACACACCAGATGGCCCACCCTTGTCTGCTCCAGCACCGGACATTCCAACTGCAGACTTGCGGCCGCCTGCCCTGTGTGCTCTACACCCCCGCCCTTCCTTTTTTTTTTATCTCCCCTTTGAACTCCCTTGTTTGCCTCACCCTTTATAGAGAGGCTTGTGTAGCAATAAACTCAGACCTTGACAAGAATCTGCTTGGTCTCGCTCCTCTCTCTCGCCCGTTTCTCTTTCAGGCTGGGTCCTCCTTGGAACCCCTCGAATAACTGAGTCCCGCGGGTTGGGGCACTCTCACACATGAAACTATATTCCTCCTCAGGCATCAAGGAGGTGATACGAATGCTTTGATAGCCTAGTATCTGTCAGCTGGGAGGCACAACATAGTGAGAGCCCTTATTAATCACTTGGAGATTAGCTGAGGGGTGGGAGAAGCCAGGCATGAGGCTTTCCAGGGCTGCTCAGCCTGCACAGGAGTCCTTTCCTGGGTTGGACAGAGGTGCTGCCATCTGAAAGCTCAGATAGAGCAGTTGGAAAATTAACTGACCTGGTACAAGATCTATTTACATATATCAAAAGATCCTGGGTAATAACATCTCATGTTTGTGCAGCATGCCACATTTGTCAAAGGGCTTTCTCATTTACTGTCTTACTTGGTCCTCAAACTAAGAGGCCTTTGGGCAGCTATTGCTGTTTAATTTTGGGCGTGGTAACAGCTTTGGGTATAGTACTGGGCTTGGAATCAGGCTGTGCAACCCACAGCAGGTCACTTAGCTGCTCTGGATTGGCTTTCTTCCTCTACGAAGGTCAGCGCTTGGACTAGACCATTTTCCCAGTGGCAGCTCTGCTGACATTTTGGCCAACATCGTTCTTGTGGGGCTGTGTTGTTCCCTGCACCAGGATGGCAGTGGGACTCCCTTCTTCAGAATGTCTCCAGGCATGGCCAAATGTCCCCAGCAGAGCATGCTGCTGGGCTGGCGCACGGCAGGATGATGCACTCAATGAGTTGGATTTTAAGTTTTCAGGTACTTTACATGTCTGCACAGGGAGACTACATCAACAATTACCCAGCAGTCAATGGGTCATCACTGACCCTCTCTATAATTCCAACTGAGATCATGAAGCACCGACTGAGTTTCTGAGCTTAGCACCCTGCATGGCACAAGTTGTTTAGCACTCAGCTACAAACTAAAAGGTTGGCAGTTCAAACCTATCCAGAGGCCTCTTAAACAAAATCCTGGTGGTCTGCTTCAGAAGAGTTGGAGCCATGAACACCCCATGGAGTGAAGAGATATAAACATGAATGTGGATGTGACTCTAGGTATAGCTACAACCGGGAACCATGGAATCAACTACATCATGGAATCAACTTCAACTCCTGGCCTCCTTGTGTGTCCAAGAAGAACTGTGCTCCCCAGGGTCTGGAAAGGCTGCTTGGTCTGAAGTAGATTTGCAGGCCCTTCTTTCTAGGTGCCGCTGGGTGGCCTCAACCTTCCAAGCATGCTATTAAAAGCCAATCCGTCACCTGTGTGCATCACTGAAGACACACAGACACAGGGAGCAATGCCCTGGCTGGGGCACTGGAACAGCGCTGGCATGCAGTGAGTGCTGCCCAGTTAGCGAACAGGTCTTCCCTTGGTACTTTCTCAGGTCTGTGTGAAGCTTTCTAAGCATCCAGAGTTCTCGGCCTGATTCTGCTGCCAACTTGCAGTGTGGCTTCGAGCTAGTCTCTTGCCCTCTCTGGGCTTGATAACAAAAGCAGGGCAGGCCAGCCACAAATATCGTGTGGCTAGCAGGGGAAAGCAGTTGAGGACACAATTGCAGATGGAGTTCATCCTTTGGACTCATCGCCCCTCCTCCCTAACACCCCCCCCCCCCCACTACACACACACACCTTTTCAACTGCACCAGATGGGTTTTAACTTTCCGGCACCAGAAAAGCAGACCTTGAGTTTTTTCCTTTATGGAATGTAGGCCATCCCTGCTTATGTGTCACATTCAGTCCTCGTTCTTCTCCCTACTCTTGTCCCTCCTCCAGTCATCAACAAGTGACTGCAGGGCGGTTTCCCAGCAGGGCTGTGCTCAAAGATTCATAATGCTGGGTTTTCCTTTAGTTCTCCACAGTCTTGGGCTTGGAACAATCCAGGCATTACCTTATCAAATGCTCATTTTAGGGGGGAAGGACGGGGGCACTGGAAACACCGTATGGGCTCAATCCTTTTCTGCACGTGTGTGAGGGGTTTCCAGGAGTTCGAATTTCAACTTAAGTGATTTATTTTTTGTTGTTTAATCGCGTGCCTGTCATCTGCTGGACATTTCTTCTACAGTGTTTTGTTGTTGTTAACCCCATTTCTAAGATCAGAGATAGAAGGGTCAGGCACAATAGGCAGTTAAATTGACTCAATCTGGGGTGTGAACCTGCTTCTGTCTGGTTCCTCATAGCCCTCAGTCATTTTAATGCAGGTGTTGTGAAGGGTGTGGGTTCAGCAGCCACACACTGCCTCATCTCGCCTCCTCGTTGATAGGCTGTGTACCCTTATGTGAGTTGTTTAATCTCCTACCAAGCTTGTGAGAGCACTACTTTTATTAGCTTCATTTTACCGAGACTGTGAGAGGTCAGGGGAGTGAAGGCTTACATATTGCCAGGCATATAATATGCTAATGATAGTCAAGATATATAACTAAGCATTTCTCTGTTCTTGGTTCTGTCAGTACCTGGTGTGGCCACAAAGGAGAAACCTGGTTTCCTGCTATTTTGAGCATCTAGTGTGAATGGCAGGAGATAAGTCACAAGCTAATGAACCCTTGTGGTGTAGTGGTTAAGCACCCTGGGCCCGGCTATCAAAAGATATAGTGTCCAGGGTCTTAAAGACTGGAAGATAAACAAGGGGCCATCTAGCTAAGAAACAACAAAGCCCACATGGAAGAAGCCACCAGCCTATCTCGACATGATCGCTGAAGACAAAGCGGGTGCATAAGCAAATGCGGGCATGTTTTCCTGATGTGCACTCACCCTTTACATAAAACTCTCTCTTATACATACGCGTTTCTGTGGATTTGTTTCGCTAAGGCACCCAGACTAACATAAGCAGCATGGAACGCATTTAAGAAGCCTAGACAAGGGCAGGGCAGGATATTTGGAGGGACTGGATCCAGAATTAGAGAGGAAGGGGTCCTGGAGGTGAAACGGGCTGCTAGCTCCCTGTCCCAAGGGGGACAATGAGACTGCTGGCTCCCATGAAGATTTACAGTCTTGAAAACTCCATATAGGGTCACTGTGGTTGGAATCCACTGGACGGCAGTGGCCTTTTGGGATTGAAGGTGGAAGCCACCAAAGAGCCTGCGGGGAGTGTGTGAACTTCTGGAATACAGCGAACAACCTCTGCACATCTGCTTTTCGTGCTGCCCAAGTCATGCATTGACATTTGTCCAAAAGTGAACCATCACAGCTGCTCTCTCAGGAAGCTGGGGGCTGAGCCCGCTGGTTCCACTCTGTCAGCATTTCTGGTCCGGGTACCTGCCCTCTGCCCCGGCACAGGCAATGGGCTTTTGGAAGCAGTGCTCCCTGGGTAGTGGGTGTGATTTGGCTCCTCTGGCCTAACATGATGAATGCTGAGAGGGGGTGGATACTAGGGGGTTAAGCTCCCTGACCTTTCCCTAGCCCAGGGGAAAACTTACTATTTAAAGTAAGTTTTAGACAGAATCTTTAGAAAGATAAATTGTTTACTTAATGTACACAATTACTCCCCAACACATCTGTTTTGTGTCTGCTCAACTCAACCTCATAGGCTATGGATGACCTTGAGCAAGTTTTTAAAGTCACAATGGGTTTCTACCAGGATTGAGAGTTCAGCTCTCTCAACTCTCCAACTGGTTATTAGCACCATAGTCTCATTTCTATTTATGGATTTACTTTGTTTGAGGGAAAAAAGACTCCCAATTCAACTTTATTTTATTAGGAACTCCTTTGCTATCTTTTACACAAGAAAAAGGCACAAACCGCTGTTCTGGATGAAGGAGAGCATCCGCATGAGGCCCCAATGGTGTCGGAAGGACCCACAGCCACAGTTACTTAAATAAAATGACACTCATTCTGTCCTGCTGACTCTGACTCATAGTGACTCTGTGTAGGGATCCTGAAGTTGCTACCTTTACAGGAAGCAATAACCTCATCTTTCTCCTGTGGAATGACTAGTGGCTTTGAAACAGCGACCTTGCTGTTAATAGTCCAACACTATCCAGCATCACCACCTGAGCTCCTAAAAGCTTAAATGAGACATGGAAAACAAACACCTTTGTCACAAAACTGTCCCTGAAGACGGATCAATTCATGGAGTTGCGGGAGGGCCTGTGAGAGCATGAGCGGGACCTTCATTGGGATGTGCACACGACCGTATATCGCTGAGTCTGGCCCGGGAAGTGGACGCAAGCACACTGCCTGATGGACAAGCTTTCTACTGCCAGTCGGCAGTAGGAAAGAACTCAATGGTGGCTGAATGTGTGGCCCCTCAAAATGGATTTAGGGTCTCCACATAGACTCTCACTGTGAGCCACAGCCTATTGCTCAAAATTTAAGCTCAAATATGACTTGAATGCCTAACATTCTGTTTCCTTAAACTAGAGTACTGCCAGGATCAACTAGAGGCCTGGATGACCTATCAGGTCTGAACAACGATCTCAAATCACTTCACATGATCCATTCCACCAGTCATGTCACCAGTCACGCCTCCTCACTTACCCATTCCAGAGACTGTGCCTGTATAACCTATCGACTAACACATTCCCACATGTCGTGATTATGAAACCAACCATCATGCTGGAATAAGGACCAATCACGATGTAAGGGGCAGGGTCAGTGGGAAAGCAAGATGGGGGCTGAGGGGAGCCAAGAGGGTCCCGTCACTCAATCCCTAAACCTGATCTAATGTCACTAGACTGGGGTCTTCCTCACATCTCAAGGGCACCCGATTCATGATTGAAGTGAATTGTGTTTATTCAATCTTTGTTCTGCTTGCCGTCCTGCTATGCTGCCTCCTCTTCTTGCTTTATGTTGTGGTGACAAATGGCTTGAGAGGGATTTGACATAGGGAGAAAGCCCACCCACATCAACTGTCACCAGAAGCAGACACTAAGTTCATTTCTCTCACCTCACAGAACTATGCACATCAGACACTGGTAGAGCTGCCCGGAAGGGGAACCCTTAGTGCAGTGGTTCTCACCCTGTGGGTTGCGACCCCTTTGGGAGTCATATGACCCTTTCACAGGGCTCGTCCAATTCATAACTGTAGCAAAATTACAGTGATGAAGTAGCAAGAAAATCATTTAATGGTCAGGGGGTCACCACAACAAGAGGACCTGTATTAGGAAGGTTGAGAACCACTGCCTGAGTGTGCTTAGGACTTTGCTGCCCTCAGGGTCACCAGACATTCCTGAAGGCAGAGTCACTGCAGGAAGCCCTTCTGGGAAATGCCCTGAAGCCAGGTCTCAACCAACTCCATCCACCCTCACCCTCCTAGATCCTAATCATAGGCCGCTTGGAAATGCTCTCTGCCACTTCAAAGACTGTAAGTCCATGGGAGCAGGAAGCCTCCTCTTTCTCCCTTGGAGTGGTGGCTGGTGAGTTCAAACTGCTCACCTTCTGGCTAACAAAACCCACAGACCAGCTCCCCCTGAGCTCATTTTGGTTTGCCGCACAGCACACATTGTTGGGAACCTTCTGAAGTAGCTGTGCCATGTGCAGGTTGGGGGATTTCGCACAAGATGCAGAATTCCACCCTCTTTTGGCAAAAATAAATTTTGCAATAGCATTGTATTCTCTTCTGGATCTGAGTAGCAGCTACTCTCATGCAGTCCTAGCACATACATGCATGCACAGTCCTCCCAACTCCCTAAGGTCTTATGCCGAGTCTGCTCCATGCTTTCCTGTGTCCTATGTGGCGCTGTAGGCACCCAAGGCATGGGCTCTGCAGCCTGGGTTCAAATCTCTCCTTTCCACTTCCTCACTGTGTGGTCATAGGCTCATGACTTTATCATCCTGTGCCACTGATTTTTCATCTGTAAAATGAGGCAAGAATAGAGTCCACACATAGGCTTCTTAAGTGAAATAATTGAATTATTATATACAAAAAGCTTAGAACATTGCTCGGCATCTTGCAAATACTGTTAGGTAGCTTAGCATAGGGACTGGATCATCCATTACATATGCTCAGGTTCAAACTTCCGGCCAGGAATGGGTGGTGCACCTAGGTGGTTGTTACACCTGGATTGGCCCATCTGGGCCAGGTGAATTCAATCCAGCCAATGGGGTTGACCAGGACCATCAACCATGCCTCCCTATGGAGGAACTGAAAAGGCAGGATCTTGACCTCTCCGATGTCTCCCTTCCCCCACTTTTCTGTTGTCCGTCCCCCAGGGAGGAGGTCACATGTAGATACTTGTAATCGGTTCCCTCTTTCCAATCCACCCTCCCGCTACCCTCCCAATATCACCACTCACAAATTATCAAGGTTTCTTGAGGGATGGGGGAGCGGGGAGGAAGGGGTAAAAATGAGGACTTGATTGATGCCAAGGGCTTATGTGGAGGCAAATGTTTTGAGAATAATGAGGGCAGTGAGTGTACAATGTGCTTTACACAATTGATGTATGTATGGATTGTGATAAGAATTGTATGAGCCCCTAATAAAACGATTTCAAAAAAAAAGAAAAGAAAGAAAAGGCAGGATCCTGGAGCCCACGTAGTGACTTTCTCTCCAGCAGCTTCTAGGCAAGCTGTGCAGGGGTGAGGGGCCCTGAGGTGCCTGTGTAAACCTGAAACTTCTTCTCTCAAAAAACTCACTTGGATCACAATCCAGGCTGCGGAGTGAATTCTTTCTCACGCGAAGCCAAGGACTGAGGTATATTTCTCCCACGAGAGATCTAACAATAGTATCTCTTATTATATCATTAGGAGCCCTGGTGGTGTAGTGGACTATGCATTAACCTGCTAATCGCAAGGTCAGGGGTTTGAACTGACTAGCCCCTCCGTGGGAGAAATATGAGGTTGTCTATTTCTGTAAGGCAATGGTTCTCAACCTTCTGAATGCCGCCACCCTTTAATACAGTTCATGTTGTGGTCACCTGCAACCATAAAATTATTTTCATTGCTACTTTATAACTGTAATTTTGCTATCGTTATGAATTGGATGACCCCTGTTAAAGGGTTATTTGATCCCCAAAGGGGTCGCGACCCACAGGTTGCGACCCCTGCTGTAAGGATTTAAAGTCTCAAAACCCCAAAGGGGCAGATCTTTGTCCTATTGGGAGTCAATAAAATGGTAATTAGGTTTTTTTCTGCATCAGTATCAGATTCTGGTGGCAATCTCAGTCATCCTGCATTGTGGTCTGGTTTGAACTCCGGAAATGACTGCCCTGGTTTGAGGTGAGGGCCACGGTGCTTCAGTGGTAGACCTCTCATCGTCTTTCACCGGGAAGACCCGGGTTTGATTTGCAGCCAATGTGCCCCAGACTGTCAGTGAAGGTTTGTGTGTTGCTACGACACTGAGGCTTCAGTGGTGTTTCCAGACTGAAACAGAATAATGAAGAAAGACCTGATCATCCCCATCCACACATTGACCTATGGCCCACCACTGTTGGCTTCCTCTCCCAGTCCTGGTGGTAGCACAGATTGGCACAGTTTGCTCCACTGCCCATGAGGTGCCCATGAGAGGCTGAGTCGACAACCACAGTCAAGATCAACAGCTTAAACTCCATTCTGGGTCTATGGAAACAAGAACAACCTTCTGAAATGAGGTCACATTGCTATTTGGGACTGGGAGGATGCCTTTGTGATATGGATTGCACTCTGGATCCCGAGGGGGACTTTTAAACACAGCCACATAGCAGCTCCGGAAATTGTCATAGTGAGAAGGCAGGTTAAAAAAAAAAGCTTTTACTGGCTTGCTCAAAGGAGGCTGCGGGTAGATTGTGGGGTGGAAAACTCCTCTGGAAATGAAAAGTTTTTTTCCTTACATATGCATCATTTCTTCTGGTCCTGAAAGAAAACACAAAGCAGACGAGAGAAGGAAACGGAGACTAGCAGTCATCTTGTTGGTATTCCCACAGCACCCCCTCCTTAAGCACTTGCTGCCATCTCATCCAACTCCACTCAGTGTATTTCCACCCGGCAATGATGCAGAAATGTCTGCGTACTCCAGTTTGATTGTAGTCGGGCAACGTTTATGGCTTTGACGTTCAACTGAGCATGGCAGGACGTCTAGAAACAATTATAACCAGCACCTGCTCTGTCTGTGCTGTGGGCAGGCAGTGACGGATTCCCAGCCTCTGGAACACTAGTGTTCCCTCCCAGCTCAGGATAATGACGGTGACACTCGGCCCCCTTGTTGTCTGGGGAGCTCAAGGAGCTCTCCTCTGAAACCTCAACTTATGGGCATTTCTTTAAGTGAAGACATCAAATTAGTGACTGGAAAGGAAGGCGTAGGAGATGATTATTGGCCACAAGACAAGCCTCAACCGCCTCCAGAGAGCATGTCTCCTAAGTACCAAGTTGGCGGTGACAGCTAGGGGGCCCTGGGTCACCGGGTGGTGTTGAGCGGGGACTCTGGGGCCCCAGCGTGGGACGCTGGCGGGTGCAAGTTCAAGAGGGTCAGGGGCTGATGCCTCCCCATGCCCCTGCCCTCCCCCAGCAAGGGCGCTCTGGGGTGCTGGGTCCTTGAGGCCCCGGCTGGCGGGGCCGCCCACGGTCAAGGCTTCGGGCACAAGCGCGGGTGCGCTGAGGCCTGCGCCTTCCGGGGGTCTGGGCTCAAGCAGGTGGTCGCGGCGGCTCCGCGGGCGGGCGGGCGCCCAGCAGGATGACCAACGACCCCCGGCGCGTCGCCGGCACCCAGCGCCCGGGCGTAGAGGCGGGCGGGGGGGCTGCGCTCCGCTGCCGCCAGGGCCCCCTCCTTCCGCGCCCCCCCCCCCCGCGCCAGATGAGCCCGGCCTCGGCCTCGGCGGGCGGCGGGGCTGCCCTCTCGCCGCCCTCCAGCGCCCCTCTCGCCGCCCTTTAGGGGCCGGGCCGCGCCGAGCCGGGCGGCCGCCGGCCGGGGCTGGGGGTTGGGAGGGGCGGGGGTCACGGGCGGGTCGCTCGTTCGGCCGCTGGCGGGGGGCGTGGCCGGGCGGCCGCGCGCGAGGCCGGGCCAGCGGCCGCCACGCCCTCGGGCTCAGACTCCGACTCCGGCTCGGCTTGCCCTGGCGGCGGTGGCGCCGTGAGGAGGAGTCCGCGCTCCTCTGTGGCGGCGGCGGCGGCTGGCTCCAGGCCGGGTTTTGGCGCCGCCCGCCTGCTGCCTCCTGGCGGCTCCAGAACTCCAGCCCCCTCTCTATCAGCCTCTCACTCCGTCTCAATACGTCTCAAGATGGCGGCCAATGTGGGATCGATGTTTCAATATTGGAAGCGCTTTGATTTACAGCAGCTGCAGGTCAGGCTTCTCTCTCGGCCTCTCGCTCGGGGGTGGGGGCTGCGGGCGGTCGCGGCGTCCCCGGGGGGCGCCGGGCTGCCTTGCCGCCGGGGAGCCGCGGCGGAGGGGAGGAGGGGGGTGCCGGGGAAAGCGGGGCCGACTCGGGGACAAGTCCCTCTCACTCCCCGGCCCCCATTGATAACTCGCTTGATCGGAAATTGATCCTCTTTGTTCAATTCATCGATCAGCCCAAAATGGCGCCGGGAGCCGCCGCCGCCACCGCTGCCCCTGGTGTCTGCCCCCTCCCCTGGCGCCCGCCCCCCCCCCCCCCCGGCCCCGAGCTGCCGCCGCCGCCACGGGACCGGGGAGGGGGCGGCACCGGGCGCCCGCGGGGTGCGCAAAAAAAAAAGAACTTGAGGAAATTTGTGTTTTTCTTTGCTGACTCATACCCTGTATTCTTTTATCTCCTCTCTGAGATCCTTCTGTAAGGGGATGTCCAGTGCACTGCAAATAGGTTTTGGGTCTATACCCGGCCGTCCCCTCTCATTCTCCATGATAAGATTTTTTTGTTCTCATGATGCCTGTTGCCTTATCCCTTTGAAACTTTGTGATCACACAGGCTGGTATGCTTCCTCCATGAGGGCTCTGTTGCTTCTGAGCTAGATGGTTGCTTCTTTACCTTCAAGCCTTTAAGACCCCACACGCTATATCTTTTGGTAGCTGGACACCATCGGCTTTCTTCATCACATTTGCTTATGCAGCCGCTTTGTGGTCAGTGATCGTGTAGGGAAGGTGAGCATCGTTTAATGCCAATTTAATAGAACAATGTTCTTGCAATGAACGAGTCCTTGAGCGGAGGCCCTATGTCCATCTGCTACCTTAATACTAAATCTATAAACATATGGACATAGATCTATTTCCCCATGCCCCTTTGTAAATATATGTACATGCCTTTATTTAGACATCTATAACTGGCCCTTGCTTCCCAGCTCACTCTTCTATACCCTTTGATTTTCCTTTTGTGCCCACTGTCATGCTCAGGCTTCCTTTGGGTTTCAGTAATTCCTCTTGGTTACATTACCCTTGATCACGCCCTACCAGGCCTCCTGCATCCCCCTCACCACCGATTTCCATCACTTTTTGTTCCCTTGTCTCTGGAGTTCTTAACACCACTACCTTTCTTCCCACCTCCCTCTCTCGCATGTGGTCCACTCACCACTCTTTCCTCCAGAGTGAGGGTGACAATACTTGCCACCTAGATGGCCACTTGTGAGCTTCTGAAATCCAGCTGCTACTCACCAGCATGGATGTCGAACATAGTCTTTACAGTCTAGGTAATGACAATTGTTCTTGGTGTCCTTCACAACTATAATCCCCAGCCCCCCAGCCCAATAAAGCACTCCCTCCAGTTGTTCGGTTATGCCTAAGGAGTTTTGATAACTTCATCTTCTGTGTGCTCCGGAATATTCAATTCCCTGGATGGTCAGAATGATCAGTCAGGGCTCAGAATCTTGGTGTTAAGGCTTCTGGTGAGATCCTGGCACATCAGACACAGAGGTTGTGAGGCTAGAGGAGGGGCAGAAGGGGATCATACTGAGTCTAACAAGGAAAGAAAAGGAAATGAAGGATATAAGCAATTAAAAGCAAGCGCATAAATAGATACAAATACACAGATGGCCCTTGCAACATTATTCCCAATCTCGCAAACGTGTCAACGGTCTAAATACCCATCAATAGGTGAATGGATAAGTCAAACATGTTGCCTACGGTATATACAATGGACTACTACTCAGCCATAAAGAGAAATGAACTCTTGACACAGGCTACAAGAGGAATGAACCTCATAAGCATTATGCTGAGTGAAATAAATCAGCTTCAAAAAGGACACATTTTGCTTAATTCCACTTACAAAAAATATCTAGGCTAGGAAAATGAATAGAGACAAACATCTCCCAATTGTTTCCAGGGATAGGTAGGAAGGTAAGTATGGTTGTTACATAATGCCATGTCAATTGGACAAATAAGTGAGGTGGAGTCTTTCTTATACCTATATGAGTGTCCTTGGATTTATTTCTCTAGTCAACCCAGCCTAACCCAGTAGGGCCTGGAGGGGAAGTGCCATCCCTGAGACGATACTGAGCTTCCATAAGGGTGATGACATAATTTTGGAATGGGTAAGGATGATATATGAACAACATGCAGAATGCCACTTAATTATAATCTTGTAGAGCGTGGAAGTGACGAATGTTTTGATGCATGTATATTTAGTATGATTTTTAAAGAGTGTACGCAAAAGAGCAATATGGCAAGTCTGTGTTGCCATTTGCTGTTGCTCAGCTAAAAGCGATTCGGGCCTGTGTAGTTCAAAGGGAACCACAGAGGCTCAGGAGGAAAGCTGGTACCATCTCCAACTGAGACTTGTCTGACCAAATGCAGAGTCTCCCTTCAAGTAACTGACAGGTCAGAGGCAGCTCATCTCTGCTGCAGAAGCAATGATTTGTCTCAATTCCCAGACCACTGTCACAGCCATGTCTTGTTGCTCTCGGTGCCCCCCTTCCCCACCACAATAAGTCACTAGAAAGCCATGCTTCATTTAAAAACAAACAAATAAAACCCTTCTGCCTCCATCCTGGCACTGTTTCAGCTTATTTAGCATCATAACATATGTCATCTGTTTCCCTAAACAATCTAACATGGACATGGCACGATGGGACTGATGAGTTAGGCAAATGAGAACCAGCCTGCCCTCTGAACACACACGATGGCATTTGACTTGCTGTCAGTAGATGCTGTCGCGTTTCTTCTCCTCTTTCATGGAAAATAAATACAGAAAAGAATGAGGACATGAAAAGGGCTGCAAGATGTTTAGCTCTGGTCTTTCTAGAAAGTGTAGAAAAAAAGTATGTGACCCCTGCCTGCCTTTAGATGCCCCACTCCTCTGGCAAACAAGGATTGCACACTGACCATGGACAAGACATCTGGATCTGGGGGGAGGATATAACAATTGCCCCCACCAGCAAAGAGTTTCCAGATTTACGGGACTACACAGGCCAGGGAGCAGCTCATAAAAAGAACAAGAAGAATCACAAAGGAGGGTGTGCTCCAGCACCACTTCGTCCAGCTGCAGGCACATGAAGGCAAAGTTTCTTTTGCTTTCAGTCAAGTTTATGATTTCCGCTGCATCCCTTACCAACACCTTCACGAAGATCTAGGTTCTTGGGTTGTTTCGCTCCAGGGCGGACATCTCCTTGGTAAAGCTTTATGGACAGCTCATGGTCCAAGAATTCCACCTATATGTTTTGAAAGGGGCCACGTTAAAACCCCTGGCTCAGACTTTCAGGACTGGGCACAATACAGCAAACCCACCATGGGGACAGCAGGATTTGGTAACACTCTCATCTCCATCACAACCTGGACCTGGCAAAGCTATTTTCTTCCACTCACCATCTTTCAATCAATATTTACTCAGCTATTAGTTGCTCCCCAGGCTCAGCATCAGAAAAGTGTTCAAACGTTACCGAATTGTCCATCTAATGGTAGAGGTCTGTGCAAGGGATATGAGAGCAAGAGGCTCAGAGATGATCAGTGGGTAACGAGAGAGGGATTCACCTTTATCATTTGTAGAAAGCCCCTGAGGCTTAGTCACATTGGCAGACTTTCCCTGGAGCAAGCAAATAAAGCTGCTCCCGGCTCAGCTCCATTCCTGATCTGGTCTTGCCATGAGACTATCCAGGCTTTGTCCCAACCCCACGTTCTGGAAACCACGAGTGGAAGGAGGTGAATCTTGGGGATACCATGGAAAAGAATGGGCATTGCACAACACTTCATTGTACTCATATGGAGCTTATGCAAAGGCCAAGAGATAGAACCAGGTGAGACTGTGAACAGGACAAGGCGATACTGCATGGTTTAAAATCAGAAAAGGTGTGCATCAGGGTTGTATCCTTTCACTGTTCTTATTCCATCTGTATGCTGAGCAATTTATACAAGAAGCTGGTCTCTGTGAAAAAGAACATGGCATCAGGATTAGACGAAGACCCATGTAATGTCATTGGGAACATTTTCTCACTAAAAATTTTAGGTCATGGCATCAAAAAAGTGTCATTTTAACCTAAATGGGTTTTTAGACCAGTGAAATAACAGCGAGAGTGAGTCAGCATTGTGCACAGAATTGAGCGATACTGGTTCTTTGGGAAATTCATAATCCAACACTGACACTGCTGAGATAAAGGATGACAGTGAGGAAGATTCTACACCTGAGCTCTGTGATGGGCCAACGTGGTGCTCTACTCTCTTCAGGAATGGATGAGCCAGCTCCACCAAGATTCCCCTTTACTGGAGCACCTGCTATGTATGTAGACGTTGAACACAAGAACGCTTTGGCGTTCCTACAATGATTTCTGACCGATGAGGTCATCGAAAAAATGATTATGATAGCCCGGAGGTTTACTTTCAGGTTTTAACCCCTCTTCAGTTAATTTCTGTGCATGGGGGAAGGTTTGGGGCTTGCTTCATTTTCCTACATACGGTATCTCAGTTTGTCCAACACCATTTGTTGAGCAAGCAGAATTTGTCCCTTTGGATATTTCTGTGTCCTTTTTCGAAGGCTAGGTTCCCGTTGACTGGTGAATATATGTGTAGCTTTTCTGTTCGAATCCATTGATCTATATACCTCTCAGTGTACCAATACACTGCTCTCCCTTAGGGAAAAACAACAACAAAAGTTGTATGAGCCCCTATATAATGATTTTTTTTAATGGACGATGAACTATTTTCCAGGCCAGCACTATCCTATGTTTGAGCACATTGCTGCAGCCACTGTGTCAATCCATCATGCCTTATAGCCTGCGGTACTCATGTTCAGGTATAGTGTTCTGCCATTCACAAGGTTCACACTGGCCAGTTCTTTCAGAAGTGGAAGACCAGGTCCTCCTCCCTCGTCTCTGTCTGGAAACTGCTGAAGTCTACCTGCAGTGAGTGACCCAGCAGGCATTTGAACTACTGGCTGCAAAATTTCCACCATTACAGCCAAATGCAGGCCACCACAGTACAACAGACAGTAACAGCATCTTAACACCACACAAAGGCTCCTCCCTGGGGAGACCACGTGTTCAGGCAATTGCTGCTGTTACACATGTAAGTGGGGGCTACATGAAGTCGCACCATCTCCTGTGGCCCTTCCAGGAACAGGCCATTCTGCTGTTGTTTCTACTGGACTTAGGCTCAGCTGCCAACCTGCCCTCTGCACGCATTCTTCTCCTTACCCTTCCATGTCACCTTCTCTTTGCCCAAGTCAATACTGCTGGTCAGTCACCTACTGGTGGATGCTTGCTTCTGAAGTTTCTGAACCACATTTCCCCATGGTTATGAGACATTGCTGCTGCCACTGCGAGCATTTAACAGGTTACTTTACACCTTCAATTGGAAATCTAGGGGAATAGAAAGAAAGCTTCTTCTTTCTCCCAAGGAGTGGGTGGTGGTTTTGAACCGTTTCCCTTGAGGTTAGCAGCCCAATGTGTAACCCACTACACCAGTAGAGCCTTGGTGGCACTGTTCAGCAATTATTAGACTGCTAAATATGAGGTCCGGGTTTCAAACCTACCAACTTCTCCTTGGGAGAACGATAAAGCTGTTCCCATAAAAGACTGACAGCTCCAGAAGCCCTCTATAGGGTGGCTATGAGTTGGCATTTTGCGGTCATTTAGGGCTTTTTGGTGGCATGTGATTTTTTAGGGCTTTTAGGTTGTTTGTGGACGTTCAAGGTGTGTTTGGGGCATTCGGGTGGTTTGGGGTTTTTAGGGTGTTTTATAAGATTTTAGGGAGTGTTTAAGGGATTTAGGGGTGGTTTTTTAGAGTGTATAGGTATTTTTCAGCACAATATGGTGTTTTTAGTGATGTTACAGAGTTCCTTAGGAATTTTAGGGTATTTTTCATATTATATGTGTTTTTTTCCCCCAGCATTTTAGGTTTTCTTAGGGCTTTCATGGTGTTTTCAGGGCATATATGGGGTTTAGGAATGTTTAGGGTTTGGGAATCTTCTAAGGATGATTTTTGGAAGTTTCACATGTTTGGGTGGGCATTTGGTGTTTTTTTGTGGCTTTAGAGTGTTTATGGGATCCTGTCAATTTGCAGCTTTAATTCCGCAAAGAAAAGTCAGACAGCAAGCCAGAAAGGAGCAGGAAATGAAGGGGAAGCCCAGGCCACATGTTACAGCTGCCAAGTCCGGAGAACCTAGGTGTGGTCGTTGGCTACCTGGGACCGGGAGTGGGGCTGTGCTCCTGCCCAAGGGTGCTAGGGAGTAAACCAATCTCAGCTGGACGTTTGGCTTTTCTACTAATTAGCCGACTCCATGAACTTTCCCAAGGGCAGCTGGCGAATTGCCAGGGGAACCCAGCTAGACCCCCCCACACAAAAGCACAGGGATGGTTACAGGAACAGGAGGTTTCACACAGTGGATGTGCAGGGCTTGGGGTCGGGATTGGGGGCCAAGGTGAGGAAGGGGCAGCAATAAGGCCTGGTCCCAAATAATCAGACACTGAGCAATAAAAGTACAAGGACTGCCAAGAGAACATGGGGACAAAGGATGGCTGGACTTCATTTGATATCTTTGGACGTGCTGTCAGGAGAGACCAGTCCCTGAAGGGACATCAAGTCCATGAAGGACATGATGCTTGGCAAAAAGTGGAGGACGGGCAATAAAACAGCTCGAACCAGTGGCTACATCAGTGGGCATAGTAACAATGGTGAGGATGGTTCGAGACCTGGCAGTGTTTTATTTTACTGCTTGTGTTTTTCTAGAACTGTCTTTCCTGGATGCACGAGGAAGGATAACTGTGCTTGTGGGAAGCAAATGCACAGTGGGCAGCGCTTTGGCCAACATAGGTACACCACCGGCACACAGTGCCCCCTTACTTGGCATCCAAAGTGACAGGATTTGTCTTTCCCCAGAGCTCTCCAGCCCTGGGGGAAGCGGCCCTGCCTTCGGCGCACCGCCAGGGGGCAGCACTGCTGCTCTCTCACTGGCTACATCTGTGAGGACCCAGAGAGCAGCTCCTTTCTGCTGCTCTCCTCTCAGACTTCTGCCAGAAGCCTTGGCTCGTCCTGGATCCTCCCTTGATTCCCACTCTGCACCTTTGGGGACGCCCAGCCCATTAACTCTCTCCCATCCTTCCTTGCTGCCTCTTGTCCAGATGCCTGAGCTGGGCTTCAAGTAGTTGTAATGTTATGCTTAGGTGAGATGTGTTCAGCTTGTTTACTGTCTGTATACAAGAAAAGAGTGCAGCCCAAGACATCCACCCTTTTGTTCCTCTATGGAAAGCCTGTTACGTGTCATAGTCTTCTCTCTGTGCAGTGCTTTCCTCTGCTGCTGATGCTTTTACATGAAATAGGACTCGGTGTGTCACCGCTACAGGAAATTATCTCTGAAAAAATAATATGCCCAGAACTCAGAAACAGTGTCAGCTTGCATCTGGCATCATGGAAGCATCATGGGTGTGTTTCCATTCATTTGCTCCTGAGTGTCACATGTTAAACTCAGTGCATAGCATAAACAGCAGCAGGCACAAACTGAGACAAAGCACACCCTTTGCTGTGAAGCACATTCCGACTCCTGGCTGCCCCTGTGCCACAGAGTAGAACTGCCCCGCAGGGGCTCCCTAGCTGTCATCTTTACAGAGGCACATGGCCACACCTCCCTTTTGGGAAGCCACTGGGTAGGTTTGAACTTCAGGGTTGTAGTAGTTGATATTGTAGAGCCCTGGAGTCAGTTCGGATTCATAGGGGCCTGTGCACTAGAGAGAGAAACAAAGCCCAGTCCTGCGCCATCCTCGCACTTGTTACTGTATTTGAGCCGATTCTCGCAGCCACGGTGTCAATCCACCTAAGTAAGGGTCTTCCTCTTGTTTGCTAACCCTCTGCCAAAAATGATGCCCTTCTTGCAGGACTGGTTCCACCATAGTAATATGTCCAAAGTACCTGAGACAACGTCTCCGCATCCTCTTTCAGATCTCCTGCCTTTAGTTTGTCAGCTCACTTCGATGGAGTCGATGCTGAGCCATAGCGACTCTATGAGATCAGAGCAGAACTATCTCTGTGGGTTTCCCAAAGGCTAACTCTATGGGAGTAGAACGCCTCATCCTTTTCTTCTGAGGACTGACTGGTGGTTCCCCACTGCTGACATTACAGTTGACACCCAAGGCATAAGGTACTATGCCACCAGAAGTCCCTTGCCCCTGTGCAATAACCAACACCACCTACACACAAAACCCACCCCTTCTCTGTCAGTTTGATGTATGGTGATGGCTTGAGTTGCTATGAAATTGGAAGCTACTAGGGGGAACCCGACAAAAACTACAATTTTTTCAAAACTATGCATTTAAATTTTTTATCCCCTTCATAGTACTCTCCATTACACTTCACACATTTGTCTAATCTGTGATTACATTCTTGGAAACATTTTTCAAACTCAGCAGTTTGGGTGACACCCTTGTTTTTTCCCCCCCTCTTCTGTGTTGTCAAACCACTGTCCTTCATTCATGGAAACAGAAAGAAGTCACATGGAGTGAGTTCAGGTGATTAGGATATGAGGGACAAGAGAGGCATGCTTTTTGGGGGGATGTTTTCATACTGTTATTTCTTTTCTCTTTTTTTATAATCAATTTTTGGGGCCTCATACAACTCTTATCACAATTGATACATACATCATATTTGTACATTCATTGCCCTCATCATTCTGAAAACATTTGCTCCCCACTTAATCCGCTGGCATCAGCTGATAATTATTCCCCATCCCTCATGAACCCTGAATAATTTCTAAATTATTATTTTGTCTTATCTTACACTATACAATATCTCCCTTCAGCCACTTTTCTGTTGTCTGTCCCCCAGGGAGATGGTTATATGTAGATCCTTGTAATCGGTTTCCCCTTTCCATTCCTCCCTCCCTCTACCCTCCTCGTATCGCCACTCTTACCACTGGTCCTGAAGGGATCATCCGCCCTGGATTCCCTGTGTTTCCAGTTCCTATCTGTACCAGTGGACATCCTCAGGTCTAGCTAGATTTGTAAGGTAGAATGGGGATCATTTTAGTTGTGGGGGAAGAAGCATTTAGGAGCTAGAGGAAAGTTGTATGTTTCATTGTTGCTACAGTGCACCCTGACTGGCTCCTCTCCTCCCTGCTACCCTTCTGTAAGGGGATGTCCAATTATCTACAAATGAGCTTTGGGTTTTCACTCCACACTCCCCCGTATTCACAAAGATATGATTTTTTTGTTCCGATGATGTCTGATACCTGATTCTTCCGACACCTCGTGATCACACATGCTGGTGTGCTTCTTTCATGTGGGCTTTGTTGCTTCTCAGCTACAAGACCACTTGTTTAACTTCAAGCTTTTAAGACCCCAGAATGTATAACTTTTGATAGCCGACCACCATCAACTTCAGTCACCACATTTGCTTATGCACCCATTTGCCTCCAGCAATTGTGTTGGGGAGGTGAGCATCACGCAATGCCACTTTAATACAACAAAGTATTTTTGCATTGAGGGAGTACTTGAATGGAGGCCCAATGTACATCTGTTACCTTAATACTAAACCTATAAATATATGCATATAGATCTATTTCCCCATCGTTATACATAAATATATTTACATATGCACATGCCTTTATTTAGACCTCTATAAATGCCCTTTGCTTCCTACCTCTTTCCTTGATTTCCTTTTACTTTCTGATTGTCCCACTCTCATGTTCAGCCTTCATTTGTGTTTCAGTAATTCCTCTAGGTTACATTACTCTTGGTTACACTCTACCAAGCCTCCTACACCCTCCTCACCATCTATTTGGATCACTTGGTGTTCCCTTGTCCCTGGGTTTGTTAACAGCACTTCCTTTTTCCCTACACCCCCCTTTCCCATCTCCCTCCCCCAGCTGTCAGTCCCATTGTTTTCTCCTCCAGATTGTTCATCCAGCCTATCTCATTTAGACAGACCTGTGGAAATCATAGCATGCACAAAAACGAGACAGAGCAAACCCAAGCAACAAAATGAAACAAAAGAACAACACCACCACCAACAAGCCAATGACAAAAAGCAAAACAAAACACAAGAAAGAAAAGCTTTTAGTTAGTTCAAGGACTGTTTGTTGGCCTTTAGGAGTGTTTTCTCATAGAGTATGATGGGTCAGCTAGCCCTGGCCCCAAAGTCTATTTTTGGTATTCCCTGGGGACTTCGTTGCTCTGTTCCCCTTCCTGTTCTGTTGTACACCCTTAGTATTTTGCCTCGGTGTGCTGGGATCAGATCGGGCGATAGAGGCATGCTGTTTTTTTTGTGTGAGCAGGTGCACTGTCATGGTGGCAAAACCAGTCCCCTGTCTACCACTAATCAGTCCTTTTTATTTTAAATAAATCATTTTATTGGGGGATCTTACAGCTCTTGTAACAATTCATACACCAATTTGTATGAAGCACATTTGTACATACATTGCTATCATCATTTCCAAACATGTTCTTTCTCCTTGAGCTCCTTTTTTCCCCTCCTCCCACCCACGTGAACCACTGATACTTTATACATACTTTTTAGTTTTATATTTTACGCCTCTGCTGTATCCCTTCACCCAAACTTCTGCTGTTTGTTCCCCTGGGTGGTGGAGTGGGGCTGTATGTCCATCATTGAGATTGGTTTCCCCTTTCTTCTGCTTCTCCCCCCTACCTTCCCTCGTGGTGTTGCTACTCTCAGTATTGGTCCTGAGGGGTTTATCTGTCCTGGATTCTGTGTGTCGGAACTTCTAGTCAATAGCAGTGTGCAAGCTCTGGTCTAGCCAGACAACTCAGACCTTCTTACACAATATCTTCAGAACCTCTATATAGGAAGCTTGATTAACAGTCTGACCTAGTGCAATGACTAAACTCCAAATGCACTATCACCCTCACATCAACAAAACCAAACAAATGAGCATCTTCTTGAAGTTTGAGTTCACTTGACGAGGTGTATTTGAGTGAGGTGATGATGGCGTCTTACACTGACTTGATTTATGTTTGCATTCTGGCTTGTGAGAAGAGCACAAGGTCTTGTCACCAGCAATGGCCTTGGGAAAAAAGTGTGGGTGCACTAGCTCGGAGCAAGTTGCCAGATGCCTGCCCAAACAGGAGAATGTATATTTTGAAATGTGTACCCAGTGGAGCTTTGTACCGCTTGGTTTTTTGGCGGGGGTGGGGTGGGGGTGGGTGGAAGGCCGGCTACTCCTTTGTAGGTTAGATAATCTGAGATGTGCTATTTGAAATTTCCTGGGGCCAGTTTTAGACAAAACTAGAAAAGTTAATTTTGCTGTATGGAAAAATCTGACAGTCTGGAAGTATCTAATTTTCCTCACATGCCATCATTCCCCTAGTAGCATTATTCTTAGTTAAAGCTCTCCTCTGTTCCTCCTTAGGGTTTCCCCCACTACCTGATGTTCCTTTTCTCCTACTCATCATCAAGGGACTTGTGTCCAAAGTGAGGACAGCAAATAAGAGACCCTCCTGACTCTCTGTTAAGAAGGGTGCTCTGGTGCATGCGTGTGTTTATGTGTGCACATACAATCGCATTTGAATTTTGTTGGAAGAGGCTTCATAGAGACAGAGAGTGACATGGTTAGAGCTGCTGCACATGTAGAGCACTGTACTCTATGGTGTTCTAATTCAAATGCATGTAAGGTCCAAGAGAGGTAATAGAAGCAAGTGACCAGGGTCAGGGAAGGCAGTAGGAGGAACTGAGGGAGCCTGAATGCCTCACACCCTGCCAGTTACACTGATTCTTGGATGGGAGAGTACCAACCTAGTGCTGTGAAATCTTCGCAGTTTTCAGAGGCTTGGGGGATTTAAATTTTGTATGGGTGCATAAGCAAATGTGGTGAAGAAAGCTGATGGTGCCCGGCTAGCAAAAGAGATAGTGTCTGGGGTCTTAAAGGCTTGAAGGTGAACAAGCGGCCATCTAGCTCAGAAGCAAATAAGCCCACATGGAAGAAGCACACCCGGCCAGTGCGATCACGAGGTGCCCAAGGGACCAGGTATGAGGCATCATGCAAAAAAAAAAAAAAGATATAAGTGTGTGTATGTATGTGTATATATGTGTATATGTATATATATGTATATATATATCATATTAAATGAAGGGGGAAGTGCAGAGTGGAGACCCAAGGCCCAAGTGTCGACCAATGGAGATCCCCTCATAGAGGGGTTTAGGAGAGGAGATGGGTTAATTAGGGTGTGAGGTAGTATTGATGAAGAACACAGCTTTCCCCCAGATCCTGGATGCTTCCTACCCCTAACTACCATGATCCGAATTCTACCTTGCAGGGCTGGATAGGATAGAGGCTGTACACTGGTGCATATGAGGGTTGGAGGTACAGGGAATCCAGGGTGGATGATACCTTCAGGACCAAGGGTGTGAGGGACGATGCTGGGAGAGTGGAGGGTGAGTGGGTTGGAAAGGGGGAACTGATTACAAGGATCCACATGTGACCTCTTCCCTGGGAGAGGGACAGCAGAGAAGGGGGGAAGGGAGACTCCGGATAGGGCAAGATATGACAAAACAACGATGTATAAATTACCAAGGGCATATGAGGGAGGGGGGAAGGGGGAGGGAGGAGGGGAAAAAAAAAAGAGGACCTGATGCAAGGGGCTTAAGTGGAGAGCAAATGCCTTGAGAATGATTGGGGCAGGGAATGTATGGATGTGCTTTATACAATTGATGTATGTATATGTATGGATTGTGGTAAGAGTTGTATGAGTCCCTAATAAAATGTAAAAGAAGAAAAGAGAAAAAAATGATTAAGGCAAAGACTGTACAGATGTGCTTTATACAATTGATGTATGTATATATATGAACTGTGAAAAGAATTGTATGAGCCCCAATAAATTGTTAAAATTTAAAAAATAAATAAATAAAATAAAATTAAAAAAAAAACAAAACAAAAAAAAACAAAACAAAAAAATAGACATCTAAATGCTTGTAATTTATTGATTTCGATAAACACACTGAATGCCAGTACTCAAGTCAAACAAACCAAACTGACAGCCATCGAGTCTTTGCCAACTCATAGTGACCCTATTAGACAGGGTAGAACTGCCCCTCAGTTCAGCTCCCAGCCCTGGAGGCCCACCAGTTCCTCGTTATTATCATGAGGAATACTATTTTCACAAGAGCATTACATACCCCTAGAGACTAAACCATAAAGCCATATAGGCTTTGACCATCAATTCTGATATGCTTTTTCCTCAAACTGATGGGTCATTTGATGGAATCCTTGTATTACTTCCCTAACATAAAAATTAATCAAGCAAAGGAGATTCAGTGCTCAGTACTACAGCCCCCTATTTAGAGATTAACTCTTAAAAACCACCACCACCACCACCACCACCACCACCACCACCACCACCACCACCGCCACCTTATCTATGTTGATAAAAACTTGAGTAGGCTGTATAAATATCTCAAGTATTTAGGATAAAATGGATTCTTATTCTACTGTCACATATTTAGTTTGAGTTATGTGTTTCCATCTGAACACAAATTAAATAGACCTTATTGACATCTTTTCAAAATGCCATAAAAATTAAATGATTACCTTAAAAGATACTCAGTATAATTAGGCATCAGAAAAATGTACATCAACACTAGAGCGAGATAGTGTTTCAAACCATCAAGATGACACTAGCCAAGAATATTAAAAATACCATTGAGTGCTGGAAGAATGAACAGATTTGTGTCAGAAGAACAGTCTGAAAGGTCCTTAGAAGCAAGCACGGGGAGACTTCACATGCTTTGGATATGTTATCAGGAGATGCCAGTCCCTGGAAAAGGCTGAAATGTTAGGTTCAAGTATAACAACAGTTTTGAAGATGGTGTAGGACTGCGCAGTGGTTCATTCTGCCTTGAGTTGGAACTGACTCAATAGCACCTAATGCTAAAAGCTAGATGCTTTTGATCCTAAATGAAAAGTGGATGGTCCAGCCTCCATACCAGCTACGTGGACAACTGCCCCTCCCCCCAGAAGAATTTACTTTAGAAGACGGCACTGAACCTGTAGCTAGGGGAGATGGACATGTCTGATCAGAGCACACAGGGGCAAATGAAGGGGGAGGAAGAGAGTGGAGCACACACTGGTCCACCAGGCTTGGAGGATGATTTTGGCACTCTGAACAGCCAATGTACAGAGTGGACCATATGGCTGATCCCACTATGAGACATGCCATCCCTTGCTGGCCCAGAGCCCTATGGGGACAATACCGGAGACTCTGTGTTGGGACTGACCCGACTGGCCCTCCAACACGGAGGCAAATCACTAAAAGCATGCAGCAGAGCAACCATGAGAGCAGAGCGGGTAGCCCCTGAGGGAGTACAAAGGACAGACTCTGGGGCCAGAGCATGATACGCCATCAGACCTGACTGAAGGACACACCTATAGAAAAAAAAATCAGACCTTGATCTATTTACAGGTTTTTCTTTCTTAAAAAATTTTTTTGTCTTTTAATTAATTTACTCTTTTATTGATCATTGGTTTTCTGTTGTTGTTTTTATTTGTCATCACAGTGTTCTCACCCATTGCCTATCTTGCTATGGTTTGATTTTTGGTGCATATTATTATCTCAACAGATCTATCTAGATAAGATAGGCTGGAAGAATAGTCTGGAGGAGAAAACAACAGGACCAATGGTTCCCGGGGACATGGGAGAGAGAGAGGAGGGGGTAAGGAGGTGATGCTGACCAATCCAGCGACAGGGGAGCAACAAGTAATCCAAAATCCGTCGCAAGGAGGGTGTGAGAAGCCTGGTAGGTATTCAGCAAGGGCAATGTAACCAAGAGAAATTACTCAAACCCAAGTGAAAGCTGAGCATGATAGTCGGACAAGAGGAAAGTAAAAGTAAATAGAGGAAAGAACTAGGTGACAAAGGGTATTTCTAGAGGTCTACATACTGGCATGTACATATGTAAATATATTTATACAGGAGGGTTCGTAAATAGATCAACGTGCATATATTTATAGACTTAGTATTAAGGCAGTAGATGGACATTGCCAAATACTTACTCAATGCAAGAACACGTTATATTAAATTGGCATTCCATGATGAACACCTTTCCAACATGATGGTTGAAGAAAAATGTGTGCACTAGCAAATGTGGTGAAGAAAGCTGATGGTGCCTGGCTATCAAAAGTTATAGCATCTGGGATCTTACAGGCTTGAAAATAAAGAAGCGGCCATCTAGCTCAGAAGCAACAAAGCCCACATGGAGGAAGCACACCAGCCTGTGTGACCATGAACTGTTGAAGGGATCAGATATCAAGCATCAAAGAACACAAAAACCATGTCATTGTAAATGAGGGTGAGTGCAGAGTGGAGACTCAAAGCCCATTGGTAGGTAACTGGACACCCCCTTCCTGAAGGGATGTGGGGAGGAGATAAGCCAGTCAGGGTGCAGGGTAGCAACAATGAAACATGTTTCCTCTAGTTCCTAAATGCTTCCTCCCCCCACTATCATGATCCAAATTCTACTTTACAAATCTGGCTAGACAAGGGGATGTACAGAGAGATCGCCTTGGAGATTGGGTGGATGTTCCCACAGTAGCGTGGAGCCTCACAAGTGGTGGTCAGGCGTTTCCCCCAGTCACTTGTAGGACCTCAGGATTTAGGCTGGGGATGCCCCCACTTTTTATAGGGGAGAACAACCTGTGGCCTGGTGTGTGGGAGAGGACCAGCGTGAATTCCCCAGCTGCTTGCCACACCAATAAGTGGGGGGTGGGAGCTCCCTCAGTTGGGCCTTCAGGTTTGCCCTAGGCAGAGGGGAGTGGCCTGGAGACAGCTATTGTCTTGTGATGGGAAAGAGAGTGAAAGGAGAGGAAAAAGAGAGAAAGAGGAAGACACAGACTGGGGCAATAATGCCAACCAGACTGACAACCACTCACCCACACACAACTAAAATGCACAGAGTAAACAAAGGTGACAACAGTAAAAAAAAAAAAAAGAAAAGAAAACAACTAAAAAGGAGAACCAAATCTGTGGAGGCTGTGGTAGGAAGTAGAGAAGAGCTAGATGGAGCGGAGAAAAGCAGAAAACCTGTAAGAAGAGTCCAATAAAAGGAAAAAGAGAGAAGAGAAAAGGAAGGAGGAGGAGAGAGTATTTTTTAAATGGTTAAAGAAATAACTGCCCCTGTGTTATGCTGTGTGTAGCTCTGACTCGTCCTGTGTGCAGTACTGTCTTAGGGGTCAGGCTGCCCACTAGGAGGACAGGGTTGCCCTAGGCAGAGTGTAGGGCTCTGGAAACCAGCAGTGGTATGTGCAAGCAATGAGAGGGAGCAGAGAGAATCGTACAAGCTAAGAGAGAGGTGAAGAAAGCAAAGACAGAAAGAGGAAAGAAAGAAAAAGAGAATAAAGAGAAAGAAGGAAATAAATCCAACTGAGTTCACTAAGGTTGGCTGTGATGGTAAAGAGCAAGGAGAGAGAGAAGGAGGAAATAAAGTATAAAGTAGTAGCTGATCCCTGATTGCTTGGATGAGGGGCCAGAGGGGTTTAGACACTGCTCCAACATGGCAGGGCAGTGTGCCCTTTTAATGCCGGGACCCAGTGGTGCTGGGCAGAATTGCCCTAGTTGACGAGATCACCTTAGAGGCATGACGGAGGTTTCTTCAACGGTGCAGCGCACTGTAGGTGTTTGTCCCAGGTGCCTTGTGTGGTGTACAGCACTCCCACACAAGGCAGGCTGGAGTGCCTCCTGCTATTTGGGTTGATTTGCCCTAAGCGGAGGGAAGTGACCTGGAAGCCTTTAGTGGCATATGAGAGGAGAGAGTGGGAGAGAAGAGGAAAAAGAGGGGAAAAGGGGAAAAAAGAGGGATAAAGAAGAAAGCGAGTAAATAAAAGCCCAACACCAACCTGAGCACGTTGAAACTGAGTGCGGTGGAAAAGTTAGAAGGGCTAGTGAATAAAGTGAGAATAAGTAGAGCAGTGGGTAAGGAGGTAATGATACTTGATCACCTGTCCTTGAGGCCAGAGGAATTCCAACTCTTCCTCAAGGTCACGGGGTCATGGACTTGTAAGGTCTCTCTCTCTGGCCTAAATTCCAACCCCAGTCCTTGGCTCCCCGCGAGAAAAATTTCATGCGGAAGCCAGGCTCGTGATCCAAGTGAATTTAATGAGAGTTAAAAGAAGCTTCAGGTTTTACAAGGCACCCATAGGATTCCTTTGACCATGGGGCCTGGCAGAGACTGCCTCAGGTCATGCAAGGATCTCTCTCCTCCCAGGAAGACGACCAGACCACCCCTCTCCCTTCTGGTTCCTGCCTTTTCAAGGGTTCCCGGGGAGGCTGGTGAAGGACCCCAGGTCAATCCCATTGGCTGAACTGCAATCATCTGGCCCAGGTGGGCTGCTCCAGGTGCAACATCCATCGGAGCCCACGGGCAGGAAAATCCAGCTTTCCTATGCTGGCTCTCCTGGGCATGCGTTAATGGACTTTCCCATCCCTGATGTAGGGTTCCACAGATGCTGTGTGAGATTACTCACTTCATGTGAGATTACTTCAAAAGCCCCCCCCCCCGCGCCAGATGAGCCCGGCCTCGGCCTCGGCGGGCGGCGGGGCTGCCCTCTCGCCGCCCTCCAGCGCCCCTCTCGCCGCCCTTTAGGGGCCGGGCCGCGCTGAGCCGGGCGGCCGCCGGCCGGGGCTGGGGGTTGGGAGGGGCGGGGGTCACGGGCGGGTCGCTCGTTCGGCCGCTGGCGGGGGGCGTGGCCGGGCGGCCGCGCGCGAGGCCGGGCCAGCGGCCGCCACGCCCTCGGGCTCAGACTCCGACTCCGGCTCGGCTTGCCCTGGCGGCGGTGGCGCCGTGAGGAGGAGTCCGCGCTCCTCTGTGGCGGCGGCGGCGGCTGGCTCCAGGCCGGGTTTTGGCGCCGCCCGCCTGCTGCCTCCTGGCGGCTCCAGAACTCCAGCCCCCTCTCTATCAGCCTCTCACTCCGTCTCAATACGTCTCAAGATGGCGGCCAATGTGGGATCGATGTTTCAATATTGGAAGCGCTTTGATTTACAGCAGCTGCAGGTCAGGCTTCTCTCTCGGCCTCTCGCTCGGGGGTGGGGGCTGCGGGCGGTCGCGGCGTCCCCGGGGGGCGCCGGGCTGCCTTGCCGCCGGGGAGCCGCGGCGGAGGGGAGGAGGGGGGTGCCGGGGAAAGCGGGGCCGACTCGGGGACAAGTCCCTCTCACTCCCCGGCCCCCATTGATAACTCGCTTGATCGGAAATTGATCCTCTTTGTTCAATTCATCGATCAGCCCAACATGGCGCCGGCAGCCGCCGCCGCCGCCACTGCTGCCCCTGGTGTCTGCCCCCTCCCCTGGCGCCCCCGGCCCCGAGCCGCCGCCGCCGCCGCCGCCGCGGGACCGGGAAGGGGGCGGCCCCAGGCGCCAGCGGGGTGCGCAAAAAAAAAACAAAAAAAAAAAGAACCTGAGGAAAGTTGTGTTTTTCATTGCTGTCTCATACCCTGTATTCTTTTATCTCCTCTCTGAGATCCTTCTGTAAGGGGATGTCCAGTGCACTGGAATTAGGTTTTGGGTCTTTACCCGGCCGTCCCCTCTCATTCTCCATGATAAGATTTTTTTGTTCTCATGATGCCTGTTGCCTTATCCCTTTGAAACTTTGTGATCACACAGGCTGGTATGCTTCCTCCATGTGGGCTCTGTTGCTTCTGAGCTAGATGGTTGCTTCTTTACCTTCAAGCCTTTAAGACCCCACACGCTATATCTTTTGGTAGCTGGACACCATCGGCTTTTTTCATCACATTTGCTTATGCAGCCGCTTTGTGGTCAGTGATCGTGTAGGGAAGGTGAGCATCGTTTAATGCCAATTTAATAGAACAATGTTCTTGCAATGAACGAGTCCTTGAGCGGAGACCCTATGTCCATCTGCTACCTTAATACTAAATCTATAAACATATGGACATAGATCTATTTCCCCATGCCCCTTTGTAAATATATGTACATGCCTTTATTTAGACATCTATAACTGGCCCTTGCTTCCCAGCTCACTCTTCTATACCCTTTGATTTTCCTCTTGTGCCCACTGCCATGCTCAGTCTTCCTTTTGGTTTCAGTAATTACTCTTGGTTACATTACCCTTGATCACGCCCTACCAGGCCTCGTGCATCCCCCTCACCACCGATTTCCATCACTTTTTGTTCCCTTGTCTCTGGGTTTCTTTACACCACTTCCTTTCCCCCCACCGTGCTCACTCCCATGCCCAATGGAAAGGGCCGGTCACATGTTTACTCCTCCAGATTGTTCATCCAGCCTCTCTTAATTAGACAGACCTGTAAAATTAATAACATGCACAAAATAAGACTGAGCAAAACCAAGCAGCGAAAAGAAAAAAACAAACAAAAATGTAAACAAAACCCAACCAAAATCCAATGACACTAAAAGAAAACAACACTAACCAAGAAAGAAAAGTACAAGGACTGTGTGGTGAACTTTAAGAGTGTTTTCCTGTCCAGTCTGTTGGGGCACCGAGCCCTGACCACAAAGTCCACCTTTGGCATTCCCCGGGGACTTTGATGCTCCATTTTCTTTCCCTTCCGTTGCACTCTCTTAGTGTCATGCCTCGAGGTGGCAGGATCAGTTCGGGCGCAGCTCCCACACTGTGTCTCCAGTGTTGTCCCCTCTAGGGCTATGGGTCTTTGAGGGACGTTTCTCATCGTGGGGCTGCCCGTGTGGTCTTCTCTGTGGACTGGCTTCTCTGATTGGGAACATCATCCTCAAGGTGTATTGGGCCAGGATGTGCTCCTTTCTCCCCTCCTCCCCCTTGTTCTGCCCTGTGTTCTCTGATCAGATATGTCCCTCTCCGCGAGCTGCAGATCCGGTGCCATCCTGTGAAATACAATCTTTTGGGGCTGCAAGGATGTTGGTGGGTGGGTGTCAGCTCAGATCTTTTGGGAGTCCAGGAGATATTGACTGTTCGATGGGCACAGTTCTGTGGGGCACCGTGCTCTTGGTCCAGACGCTGGTTGTGAATATGACTTTGTTTTTAACCAGTTGTGTGTCTCTGGGTCAACTGCTATGTGTTTTTGAGTGAGTTTTCTCATCTGGAAAGTAAATGTACTGGATTATCCAGACTCCCATGTCAGCAAGTTATCGAGAGGAGTTAATCAGAGGCTATTTCATATAGTGTGTACCTGCGCGCTGCAATCTAGACCTGGGGTGGCAATTATGAGCTCAGGATAGAGATGGTGTCCAGGAGGTAACATACGTGGCTCCATATTGAAACAGGAAGCCCACTGTGGAGATTTGGTCCTTCCGTTGATGTCCACTGGCCACCTAGTCTCCTGCTATAACTGCTTCACTGGCTCAGCAGCTGAGCCAGGAGCCAGTGCAATCATAACCAGGTGGCTACCTCGGAAAAAGGGCAGATAGATATTTGTTATCTTGTTGTCTTGGGGAGCCCACCTAACCTCCATGCAAACCTTCTGGTGTGAGTTATCTGTGGAAGGAATCATAGGCTCACAGTAATTCACATCTTTCTTTTTGACAATGTGCCCGTATTCCTTTCTGAACCTGAGAAGGTGGCCCCTGTGTCCACCAAGAAATTTACTGGCTGGCCTCCTACATGGAGAGTTAGCCTGGGCTTTTGGCGGCAAAGTGAAACAGAGCCCTGACCCCTTTATTCAGCTTCTTCAAGCATTATTGTCTCTTGCTTGGGTCTCTCTAGGTGCAGATGAGGCCCGTCCACTCTAGTGGAGGGTCGTGCACCTCTCCTGGGGTTTTCAAAGCACTGATTTTTCCAGTGTCGTTCTTTCCTGCAGTAGGCACATTGATCCTTCCCCATGGCTTGGCGGTGCCCACAGGTTAGTCTCTCCGTGAGTGGGCCATGCTCTCCTTTTCCTGAGTCTCTAGGGTCTCTCATGGCAATTTCTAGTATTTTAGCTAGTTTCTTTGTCTCTGTCGTGCTAGGGTCATCTCTGTTGTTATACATTCAATGAGCCACTTGTACCAAATCACTAAGATTTTTCCCTTTAAACCATTCCAACTTCTTTTTCATGTCTGAGGCAGACTGACTGAGTCATAAAGGCAATACTTATTGCCCTCCTGTTCTCGGGGCCTCCGGGCCGTGAAGGGTATAAAGCCCATAGGCTTCCATCAGCCACTCTAGAAAGGCAGGCGGACATTCTCTTATAAGAGCCTGAAAATTCTCACTGACCTTAGATAAATTCATAGGTTTCCTAGCTCTTCCGCAGAGGGTCATGTAAGAGCAACGGGTGATACCTGGTAAAGCCCTCTGGGCCTTGCTAGGAATTGAGATCCCACATTGTTGGTGTAGTGTCCAAAAGAGTTTCTCTCAAGTGGGGAGTGCCCGCTCGCTGACCATCAGGTTCGCTGACTGCTTACTGGGCCTCTGTCTGGAAGGGCTACCCTTCCTCCGTTTTGAACAGCAACTGGAGAAGTTGCTGGCAATCATTCCAGGTGGGCTGATGAGTATGGAAGACATAACAGTACTAGTGTGTGTGTGGGGCTACTGGTTGGGGGTGGGGGTGAGGTTGGGGGGCCGGTGGGAGAGGGAGTTACTCAATAAGGGCATGTTAGAAATTTTCTATTTCTGTCCCCTAGAAACCTTATAGGGCGGGGGTGGAACCAAAGGGTCTGAAGCCTTCTCTCCCACTCCCAGAGTTCTCCTGCAAAATGGTATAAAACCAAGTAGGGGAGAGAGATCGGGAGGGGAGGGAAAAGGAGGGGGAGAGGGAGAGTTTGGGGGAGGGGGACGGAGAGGGATGGGCTCCACCTATGTGGTTTTGGGACCTTGTAACGTTTGTTTTTCCAGTCCTGCCATGTTTCCTGAAACCTTGGAAACAAGGACCCTTTCTTTGAGGGAGGGAGTAAGTCTTTTATATTTGCAGGCTTTTTAGTGGCAATGTCAGCCCACACTTGAATTAAAGGAATCAGATCGTGATGTCCTGGTTCCCCTTAACCATAACTATGACCTCTTAGTAATAGGGGATGGGAAAACTAGTCTTGCGTGGGTCAATCAGGGACTCCTTCTGCCCCATCACTTTTAAACAAATTTTAGTGTCTCCAAGCTTTTGGGTTGAAACCACATCCTCTTGGTGAACACCTAGAGCAGGGGTCCTCAAACTACAACCTGTGGGCCACATGCAGACAGCCGAGGACATTGATCCTTTCTGTCGGGTGTATATGCCCCCTTTTTTTTTAACTTCAAATCAAGATGTGCAGTGTGCACATGAATTTGTTCGTAATTTTTGTTTTTTTTAAACTATAGTCTGTCCCTCCAATGGCCTGAGGGACAGTGAACTGGCCCCCTTGGTAAACAGTTTCAGGACCCCTGCCTTAAGGTATCCTGGACTTAGGGGTTACTAATCTCCCTGCCCTGAAACATCCCTGCTGTTGTGGGAGGCTACCCGCAACCCGTTGTGGGAGGCTACATGGGAATTTGGACCCCGGGTAATTTACAAGCCTTTACTCCAATTGAACCCAAGAAAATTCAAAATAACTTAGGTAGTTACTCTATTTTGGTCACTATTGACTCCTCCTGTACTAGCCCATTATTTCCATTTAACGCTATAACGCGGAATATGATGTTTTAATAGCATTTTAAAAAATGTATATATATATATATATATATATATATATATATATATATATATATAACTATGAAAGTCCACAGCAAAAAAAAATAATTTTTTCCCAAAATTATAATTGAAGCAGTATAGGGTTAAAAAGAAGGATGGGTCTTATCAGCGGGTCCAAGACCTTAGCATCATAAATGAATCAGTTTGTACTATTTAAGAGTGTAAAAAAAATTGATGGAGGGATTCAGAGAAAATGGCGACCAGATAGGACCCATCTATCTGGAGCTCCTGCTGCCAGACCAGAAAAATAGGAAATTAGGTGAAGGAAACGGAGAGGTGGAGTTTTTTGTTCCCTTGTCTCTGGAGTTCTTAACACCACTACCTTTCTTCCCACCTCCCTCTCTCGCATGTCCTCCAGGATGTGCAGTTCCGTTTTTTTTTCTCCTCCAGATTGTTCGTTCAGCCTATCTTATTTAGACAGACCTGTAGAGGCAATAACATGCACAAAAACAAGAAAGAACAAAACCAAGCAGCAAAATAAACAAAACAACAAAAATCCAATTACAATAAAAGAAAACAAAGGTCAACAAGATAGAAAAGCTCATAGATAGTTTAAGGACTATGTGTTGGCCTTTAGAAGTGTTTTCTAGTCCAGTCTTTTGGGGCACCAAACCCTGACCCTAAAGTCCACCTTTAGCATTTCCTTGGGATCTTGCTGCTCCTTTTACTTGCTCTTCTGCTGTACCCCCTTAGTGTTATGCCTCGGTGTAGCGAGATCAGTTTGGGGGTAATTCCCACACTGTGTCTCCAGTGTTGTCCCCTCTAGGGCTATGGGTCTTTGAGGGACGTTGTGTCTCGTCGTGGGGCTGGCCATGTGGTCTTCTATGTGAACTGACTTCTCTGAGTGGGAACATCATCCTCAAGGTCTGGTGGGACAGGATGTGCTCCACTCTCCCCTTCTCCCCTTCATCTCTGTGTGCTCTGATCAGATAATGTCTCTGTCCAGGAGATGCAAATTCAATGCTATCCTCTGAAATAAAATCTTTGGGAGGGGTTGTGGGGAATATCTGCTCAGATCTTTGGTGTGTCCAGGAGAGAGGGACTGCTCGGCTGGGCACAGCCACGAGGGGCTCAGAACTCTGGCTCCAGAAAATGGTTGTAAGTTTGGCTTTGTTTTTAACCAGTTGTGTGCCTCTGGGTCAACACCTGTGTTTTTTTGAGTTAGTTTTCTGATCCGAAAAGTAAAGGTACTCCATTGTCCAGACTCCCATGTCACCAAGTGATCGATAGGGGCTAACCAGAGCCTGATTCAAATAGTGTGGATCTGTTAGGTGCCTTCTAGACCTGGGGTGGCGATTCTGAGCCCAGGACAACAATAATGTCCGAGAGGTGATATAGGTGGCTCCATATTGAAACAGGAAGACCACTGTGGAGATTTTGTCCTTCCACTGATGGCCACAGGCCACCGCCTCACGTCCTGCAAAAACAGTTTCCATGGCTCAACAGCCAAGCCAGGGGCCAGTGCCATAAAAATCATATGGCTAACTGGGACAAAGGGCAGACAGATATTTTTTATCATGATGTCTTGAGAAACCCACCTAACCTCCATGCAAATCTTCTGGTGTGAGTTATTTTTGGAAGCAATCATATGCTGACAGTAATTCAAATCTTTCCTTTTGACAATTTGCCTGTACTCTTTTCTGAACCTGAGAAGGTAATCCCTGTGTCCACTAAGAAATTGACTGGCTGGCCTCCTACTTGGACAGTTAGCCTGGGATCCTGGGGACCAAGTGAAACAGAGCACTGACACCTTCATTCAGCTTCTTCAAGCATTATTGTCTCTTGATTGGGATTTTCTAGGTGTGGATGAGGCCCGTCCTCTCTATTGGAGGGTTGTCTGCTTCTCCTGGGGTATTCAAGGCACTGATTTTTCCAATGTCCTTCTTTCCTGCAGTAGGCACATTGATCCTGCCCCATGGCTTGGCGGTGCCCACAGGTCAGTCTCTCCGTAAGTGGGCCATGCTCTCCTTTTCCTGAGTCTCTGGGGTTTCTCATGGCAATTACTAGTATTTTAACTAGTTTCTTTGTCTCTGTCGTGGTAGGATCATCTCTGTTGTTACACACCCGCTGAGCCACTTGTACCAAATCACTAAGATTTTTCCCGTCAAACCCTTCCCACTTCTTTTTCATGTCTGAGGCAGACTGAGTAATAAAGGCAATACTTATTGCCCTCCTGTTCTCGGGGCCTCCAGGCCGTTAGGGATATAAAGCCCGTAGGCTTCCATCAGTCACTCTAAAAAGGCACGCAGACATTCTCTTGTAAGAGCCTGAAAATTCTCACTGACCTTAGATAAATTCATAGGTTTTCTAGCTGTTCCACTGAGGGCCTGCAAGAGAAACTGGTGATACCTGGTTAGGCCTTCTGTGCCTTGCAAGGAGTTTGGATCTCACATTTTTCGTGCAGTGGCAAAAAGAGTTTCCCTCACATGGGGAGTGCCTGCTGTCTGACCATCATGTCCATTGACTGCTTACTGGGCCTCTCTCTGGCAGGGCTACTGTACCTGTGTTGTGAACAGCACCTGGAGAAGTTGCTGGCAATTTCTGGAGGTGGGCTAATGCATATGGAAAACCGTTTCTATCAAGGAATCAGACCTGCTTTGTCAGAAAAAGGGATTTTGTTGATTCCAATTATACAAATCACTGGAATACAAGGGGATATATACCCAAAAAGGGACTCAGGGGTCTTCCCCAGGTGTTGGGGCTGCTTGCCTTGAGTGTAGAATGGCTGCTGCCGAATCATCCTTCTTGGGGGGTGGGGCGGTCGAGATCCCATACCAGCCCTAGTGTATGTTGGGGTGTGGACTCAGAAAAGAGTTATGAGTATTTCTCTCTCTCCAGCCCCATGCACCTGACAGGGTGGCAGTGATAATGAAGGGTCGTAAGCTAGTTCTCCCACTCCCAGAGTCCTCCTGCAAAAAGGAATAAAGCCGAGACGGAGGGGTATGGGGAGGGGTTGGGGAAGGGCAGCCTCCACCTTAGTGGTTTTAGGACCTTGTGTCTATTTTTTTTCTGGTCCTGCCATGTTTCCTGAAATCTTGAAACAAGAACCCTTTCTGTTGCAGGAGGAAGTAAGTCTTTTGTTTATGCTGGCTTATTAGTGGCAATGTCATTCCACGCATCAATTTTAGGGATCAGATAGGGATGTCCTGGTTCCCCATAAACATAACTATGAACTCTGAGAAATAGGGGAAGGGAAAACGAGTCTTGCATGGGCAAATCAGGAACTCCTTCTGTCCAATCACCTTTAAACAAATTGCGGAGTCTCCACGCTTTAGGGCTGAAACTACATTCTCTTTGTGAGCGCCTAGAGCAGGGGTCCTCAAACAATAGCCTGTGAGCCACATGCGGATAGCCGAGGACCTTGATCCTGTCCGCCGAGTGTTTGTGCCCCGTTTGTTTGTGTGTTTTTTTTAAACTTCAAAATAAGGTATGTGCAGGAAGCATAGGAATTTGTTCATAGTTTTATTGAAACGATAGTTCGGCCCTCCAACTGATCAGAGGGACAGTGAACTGGTCCCTGTTTAAAGAGTTTAAGGACCCCTGGCCTAGAGAAATCAGAAATCCGTAGTTCTGGGGAGAGCACTCCTGTTAAGGAGGTTTCCTTTCTAAGCAAGCCCAGACAGTGGCAATTGGATCTCGGTGCACCTCGAAATGTTGTAGCCACTCTCCATTCCCAGAAAGAAAACTACTCCGACCGCTGGCAAGTTCAACAGAAAAAGTTTTTTTTCCTGAGCAGCCCCAGTCTAATTGACCAAAGGTTTTTATACTTTTGCAATGTGCAGGTGTGCAAGCAGGCAGAGTAGAGAAGCAGGGTGTTGCAGTTAGTCATTCTTAGTTGAACAAAGACTGCTCTGGTCGCTCTCGCGAATCTTCTGAGCATCCATATCCTTTGGGACATTCCCTTGGGCACATCTGCACAGCCTACCTCCCCTATATCAGCTAGTTCATTTACAGTTCATAGCTACTTTATTTACTTTACATGGTGCCTTCTGTCAGCTCATAATGGCTTCACTCTTGTCAAGGCTGTTTAAGCTTTTCCCAGAGATCCTATATAGCCGCCATTGTGGCCATGGGGAAACGGGGCCTGTGACCCTGGCCAAGATGGTGCCCACCAGCCCAAACATGTGGAAGGGCACTGCCTAGGGAGCTGATTGAATAGACCTGGGAGTTAGCCCTGCCTTGTCCTGGGAGCCAAATATTTCCCTTTTCCCCTCCATTCCCTTTCTCCTGGCTTTTCAAACAAGCTGCTTTAGCCCTATAATGCCCAGCACAACATTTTTATAACATTTAATTGAAACTTATCTAGTACCAAACTTATAAATTATCAATGTGACAATTTGGTTACATTTCAAAAACATTGCACGTTTTATATATTTGAATGCCATATATACATATTGATAACTATGAAAGTAAAGAATAAAAATGTTTAAAATTATTTCCTGAATTTAAAACTTGAGGCGTTATAGTGTTAGTGTTCTACCAGTGTAGGTTTGTTCCTTGTTACAGGCTGGTTTTCCGTGGCCCAGGCTTAGGCCAATGGCATATGGAACCCTTCCTGTGTAACTGTTACCTTTAGGCTTTCAGTGTTGCTGCTTAAGGCACTTTTGGGGAAAGCTCTTACTACACAGTTCCACTGCCACGATGTTCCAGACAGAAATTCCAATTCCCTTAAGGTTCCCTGAGCTTCCAGATGCCCCTTCCCTTCAGAGATTTGAGAGTCTGCTCCCGCCAGCAGGCATCTTGGAGGGCCGTGGGGCCATTCCAAGCAGTGGTTCTCCTAGCTTGTCTAGAATAATGGTTGGACTTAAAGTCGACCTCAGTGAGTTGTCTTTGATCCCTTACTTCTTGCTGGGGCATCTTCCTGAGGCAACAGATTCAGGGCAATAAAGGGCTCGCTCTCAAGTGGGGTTTATTGACCTTGAGGCAGCAAGCTCTACATAGCCTTCTTTTGTGCTTTCTAGATGGGACTTAGCAGCTTCATACTCAGGAATTGCCCCCTTGCATGAATCCTGTCCAATTGGGATAGAGTTGACACAGAGGCTAGACAAACAAAAGCTGATACACTATGCAACTTTATTTGAGAAAGGAGAATGGTGGCCAGAGAATGGTACACTTTCCCTTCTAACCCTGATTCACCTGGAACAGTTTTGTAAAGTGATTGGAAAGTGGGCCGAAATGCCAGAAGTTACAGCATTTCTCCTTTTGAGGAGCAGTAGAGACCTTCATCCCCAGTGCACCCAGGAACCCCTAAGGCAGGCATCCTCAAACTGTGGCCCGTGGGGCACATGTGGCCTGACGACATTTATCCCACCCTCAGGGTGTTTTTGCTGCCTCTGCATGTCCTACTTAGTAGCCGATTCGTGCAATGTGCATAGGAATTTGTTCATAGTTTGGTTTTTTTTAACTATAGTCTGGTGCTCCAACGGTCTGAGGGACAGTGAACTGGCCCCCTGTGTAAACAGTTTGAGGACCCCTGCCCTAAGGGATCCTGGACTTAGGGGTTACTAATCTCCCAGCCCTGAAACATCCCTGAACATTCTACCCGTTGTAGGAGGCACCATGGGAATTTGGTCTCTGGGTAATTTACAAGTCTTTTATTCAATTTGAAGCCAAGAAAATTAAAAATGACTCAGACACTTACTTTCTTTTGATCCCTGTTGACTCCCGCTGTAGTATTCCAATATTACAATTTAACGCTATAACGCATGACCTTTTCATTCCATTCAATTAAATGTGTGTGTATAGATAGATAGATAGATAACTATGAAAGTAATTAATGAAAACAAAATTTGTTTGACCAAAGTTAATAATTGAGGGATAATAGGATTAAATAGAAGCATGGTTCTTAGCAGTGGGTCCAAACATTAGGATCATAAATGAAACAGTGATCTCAGTGCACCCAGTAGTTCCCAAACCCTGTACCCTCATAGGGGAAATTGTGGATGCTTTTACTCCCGTGCCTATACTTAGAACGAACAAACACACATGCCTGATAATCCTAAGATTTTTTTTGTTTCCTGTGACACTCACCTAATTTCAAGGGCACTGCCACCTCACAAGCCTAGCCTTGCCTCAGTTAAACTGTTCACCCTTTTGTCCGTTTGTTTGTTTTTCCAGAAGTTCTCAAGTTACCAAGCCCTCTGAACCAAGTGTGCCACCTCTAGGACCACCATCTCCTGGACCACCTCAACCTTATCCATCCTAGACCTGAATGGACAACCCCTCCCAGCAGAGTAGAAAGGGTATGGACCCAAAGCCCCACTTCACCCTTTTGCCAGCAGGAAGGACCTAAAGATGTCGTCGCCTTGTACCCCAAAGATTTGGGTCCATATCTCTTCAGGGTGTAAATTTTAGGTAGCTAGCATAGGGACTAGGTTGTCCATGATACATGCTCAGAGGGCCAAGCTAGCCACCCAGGAAAGAGTGGCACACCGAGCGTGCTCAGAGGTCCAGGTTTCCAGTCAGGAAGGCCAGGTACACCTGGGTGGGTGCTGCACCCACATTGACCCACCTAGGCCAAGTAAATTCAATTCAGCCACTGGGGTCCACCAGGGTTGCCTACCATGCCTCCCTATCTCTCCTAAAACACAATTGGATCACAAACCTGGCTTTGGCGTGAATTCTTTCTCATGCAGAGCCAAGGACCAAGGTATATCTGTCCACAGAGAGAAAAACCTAGGAAAGCTCTTTGGAGGCAGCAGCACTGCACATGAGTGGCTATTGGATACTGTTTAGATGCATGGCTTTCTATTTGGAACTTTTTTTTTGTCTCACCTGAATGGAAAGGAAGAGGTAATACTTCTGGATCACACAGTATCCATGTCCACAAATGAGCTGCTCATTCCACAGTCCTGGCAGTGCCTTTTGAAAACCCTCTGCTTTAGAATGTCACTCCTTGAAGATGGCAGTGGGAGTGGCTGGGGCCAAGTATGCTGCCTCTTACTCCCAGTTGCAGGTTTCTGGATGCTGATTGTATCTCTTACAGCATCAATTAGTGGGCTTGTTGTCTGCCTCAGGCTTTGTTCACAGAGATCCTCCAGCTAGGTGGTGGTGTGTGCGCATAAGCAGAGGCTTCCTGCCAATCCCCCATGAGTAGTAGAGCTCCCATGGTGTGGACTCCATGAAAGCCGTGCTCCAGCCAGCAGGATTACAAAGGAGGGTGGGCCCGGCAGGACAGGAGGGCCATTGCCCCTATGGAATGACCTCAGAACCCCGCCTCCCTCCCTGTCCAGCTCCTGGGACTATGGGCCCTAAGCTTCATGCCTGACTCAGGAATAGACACAGGGTGAGGCAACTCCAGGAGGTGATTTTGCTGATCTAATCCAGCCTGAGATCATCCTTGCATGTGCCCTCTGTCCAGACCTTTTTTTAAATTGTTCATGCAACACTAACCACAATGCATATATACATCGGTTGTGTAAAGCACATTTGTACATTCATTGCCCTCATTATTCTCAAAATATCCACTCTCCACCCCACCCAAGCCCCTGGCCTCAGCTCCTCATTTTTCCCCCTCCATTCGAGCTACCCTTGATAATTTACTAATTATTTTCTCATATCTTGCACTGTCTGATGTTCCTTCACCCACTTTTCTGTTGAGGTTAAATGTAGATCCCTGTATACGGTTTCCGTTTTCCAACCTACCCTCCCTCCACCCTTCCCGAGTCTGCACTCATAACACTGGTCCTCAAGGGCTCATCCACCCTGGATTCCCCATGTTTCCTGTTCCTATCTGTCCAAGTGTACATTCTCTAGTCTAGCCTGATTTGTAAATTAGAATTGGGATCATGATAGTGGGAGATAGGAAACATGTAGGAACTAGGGGAAAGCTGTGTTTCATCGTTATTATCTGGTACCTGTCTTGGTTTATCTCCTCCCTGACACCCTTCTGTTAGGGATGTCCAGAGGACTGTAAATGGGCTTTGTGTCTGTACCCAGCACTCCCCGCTCATTCGCAATGATAAGATTTTTTTTGTTCTGATGATGCCTGCTACCAAATCTTTTCAAAACCTCATGATCACACAAGCTGGTGTGCTTCTTCCATGTGGGCTTTGTTTCTTCTGAGCTAGATGGGCGCTTGTTTTCCTTTAAGCCTTTAAGACCTCACATGCTATATATTTGATAGCTGGGCACCATTAGCTTTCTTCACCACATTTGCTTATGTACCTGCTTTGTGTTCAGTGATCGTGTAGGGAAGGTGAGCATCATAGAATGCCAATTTAATAGAACAGTATTTTTGCAACGAGGGAGTCCTTGAGCAGTGGCCCAATGTCCATCTGCTACCTTAATACAAAACCTATAAATATAGGGACATAGATCTATTTCCCCATGCTCATATATTTAAATATGTACATGCCTTTTTTTAAACCTCTATAATTGACCCTTGCTTCCTAGCTTGCTTTTCTATTCCCTTTGATTTGCCTCTTGGGCCCACTGCCATGCTCACTTTTCATTTGTGCTTCAGTAATTCAGTAATTCCTCTTGGTTCCATTGGTTCCATTTCCCTTGATCACTCCCTACCAGGCCTCCTACATCCCCCTCACCACCGATTTGCATCACCTGTTCTTCCCTTTTCTCTGGGTTTCTTAACACCACTACCTTTCCCCACACCTCCCTCTCTCCCATGTCTCCCCAGAAGTGTTGGTCCTGTTTTCTCTCCTCCAGATTGTTCGTCCAGCCTATCTTATTTAGACAGACCTGTAGATGTAATAACATACACAAAACAAGACAGAGCAAAACCAAGCACTAAAAGCAACAAAACAACCAAAATCCAATGACAATGAATGAAAACAACTCAACAAGAAAGAAGTGGCTCATCGTTAGTTCAAGGTCGGTTTGTTGGCCTTTAAGAGTGTTTTCCAGTCCAGTCTGTTGGTGTACCAAGTACTGGCCTCAAAGTCATCCTTTGGCATTCCCTGGGTACCTTGATGCTTCGTTTTCTTGCTCTTCTGCTGTACCCCCTTAGTGTTATGCCTCGGTGTGGCAGCATTAGTTCGGGCGCATTTCCCACACTGTGTCTTCAGTGTTGTCCCCTCTAAGGCTATGGGTCTTTGAGGGGTGTCTTGTCTCATCGTGGGGCTGGCCATGTGGTCTTCTATGTGGACTGGATTCTCTGAGTGGGAACATCATCCTCAAGTCCTGGTGTGCCAGGATGTGCTCCACATTCCCCTCCTCCCCCTTCATCTGCTCCATGTGCTCCGATCAGATATGTCCCTCTCTCAGAGCTGCAGATTCACTGCCACCTTCTGAAATAAAATATTTGGCATGGGAAGGTGAGTTGGGTGGGAGGATCTGCTCAGATCATTTGATGGTTCAGGATAGATTGACTGTTTGGCTGGGGACAGGTATGTGGGGCTTAGGGCTCTGGCTCCCAACACTGGTTGTGAATATGTCTTTGTTGTTAACCAGTTGTGTGCCTGTGGGTCAACACCTGTGTCTTTTTGAGTGAGTTTTCTCATCTGCAGAGTAAAGGTAATCCATTATCCAGACTCCCATGTCACCAATTGATTGAGAGGCACTAACCAGAGCCTGATTGAAATAGTGTGTACCTGTCAGGCGTGTTCTAAAAACACCTTAAAAGTCGTAAAAACACTATAAATGCCTTAAAAACCCTAAAACGTCTAAAATATTTCTAAAATGCTAAGACCACCCCTAAAGACCCTCTAAAACATCTTAAGACCATTAAATACATGGTAAAAGGCTTTCTAAAACACCCTAATGCGCCATAAGTCTTAAAAAAAACTCCTTACGTCCCGAAAACATAATAAATGCCCTAATATTATGCAAATGCCTTAAAACGCAAAATAAAGAACACGTGAAGCCCTAAAAACACGCTAAAAGTCTTTTAAAACCCCAAGAACATCCCTACAAAGCAACCCGAAGCACTATAAAACCCTGTAAAAGTCCAACAGCCTAATAGACATGAATTCACCATGAAAGCAAAAAATAATCCAACAAAACCCTAAAGCCCTGAAAACCAAAACCTAATCCCCGCAAACACTCTAATGCCTTAAGAAGCACCCTAAAATTTTAACAAAACACTAAAAGCCATAAAAACACATATAAGCCTAATAAACACCCTTAAACACTAAAATCACCCTAAAAGCCTTAAAATGTCTGAAAAGCCATAATATTCCCTAAAATTCAAATAACACTCTGAAGCCACAAATAACACACTAAATGCCTCCCAAAACATGTGGAACTTCCAAATCATATCCCTAGAAGATTCCCAAACCATGAACTTCCAAAACCACATAAATGCCCTGAAGACAACATGAAAGCCCCAACAAAACATAAAATGCTGGGGAAAAACACATAAAATATTTTAAAATACCCTAAAATCTCTAAGAAACCCTGTAAGATCACTAAAAACACCCCTACCTGCTAAAAAATACCTATACACTCCAAAAAATCACCCGTAAATCCCTTAAAAACTCCCTTAAACCTTATAAAACACCCTTAAAGCCCAAACCACCCTAATGCGCAAAAAAATTAAATGACCCCAAATGACCTTAAAGCCCTAAAAATCACATGCCACAAAAAAATCCTAAATGACCCCAAAATTCCAACTCAAAGCCAGCCTACAAGTCTTTTATGAGAACAGTTTTATCTTTCTACCAAGGAGAAGTTTGTAGGTTCAACCCCTGACCTATGCCCTTACCATATGAAGTTAGTAATCAGTGGTTTTGCAATTCTTTGAAGAAAGATGAGGGTAATTTTATCAGGAGTGAATTAAACTTGTCTAGTGCCTTGAGTAGAACTGATAACTGTACTACATTGAGTCGTCTGGTCAAGGAGCATGGGATATTATCCCATTTGCTGAGGTCACACTTGATTTCTTGTAATTTCTGTAGTTTTCCTCATATAAATCTGTTGTTTTTTTATTCAAGTATAGATATAGATATTTTCATTTACGCTTGGCTATTGTAAATGGTACTACCTGAAAATGTGTATTTCATTAATTATTATTTCTTGATCTATTTCTTCATCCTTCGAAATATTATCAGTTTGTTGTGGTAGATAAACATTAGGACTTTGCATAACTTAGAAATATTACATTTCACAGAAAAATCATATTAATTATGTCGACAGAGCTATAAAAGGAATGTTGCCCTGAATATCTTCAGATATGACAGCTGTTTCATTGAGAAATTAAGCCAAACAGACACAATGTGATGTACATTTTGTTATTTTCATGTGGGTTCCTTCACTCTTCCAAAAAAATTAGGTTCATGAGCCCCTTGGGGAATGAGTTTGAGTTCAGATCAGATGTCTATTTATATATTTGAGTCCTGAAGCCCATTTGATGGACTGTTCTGTTGCTTCCAAAGTAGTCAGTCACTTCCCCACCAATTAGAGAATTTGTCCGAAGCAAAAGTAAAAGTGTGGCGTACGACATTTGACTGCACACCATCTAAAATCACACTCTCATTTGGTGTTGGCAGTTTTACTTGTATTTCAATTGTAAACTACACTTCAGAGTTCAGGCTAGTGAAAACGTTTCAGTGAAAAAAATTTGCACACAACTACGTGCAGTTTGTGATTCTGTTGTTCCCAAGCAAGGCTATGAGGACAAAGATGCACAAGCATGGGGGGCACTGCAGACAATGTGTGAAAGTTTCCAGGAGCTCAGGGGTGGACAGCGGCTGCTAATTCTCCCATGCTGGCAGTGAGCTATGTGGGAGGGCTTTGTGTGAGGTCCCTGTGGGGTCTCTGAGAAGTCTCCATAAAGGATGCTGAGAACTTCATATGAAGTCTCTGTGCGAGGCCTCTGAGTCTCTCTGGAAGTCTCCAAGGAAGTATGTGTGTGAGGTTTCTCTCTCGGGTATGTGTGAGTGTCCTTGTGAGATGTCTGCTGAATTGTGGGGGGTGGGGGGCAGTTGTTTCGCTGAGGTCTCTGCAGGTCTGAGTGGGCTTCCCTTTGTTTGACCTCACAGCACCATATAAGAGGACCTGGTGGCAGGGGAAAGGGAAGGGGCTTGGTCCATGCACCCCTTGCTGTTCTTTCAGGGTCTTCTCTCCATCTCCGTGCACTTACCTAGCACGAACGGTAGGGTTCAGCAGCGGGGAGTCCGGTGTCCAGCTCTTCACTCTCTCTAGGAACACACCCAAGCTACCTGCTACCCAAGAGGCCCCAGATCCAGGCTCTGCAGATCCAGAATCTGATTTTTTACTGCCACAGTCACTCCAGAGGCTGCCTTGGCACAATCAGGACTCCAGAAACAACATCATGCTGCTGTACCAGCAGTCTCTGGGGCCTATGTCCACTTCCCTCCTCCACCACTGGTGTCAGTCCCCACCCACCCCACACACACACTTGGTGTCCTGACTGAGGCATGGAGGTCAAGGCTCAGTGGATGTCTTCCTCGCCATCCTTTACTGTTTAGTTCAGTAAACAGTAAACCCTGGCCCACCAGGGGTGTTCTTTTAAGCACATGAGAATTTACTCTAGCGGATCAACTAATCATATTTTGGGGGGCCCTCCTGCCTTCTTCTATAATCTGGTGCCCAGGAAATAAAACCCTGTGTTAGAAGCACAGAGGAAACACTGACCACTATTGAACTGGTTTCCCTTATCAAGACAGGTGATGTCTAATCTCCGTGCACATCCTGATTTCCCAGGAGTCTCTAGGGGAAGGGAAGGCTGCTCCCAGTTGTGACTTTCTTTGCAGCACTCAGTCCTTAGAAGCCACTCTCTCCGGAGAACATTCCTAGAGCACGTGCACGCGTGTGTGTGTGTGTGTGTGTGTGCGTGTGTGTGAAGATCACCAGCCTGGGGTCATGTTTCCTGAGAACATTCCTAGAGTGTGCGCGTGAGTGTGTGTGTGAAAACCACCAGCCTGGGATCATGTTTCCTGAGAACATTCCTAGAGCGTGTGTGTGTGTGTGTGCGTGTGTGTGTGTGTGTGTGTGTGTGTGTGTGTGTGAAGACCCCCAGCCTGGGGTCATGTTTGCTGAGAACATTCCTAGAGCATGTATGTGTGTGTGTGCGCACACGTGTGTGTGCATGTGAAGACCACCAGCCTGGGGTCATGTTTCGTGAGAACATTCCTAGAGCGCGGACGCGTGTGTGTATGCATGTGTGAAGCCCAAAAGCCTGGGGTCATGTTTCCTGAGTCCTGGCACCCTGTTATTGACTCATCCCCACTCTACCCCACCCTGGCTATCAACTCATCCTTCCCCCAGTCAGGAGATGGAAATCAAGTAAAATAACAGTTTGTCGCCCCACTAAAGATAGTATTGAGAAAGTAACCTTCCCTGCTTGAAAGCTGTGCCTTTGCTATCCAACCCAGTGCTCTCTGTAGGAGATAAAGTTCTGCTGTGGGGGCAGCTAGCTAAAGCTGGGGTGAAGCACCTGGCCGATTCCCCTTTGTAAGCCTGTGTTAGCTCCGCTTGTGTCTTGCGTCATTTCTGGGGATCCTCATGCTCTTTGGCCCCCTTTGCTATGTCCAACGCTTCATATTCTTCTTCACTGTATCCTTCCCTACCCTGTGTCCATGGTGCCTAACCATTAGTGGTTATTACACAGACGCTCATCCTGTACCACTCAGCCTAAGCTGTTGCTCCTTCTCCGGGTTTATATACAGAGGAAGGCATGTGAGCTGTGAACCGGATTTTCCCTTGGTGCAGTGGGTGAGCAGAGTCCCCCGCTGGCAGCCTCCCTAGCAGTTCCCACCCACATGTGTCAGACCTGGGACTTCCATCCTGGAGGTTACCCTAGGCTGGGAGAGAGGCAAAGGTAGCAAAATATGTCATTTCGCATTTTGTGACAGGTGTATTGAGGCGGAACCTCCATGCCAAACTTGGCAGCCTTCATCAAATGCACATGTGGGACTTAGACAGGCCGCCACATGTCTCATGCCTGCTTGGTACCATGAGACGCTACTTTGGTCTAAACCTCTTCTGGACCCTCGATGGAATTTCTTGGCTGGATTGCGCCTCTCAAAACCTATCAACTGCAGCCACATAACGTTGAAGACAAAGTAATGGCACCAGGGAACATTCTTCACTGTGTTGGGACCTTCTGAGGTTTTCACAGTAGGGGTGTTACCATAAATCATAAGAGGTGCAAAATGAAGAACTTGGGATGGAAGTGGGTGGGAAACACTGCTGAAAACCTCCTCCAGAGCCCTGCCCTTTGAGAAGTCAGAGCTAGCACTCAGAGAAGGAGACGCAGTATCTAACATAGTTAAAGGTATATTATGCCAACCTCGTCAATGAACTCATGTGGGGTTAATTGAAGGGCAGGGAGATCAATGGCTCTGTGAGCCTAGCCTTTCTGGTCTCTTGCTCTCTGATAGTGCCACCAGGGTGGATATGCATTTGTTAGGTCCCTAAAGCAGCTGGAAAGACTCATTTCCTGGGAGATCCCTGAGGAGAAGCCGCATGGACCTACCCTGTTGCAGCCCTGGTTTCTGCAGCAGCCTCATGGAGAACCTGCCAGCGCACGGACTACAATTTCCTCCTGCAGTCATTGTCTCCCCGTGTGTTTTTGGATTGTGAGGAGGACTTTGTAGATTGGTGTCAGACACATGGGATACTATTGGACTGGTGGTCTTAGATTGAACTGGGTTGGGATGCTTTTCAATGTTCACTTAACCTTTATATAAAACTCATAAAATATGAGTGTATGAATTTTGTTTCTCTAGTCTACACAGACTAACACACATGACACCCCCTCTAGATCCCGCCATGCAGCACAGAAGTCACACTTTAATGTAGGAGGGGGAAAATCTCTATTATGGAACAATGAATATCATGGCTGAGAGAAGCCATTAGCCTGTGCAGAACAGGCTAAAGTGGCTGGCATGGATACTTTCCTACTAATCAGAGCAGAAGAAGCGTCTTCTAATTTGCCAGATAAGACATATTCTCGAAGACAGTGACGTGGGCAGTGGTAAGGGTAACTGGAGTAAGCCCACCTCCTCCGCCTCTGCTGCTGCAAGCTGACTGGGCACACAAACACCCTGGGGGGCAATGCCTGAGTGTGGCTTCTGATATTGAATCCCCTGAACGGACAGAAATTTGTGAATACATCCCTGATACAGGTGCTCGTGGTGGGAAGGCTCTGGCAGTCAGGTATCGCCTGGTGGAGGCAGGGTCTCACACTTGCCACTCTCCTGTGTTCTACAAAGAAAGGAGCCCTGCAGCTGGAGGAACATCCATTAACTGAGGCCTGCGCTTCTTTTCGTGGACATAACGTTGACGCAAGATACTCCTGATGACAGCCTGGTGTCCCCTCTAGGACTTGGCCAACATCTGTCGTGAGCACCTGAGCCTCCGTGACCTTGTTAGGAGACACTGGTTGTCTTTGAAGGGGCCCAAGGCTGTGACCACAGGGTAATACGGGCTTTCCTTTTTGCAAAGGATCACCATGTCCTGTAGATTTTTTGCTGGAGCAAATCCACTGGACAAAGTGCTTCCTCCATTTTTTGCTGTGGCCCTCAGCAGGAAGCTGTCCCTTCTCTGGTGGGAGCTGTGAGGACTTGATCTCAAGGCACTCAGCCAATGCCTTGTCTTGCACAGGCTGGCTTAACCCACAGACTTGGGAGATGCCTCTTCCCGCTAATCCTTTTCCATGCTCTTCTGGATTGGGCCATTTATGAGTCTCCCTCTTGTCAGTGGGAACAGCATCCTTCCTTCTCCTTGTCGAGGGGTCCTGAAGGTTGGGGCTTTTGAGCTTCTGCTGCCCCATGTAACTTGCTCTAGCCACCACGAAGCCACTTGGCCCTTGACATATTGGCTTATCCCCAGTGAACAAATGCTGGGGGCGGCAATGGACCACCTGAGAAGGCAAAACATTGGTGGCAGTGAGCACATCAGTGGTGCAGTCCTGAAGGAGCCCGTCAACAGGACAGCATGGAGAACCATCCTCTGCCTCTACCTCCACCTGGAGCTTAATCTCACTGCACACTCGTGCTGTAAGGCTTGGCTTTTCAGGAACTGGAGCACACTTTCCAGGTAGCAGGAAACTTTTACTACATCCTAGAGCCTCGAAGCACCCCCGGGTCCACATCATTGGTTTGAGATTTTGCCAGCACACTGGTTTTGAAAGTGTCTCTATCGTCTAGCTCTATTGAAGAGGACTTCTTGACCACCACCAACCCTGTCTCTTTGGCTCTTGAAGATGGACATTCAGAGTTCACTTCCAATCTGGGGCCTCCTGGGGCACAACTAGCACCCTCTTTCCTTGACCCCTTGCTGGTCAGTACTGGATTTGAGGTTTGCTCTAGGCTCTCTCTCTCTGGACACTTTCATTCTGGAAGGTTCTGCCAAGGATACTGGGCATGAAGGCTGGAAACGGCTGCCTGAGGGCCAATGAGCATCCACTGTCATTATCAAGTGGGGGGTAGGCTGGGGTTCCCTGAACAGGCTCCTCTGTAGGGGAGCAATCAGCAAAAGGACTCTCCAGGGTAGGGCTTGATTTCTTTGTGGTCACTCTCTCTCCCCAGTCTGCCTGACAGGGTTCTCCCAGGACCTTGGCAGCCTCAGTTACTAGGTTAGTTCAATACTTAGGGGTGGCTAAGCAGGTGGACTTTGGAAAGGACATTGCGTTGTCTTTTCTTGTCCTACAGAGGTTTGTGGGCTCAAGGACTTTGAGGGGCATGCACCACCTCTGCCTCATTTGGAGCCTTACGATATGCGAGTCCAGCACCTGTTGAGTGCCCGGGCTGAGAAAGGAAAGGCTCTGCGTTGTGTTCAGATCTTCCAGCTCTCCCCAGGAGGCCACATTGACAACATGTGGGTGGGTCAGGGAAATAGACAAAGCGTGCGTGGTCGCAAGACATGAACGGCAAACAATGCCAGGGATCTGATCCTTTCTAATCTGCTCCACCTTCCTGCACATGTGGACATTCAGGGTGTTTTCCAGTAGGATTTTATTTGGACCCCTTAGGGTGTAAGTTCCTGCGTTAATCCCCTTGTGTATCCTCAAATCACTTAACTCCTTTGAGTCGGCTCCCGGAGTTCCTTTTGGGCAGTAGTTTCCTGATCCACAGAGAGATAGATTACATTTGGATATTTTCCTCAAGTAATTCCCTTGTCCATTGACCGAGTTGTTCCTCAGCTGGACACCGGCTCTGCAGCACGCAGGCGACGGTCCAGGGTGTGTGCATCTTCCTGGGGACACCGTCTTCATTACATTCTTCCCCTGCTTGTCTCCAGGTGTTGAGCAGGAGCATTCGGGCTGCTTCATATCCAGACAAGTCCCTGGCCATTTTTCCTGAGGCTGCTTTAGTGTCAGAGACTCAAGAGTCCCATTGCCGAGGGGCCCCTGCAATTGAGGGAAGTTCTCTTGGCGGTGGAGCTCCGATTGCTTCAAGCAGCCAGGAAGCTTGGGGTCTGTCTTTGGGGTCTGGACCTTCTGATTGTCCTGGGGATGAGTGGGTTTGCGAAGACAAAAAGCTTCCTGGGGTGGTGGTATCATAAAGGGTAAAGAACTCTCACTTTCCTGTTGTTTCTTTAAAAAATGGCTTTCCAGCTGTTGAAGTGAATTTGGAATGCGTGATTGGGACTTAGTGTGGACGGTAAGACAGGATTCATCACAGGGACTCTTGTGAGGAGGAGGAAAAGGTACTGCGAGTGGGCCACGGGGCTGTGGACCGGGCGGAGTCAGGACTGTAGCCGGCGGTGGGGCCTGGGCTTGGCATGCAGTTGGAAGTAAAAGTTGGAATCGGCCTTCAGTGTAGGGCAAGGAGTGACGTTGCAACAAGAGTGGGTACTCTTTAGCTTGCATTTGAGCTGGTAAGGCATTAGGAATTTCATTAAATAAGACAGTGGGAAACTCTAGGGTAGATCCAGAGACCCTGAGAGCAGCTGCCAGAGACTCGCTGTGCAGAAAAGGTAGACCCCAGAAAAACTCACTGAATTTTTGTGGAAAATGCTTCTGAGCGCTGGGTATCTGCTCTGCTTTGATGCTGGCATTCCAGAAGGGCTGGGGAGGTGCAGTGATCTGCTCCCCATCGAGTGCCTTCAACATATTTAAGGCCTGCAGATGGTATTCTGATACACCCTTTCCTTTTTCTTCCCAAATATTCCATTTCTCTGCCTTTGTGATTTCTATTTCCAGCAGCTTGTGGACATTGGGGTTGAGCAAGGTGGGCCTCCCTACTTCCCCCTGCCTCTTTGTGGGTCCTTCCCGAAAGGTGTCTTCTTGGGGGTGCCAGGTAGAGTGCTCTTTCAGAGACCCAAAGTATTCCAAGGAGGGAAGCTGTAAGTTCTTGGCAGCTGCCCAACACTGGGGTGGGGAGGCCGTAGGGAGGCCTTTGGGATCCTGACTTGTGATGGCTGCCATGGCAGGTGTGGAGCAGCGGTTGTGTGGAGATGGGCTCTGCCTGGGCCTTGCCAACAAGTCATTCTGAGAATGAGTCCCTGTGGGGTGCGGGGCTGGTGAGTCCCAGAGAGTGCTTGGAGGCTGCAGGTAGGCCTTTGAATCCGGGGGTTTGGCACTGGGTGAGGGAAGAGCCAGTGGTGTGGGTGAAAGACTGTCAGGTTCATGGGAATGTGCGCAGTTTGGTGATTGACTCAAGGCGGGTAAGACTTGAGAAGTTGAGATGCACATCTGGGCCCGTGGAAGGGTGGAGTTCTGAGACCTAGGTGTCCGGAATGGATGAGCCGCAGAACCGTGTGGGGCGCGCGTACCGACGTGGACTTCAGCCGTACCTCTATTTCGCCAGCTACCAGAGAGGGCTTGAGCTTTCTGTTGACCAAAGCTGCCAGTGTCAAGTGGGTTTCCCAAGTGGCTGCAGGAGACAGAAGGACCAGATTACAGCCAGGACTGAAGGGGCAAGAGACCTAGCAGGCTAGCAAGGGTCGGTGCAAGCTCAGCCCCTCCCCAAGCCTTGATGGCCTGCTCTTCCTGCCCCACCCCACTGCCCGGGACTCCTGTCATTCTCTGCCCATCCCTGAAAGTGTCCCCCAAACCAGCGCATCCCAGCTGCTCTGCAGCCCGAGGCCACACAGGCACCCTGGTTGGAAGATGCACCCCGCGGTGAAGCAGGAAGGTTACTTACTTCTGCCTAAGACGCAAACGCAGGTTCTGAGCGCCATATAGTTCTTGCAGGAAGCTTCGGAAAACTGGAAATCAAGAGAACCGTTATGGTGCAGCCCTCCCAGAGGACCGAAAGGAATGTCACACGGGCTGTGCACTTAGGACGTTGGACTCTCCAGAGCTCAAGGTCAAATGATAGCTTACTCCCACGGGCAGGAGGTGCTTTGGCATTTCAAGGAGCATCGGTTTCCAATATTGTCTGTGGGGTCTCAGTGAGCAATCTGAACCTTGGCAAAGTTACACAGCTTATCGCAGTTACCCCTCAATGTTCCACCTCCAAATCCACCAGAATCTGCTCCTGACACCCCCACTGCCCCCTACTGGGTCCTACCTTGGCCAGCCTTCATCCCATCCTAGGCCCCTCCTGTACATCTGGGAAATATCTGGGTTCTGTTTCCATCCACAGTATCCTTTTGTTCAGGATTATTACCTGAGAGAGACGGGCTGTTGCCACTGGCATCCTGCAGAGGAGGGGACAGGAGAGCTTACAGAGCTTGGTTGAATGGGCAGAACCTTACCTTTCAGAGCGTCACCTTTGTCCCTTGACCTGCTGCTTCTCCTTGTCTCCACCTGAGGCTGGGGCACAAGAGAGGAAGTCAGGCTGGAATCCAATCCTGCATCTGTTCTTTGTGACAAACTGCAGGCATTTACTGGTGATTAGAAGAATGACAATCTCCATGGAATGACTAAAGCCCAGAAACCAGCTTCTGTGTGAGACCTAGAGTGCATTTCTTCCGTCAGCCTTCCTCTGCTCACGGAGAGCACACACTCTCAGCACTCAGTGTTCTGGTGGGCAAGATTTTGATTATGGAGGCTGAAGCTCTGGGCCAGCCCTTGACCACTTCCTCCCCGGGGTCAGCCATGCTTTCTCAATTAGCCCAGACAGAAAAGGAGCCTTGGCCCAGAGACTGGAGCTCAAGGAAAGAGACTGAGGACCCAGTGATGAGAGCTGCCCTTTGAAATGTCTAGTCATCTAGTCCTTAGCCACTGCGTCACTATATTGGGGATTTTTACCTATTGCCCTCTATAACAACTAGAGATGGGAGGTCTGAGATCTTCAAAGAGAAATATTTTTGAATGCTCATCTGACTGGCAAATGATTTACATATCATACGAGTCAATAGTTCAGTCGTTCAATCAGATCAAGGGCAATGGTACAATCAATGATTACCATATCCATTTTAGAACAACACCCCCCCCCCTCCATGGTTAAATTGCCTTCAAAAGGAGTTGTGTAATCACAGTCAGGTCTAAAGCTCTCTGTCCCCTCTGGCCTCCTTCATTTTTTCGTCTTGAAATAAATCCCCCTTCACTCCCTAGCTTCCCGATGGGGAAGTTCTCCACACTGCTGATCTCACAATCCCTCCCTCTGCCATGAGATCTCTCCACCTGCAACTCTGTCAACCCTTGTGTCCATGATCATGATGCATCCACGCCTCCTGTGCTTCACAAACAGGGAAAGCCAACAGAAATAATGAAAATCAACATAAGCCGGCAAGGATAAAATGATACCAATGCAGTGAACAAAGTCCTAACAGTGAGTAAGGACGCACCAGCCCTCATCAATATTCCAAAGCCAGGGCTGATGGTCTCTTCTTTCTTGAGATTTCCCCTATCAGGAAATTAATTACGAAAGGAAAAATTTATAAAACAAGGAAAAATCAATCTCTCCTATGGCTGGGTTGAGAATTTCTTACCTTTATCCTTTTCCTGGGTGGTCGCACAGGTGGAGTATTTGGAAGGAAGGGGAGGACCAGGAAGAAGCAACCCACTCCATACAGGATGCCCAAGGTCAAAACAGTGAACCAGGTGGGGTATTGGTAGGTCAGCCAGGAAGCACTTTTCTGTTCCAGCAGAAAGAGAATCTCCTCCATCTTCTGGATACAGCGGTTGCACTCAGGCAACTGAGCACTCTGAGTCCCCTCTGGCTTCAAACCCACTTGCATCACAAACCTGGGCCCACATCACTAAAGGGTCACAGTGGGGTGGGAGGTGACAGCAGGACAACACATAATCCCTCCCTCTACCCTCCAGCTCATCACATCCCTCCCCTGCTCTGGTCTTCTCTCTCCCACTGCCTGCTCTGGGCCTCCAAAGTCACCAGCTGCACCTGATGGAATGGAATCTTAGTGCAAGTTCTTATTCATTCCACCTCCCACCTAGGTATTACCTGCTTCCTTGGCAAGTTGCCTGAATCATGACCAATTTCATAGGCTTAGAATATCTGAAGTTGTCTCTGTCCTCAATGAAAACCTTCTCAAGTCATGGTTTTACTTTGTCTTATCCAAGATAGAGAACTTAGGTTTATGTAACATTTATTTAGCTTTATGAATGTTGGATGAAAAGCTTGGAATTTGACTTCTATGACCAGGAGAGTTATTCAAGAGCTGAGGTATATCTCTCCCAGGAGAGAGATCTAACAAATTTTCTGCCAGATGGTACATTTGGGGAGACAAGGAACACTTAAGCATTAATCATTCTTAACAGTGTCCCCTGCAAATCTTCCTTGTGTGTGACTACTGCCCATTTAGGGCTTGCTCTGGGAACACTTGATGGGGTAATAAGCCTTGCAACAATTCAGGCTCAAAGGGCAAGCATCTGGCTGAGCAAAATAAAGAGATAATATGGATTGAGTTGTGTCCTTACCACTACCACTTGAGATATTCCCCCAAAATTCGTTGGAACCCTAACACTGAAGGCTATAATCTGATTTGGTTATGTGAGGGCTCTCTCTGGGAGAAATGTACCTCTGTCCTTGGCTTCACACAAGAACCAATTGACGCAGAAACCTAGTTTGTGATCCAAGTGACTTTATAAAGGATAGAAGAGGCAAATATGCTCGTGGGGGGTGGGGGCGGACTGGACAGCCCACACGCGCTGGGTTGCATGACAGCTGGTGGGAGGCCCCCACCCATACCCTGTTGGTAGGCATGGCTGACGGTACTGTTTGACCCCATTGACTGAATTAAGCCCACCTGGTCTAGATGGGGGCCCGCCCAGGTTGACCTGCTTCCTGTCACAAGGACCTAAATGTGTGCATCTTTCCAGCCTGAAGCAGCTTTCAACTGTCTGTGATGGGGAGGAGGTTTGGCATGCACAGCGACCACCCTCAGTTCTGCCTCTACTTACCTAACAGGTACACGGCATTTCTTTTCTGTTTTTTAAAACAACAACAAAAAAATCATTTGTAATCTTTCTATTCCAGCGGTGCTAGGAGCAAGGCAGAGGCAAAACCCAAGAACAGGGTTCTTCTCTGTTGAAGCGCGATAAACTCACGGGGAAGCAAACAAGCATCTTCATCCACGTGAAGTGAATCTGTGAATCAGCAGCTCCCAACTGACCAAAGCACGCACAGAGCAGCCCAGCATCAAGGTCCGTTTCTGTGCACTGCTCCCACTGTGAGGAAGAGCTTCATGTGCATTAAAAGGGAACTTTTGTAATATTTGAATTTTGAATAGTGGTTTTTGTCAGAAACTGGAAAAAAATCTCAAAGCCTGAAGAAACTCCTTTCTAGTACTGAACATTCAAGGGAGCCTGTAGAAGCCTGAAATGATTGCTAGGTGACCACCTGGATCTGCTTGTTGAGTGAAAGTGGCAGAATAGCAGCAATAGAGCAGCGGGTTCATTCTGACCACTGACACTCGTGGACCTGGTTTACAGGCAGTAGAGAAGAAGATGAGAGCAGGTTGACTCGTTTGAAGTCCATGACCTACTCTGAGGGGACTAGAGTTGTGGAGAATTGGTGATGGGGCCAAGGCCTAAAGGCAATGCGACCAATGGACACTGAGGTGAGGCCAAGAGAGGGAGCCCACATTGACTTGACCCGAACCCGACCAGATGAAGAGAAGAATGTTGAGCCTGTGCACTGGTATATACTGCTGCAGACTGTATAGACGAACTGTCCTGCTTTGACTTTCTTGTGGATGTGGACTTCACAAGGTTCCAACTGGCATGAAGACTCTTTATATTGAAGAATATGATTGTCTCCTCAGAGCACTGGGTTGATGGAAGTAGGCAGTAGAGAAACTGAATAGCCAAAATGGGCCAGATAAAGGCGTGAAGTGGCTAGCTTACAAGATTTCATAGATACTGGAATATATTCATAGAATTATAGGATTAATATGTGGGTGTACCTTACCTGCAATTGTTAAGCATAGGATATTTTTGTTTCATCACTTACAGAATATTATGTTTAAAGGAGGGTGGCACGGAGTGAAATGTATGCATTTTCATATTATACTGTTAGATACTGATATGATTCTATTATTGTTTTGAAATTATATACGGCTAAAGAATTTTGTGAAAATGTCAAATGGACAAGGGGTGGTCTGTTGTAGTTATACAATCTGGTGTCAATTTGGGACTTGAGAGGATTAAGAGTGAAGGGGTAGACTCTAGTCTCTCTATTGGGTTATGGCCAATGAGGCCTCTTTGTGGGCCTGGCCTTCCCGTCAGGGTTCTGGGAAATCTGGTATTTCCTCCTTGGAGGCAGGAGACTATCTTTCTGCTCATTCCCTGAGAGATGTCCTACTAACAAGACACATGGCACCACACTGATAGAACCCATGCCCTGGGAACTGGAGGAGCCACATGGAGACCCTGCCAAAGCTGAGATGCTTCTACCACCACTGGATGCAGAAGACTTTGCAACTACTGACCTGTGATCTTCCTGCATTTGGGGTCATTGAAGGTGTTTCATGAGTCTGAAGAGAACATTATAGATTGATATCAGACATGGGCTAATATTGGACTTATGGACTTGATCTTGGTTGGGCTGGAATGCTTTCTCAATATACAACTGTTCTTGTATATAAAGGTCTTTCCTATACACATCTGAGTGTGGATTTGTTTCTCTAGTCTACCTGGACTAACACTCATGGATCCCTTTCAGGACTGTAAGTTCTGTTCCCCTGACTGCTGCAAAGTATGTGACAGAGAAGAAAAGGGAGAAGAGTGAACTGTACCCATTTATTGAGGTAAGAAAAGTGATGAAGGAGCATGGCCGGTTCCCCAAACTTCATGAGTGGAAAAATGGGCTCTTGGCACAAAATGACATTCAATCTTCACCAAGAGATTCAGGGCTAAATTGCTGCCCTATCTCTGACCTCAGCTTTTGTTTTATTTTAATTCTCATATAATTCACATATATCATTCAATACTTCAGTCATATTAAGATTTTTGTAATCCTCACCACAATCAGGTTTACATCATTTCCTTCTTTTATATTCATTTTTGTTAGCCCCCCCCTCACTCCCCCAAATCTTCCCTGCCTGTCCCTAGGTGATTGTTAATTCTGTTAGTGTCTCTCTGGATTTACCTCTCCTGGATTTCATATGTATTAAAAAAAATACAAAACAAAATCAAGAAACAAGTAGAAAAGAAAAACTAACAATGATAAAAGAGAGAAAAACCTCAATCGAACAGAAAGTGAAAAATACTAAAAACTGGAACCAAATTAAAATTAGTCTGAAGAGATCAAATGATCAGGTGTTACATTTGAACTTAACTGTATCTGTTCATGTCCATGGACTGTGGTCAGAGGGAATTCACCCCGCATGTGCATTTGAGTCCTTTTGCAAACTGGGTGTTCCGAACTTAAGCTCTGATTCTTGTTCATACCTGCAGATTGAGATTCTATTATTTATCACCCTGGCATCACACTGGCTGTGCTGCTTGTTCTGGGCGGACTTAGTTGATATCTCACTTAGATGGCTGCTTATTTTCAGAAAAAAAGGTTTAAGTACAAGGCCCTGTTCTTTGTGACGGATGTGCACCATCTGATTTCAGGGTTTTTTTACACCCTATGCTTTCCAGTCAAATATTCACTTGAGGTAATTCAAAACACTCACTTGGCTCGATGACGCCAGAATAGCTCCCCTCCATGCAGTTCCATGGGCTCAGCATAGTTAGGGCACAGAGATGAAAAGACGATTGAACCATGTACTGAACGTTCAGGTTTTTCCCTGCTTTTGAAAATCTGTTTGCGCTTGTAGAGTAAATGTTTTGTACTTTTTAAGAGTGTAAAAGAAATAGATGGAGGGATTCAGAGAAAATGGCGACCAGATAGGACCCATCTATCTGGAGCTCCTGCTGCCAGACCAGAAAAATAGGAAATTAGGTGAAGGAAACGGGGAGGTGGAGTTCTGAAATTAGAACTAGGGTAACAGGGTTTCTCCTGAACCCCTTTCTTTTGTGGGATTTCCACTCACAAAGCAAACCAAGAATGCTTTAAAGCACTATAATTTTGACGAAGTGGCAGGTGCCAGATATGCCCTTGCCTGGAGCAGGGATCCCTGCAGGTGGACGCCCTGAGAGGGGGCAGAATCTCAGACACGAGGGGAACCCCACACTGAGCTCTCCATGTGGTTGGATGCCTTGAGCTCACGGTCAGGGGTTGGTGGTGGGTAGCCATAATTTAGAGTAGAAGAAAAAATATATTATTACCTTAGGAAGATCATGGTGTGGGAGAAAAAGGCAGAAAGTCGGGAGTCCAGGGAGCAAATTTAGTTCCAATTGGCCGACTAGTAAACAACCCCCCTGATAAGCTGCATCTCCCCCTCTGGGGGTCAGCTTGACAGCCACCAAATCTGAGCACATCACAAGTAGAATTTTTTTTAAGGGTGAAACATAAATGATTGGTTTAAAACTCAAACCCAAGTCTGGTTGCTCAGCTCCAAGCACCACATAGGGGAGTCCCTTAACATAAATCAGCATAAGAAGCAACCTAGCTAAGGAATGCCAGAACTCAGCCACAGGGCCTGGCAGCTTTTACCATAACAAAGACCCGCTGTAGCAGTGTCAGCCTTAAACAGCACTGAGCTGTAGCCCAGAGACTGTGGGAGACAATTTCATTCTAGCTGGCCAGAGGGATAAAAAAGAAAATCCTCTGATCTAGGAAGCATCAGCAGTCTAGATAGGACAACAAGCTTCCCTCTCAGTGATTCTACACATAGCTGGGGAGGCCCTGCCGGTCTTGGAGCCCTAGACGGGGCTGAGGGAGCCCCCCAGTGCCCCCTCCCAGCCCCTGCTGCAGTGCTACATGCAGCACAAGGCAGGTACTCCAGCACCCAAGTGACCCCTGGCCACGGGCGCGATCTTGCTTTTGAAGTAATCTCACACAGCATCTGTGGAACCCTACATCAGGGATGGGAAAGTCCATTAACGCATGCCCAGGAGAGCCAGCATAGGAAAGCTGGATTTTCCTGCCCGTGGGCTCCGATGGATGTTGCACCTGGAGCAGCCCACCTGGGCCAGATGATTGCAGTTCAGCCAATGGGATTGACCTGGGGTCCTTCACCAGCCTCCCCGGGAACCCTTGAAAAGGCAGGAACCAGAAGGGAGAGGGGTGGTCTGGTCGTCTTCCTGGGAGGAGAGAGATCCTTGCATGACCTGAGGCAGTCTCTGCCAGGCCCCATGGTCAAAGGAATCCTATGGGTGCCTTGTAAAACCTGAAGCTTCTTTTAACTCTCATTAAATTCACTTGGATCATGAGCCCGGCTTTCCGCATGAAATTTTTCTCGCGGGGAGCCAAGGACTGGGGTTGGAATTTAGGCCAGAGAGAGAGACCTTACAAGTCCATGACCCCGTGACCTTGAGGAAGAGTTGGAATTCCTCTGGCCTCAAGGACAGGTGATCAAGTATCATTACCTCCTTACCCACTGCTCTACTTATTCTCACTTTATTCACTAGCCCTTCTAACTTTTCCACCGCACTCAGTTTCAACGTGCTCAGGTTGGTGTTGGGCTTTTATTTACTCGCTTTCTTCTTTATCCCTCTTTTTTCCCCTTTTCCCCTCTTTTTCCTCTTCTCTCCCACTCTCTCCTCTCATATGCCACTAAAGGCTTCCAGGTCACTTCCCTCCGCTTAGGGCAAATCAACCCAAATAGCAGGAGGCACTCCAGCCTGCCCTGTGTGGGAGTGCTGTACACCACACAAGGCACCTGGGACAAACACCTACAGTGCGCTGCACCGTTGAAGAAACCTCCGTCATGCCTCTAAGGTGATCTCGTCAACTAGGGCAATTCTGCCCAGCACCACTGGGTCCCGGCATTAAAAGGGCACACTGACCTGCCATGTTGGAGCAGTGTCTAAACCCCTCTGGCCCCTCATCCAAGCAATCAGGGATCAGCTACTACTTTATACTTTATTTCCTCCTTCTCTCTCTCCTTGCTCTTTACCATCACAGCCAACCTTAGTGAACTCAGTTGGATTTATTTCCTTCTTTCTCTTTTTCTTTCTTTCCTCTTTCTGTCTTTGCTTTCTTCACCTCTCTCTTAGCTTGTACGATTCTCTCTGCTCCCTCTCATTGCTTGCACATACCACTGCTGGTTTCCAGAGCCCTACACTCAGCCTAGGGCAACCCTGTCCTCCTAGTGGGCAGCCTGACCCCTAAGACAGTACTGCACACAGGACGAGTCAGAGCTACACACAGCATAACACAGGGTCAGTTATTTCTTTAACCATTTAAAAAATACTCTCTCCTCCTCCTTCCTTTTCTCTTCTCTCTTTTTCCTTTTATTGGGCTCTTCTTACAGGTTTTCTGCTTTTCTCCGCTCCATCTAGCTCTTCTCTACTTCCTACCACAGCCTCCACAGATTTGGTTCTCCTTTTTAGTTGTTTTCTTTTCTTTTCTTTTTTTTTTTACTGTTGTCACCTTTGTTTACTCTGTGCATTTTAGTTGTGTGTGGGTGAGTGGTTGTCAGTCTGGTTGGCATTATTGCCCCAGTCTGTGTCTTCCTCTTTCTCTCTTTTTCCTCTCCTTTCACTCTCTTTCCCATCACAAGACAATAGCTGTCTCCAGACCACTCCCCTCTGCCTAGGGCAAACCTGAAGGCCCAACTGAGGGAGCTCCCACCCCCCACTTATTGGTGTGGCAAGCAGCTGGGGAATTCACGCTGGTCCTCTCCCACACACCAGGCCACAGGTTGTTCTCCCCTATAAAAAGTGGGGGCATCCCCAGCCTAAATCCTGAGGTCCTACAAGTGACTGGGGGAAACGCCTGACCACCACTTGTGAGGCTCCACGCTACTGTGGGAACATCCACCCAATCTCCAAGGCGATCTCTCTGTACATCCCCTTGTCTAGCCAGATTTGTAAAGTAGAATTTGGATCATGATAGTGGGGGGAGGAAGCATTTAGGAACTAGAGGAAACATGTTTCATTGTTGCTACCCTGCACCCTGACTGGCTTATCTCCTCCCCACATCCCTTCAGGAAGGGGTGTCCAGTTACCTACCAATGGGCTTTGAGTCTCCACTCTGCACTCACCCTCATTTACAATGACATGATTTTTGTGTTCTTTGATGCTTGATATCTGATCCCTTCAACAGTTCATGGTCACACAGGCTGGTGTGCTTCCTCCATGTGGGCTTTGTTGCTTCTGAGCTAGATGGCCGCTTCTTTATTTTCAAGCCTGTAAGATCCCAGATGCTATAACTTTTGATAGCCAGGCACCATCAGCTTTCTTCACCACATTTGCTAGTGCACACATTTTTCTTCAACCATCATGTTGGAAAGGTGTTCATCATGGAATGCCAATTTAATATAACGTGTTCTTGCATTGAGTAAGTATTTGGCAATGTCCATCTACTGCCTTAATACTAAGTCTATAAATATATGCACGTTGATCTATTTACGAACCCTCCTGTATAAATATATTTACATATGTACATGCCAGTATGTAGACCTCTAGAAATACCCTTTGTCACCTAGTTCTTTCCTCTATTTACTTTTACTTTCCTCTTGTCCGACTATCATGCTCAGCTTTCACTTGGGTTTGAGTAATTTCTCTTGGTTACATTGCCCTTGCTGAATACCTACCAGGCTTCTCACACCCTCCTTGCGACGGATTTTGGATTACTTGTTGCTCCCCTGTCGCTGGATTGGTCAGCATCACCTCCTTACCCCCTCCTCTCTCTCTCCCATGTCCCCGGGAACCATTGGTCCTGTTGTTTTCTCCTCCAGACTATTCTTCCAGCCTATCTTATCTAGATAGATCTGTTGAGATAATAATATGCACCAAAAATCAAACCATAGCAAGATAGGCGATGGGTGAGAACAGTGTGATGACAAAAAAACAACAACAGAAAACCAATGATCAATAAAAGAGTAAATTAATTAAAAGACAAAAAAAATTTTTAAGAAAGAAAAACCTGTAAATAGATCAAGGTCTGATTTTTTTTTCTATAGGTGTGTCCTTCAGTCAGGTCTGATGGCGTATCATGCTCTGGCCCCAGAGTCTGTCCTTTGTACTCCCTCAGGGACTACCCGCTCTGCTCCCATGGTTGCTCTGCTGCATGCTTTTAGTGATTTACCTCCGTGTTGGAGGGCCAGTCGGGTCAGTCCCAACACAGAGTCTCCGGTATTGTCCCCATAGGGCTCTGGGCCAGCAAGGGATGGCATGTCTCATAGTGGGATCAGCCATATGGTCCACTCTGTACATTGGCTGTTCAGAGTGCCAAAATCATCCTCCAAGCCTGGTGGACCAGTGTGTGCTCCACTCTCTTCCTCCCCCTTCATTTGCCCCTGTGTGCTCTGATCAGACATGTCCATCTCCCCTAGCTACAAGTTCAGTGCCGTCTTCTAAAGTAAATTCTTCTGGGGGGAGGGGCAGTTGTCCACGTAGCTGGTATGGAGGCTGGACCATCCACTTTTCATTTAGGATCAAAAGCATCTAGCTTTTAGCATTAGGTGCTATTGAGTCAGTTCCAACTCAAGGCAGAATGAACCACTGCGCAGTCCTACACCATCTTCAAAACTGTTGTTATACTTGAACCTAACATTTCAGCCTTTTCCAGGGACTGGCATCTCCTGATAACATATCCAAAGCATGTGAAGTCTCCCCGTGCTTGCTTCTAAGGACCTTTCAGACTGTTCTTCTGACACAAATCTGTTCATTCTTCCAGCACTCAATGGTATTTTTAATATTCTTGGCTAGTGTCATCTTGATGGGTTGAAACACTATCTCGCTCTAGTGTTGATGTACATTTTTCTGATGCCTAATTATACTGAGTATCTTTTAAGGTAATCATTTAATTTTTATGGCATTTTGAAAAGATGTCAATGAGGTCTATTTAATTTGTGTTCAGATGGAAACACATATCTCAAACTAAATATGTGACAGTAGAATAAGAATCCATTTTATCCTAAATACTTGAGATATTTATACAGCCTACTCAAGTTTTTATCAACATAGATAAGGTGGCGGTGGTGGTGGTGGTGGTGGTGGTGGTGGTGGTGGTGGTGGTGGTGGTGGTGGTGGTGGTTTTTAAGAGTTAATCTCTAAATAGGGGGCTGTAGTACTGAGCACTGAATCTCCTTTGCTTGATTAATTTTTATGTTAGGGAAGTAATACAAGGATTCCATCAAATGACCCATCAGTTTGAGGAAAAAGCATATCAGAATTGATGGTCAAAGCCTATATGGCTTTATGGTTTAGTCTCTAGGGGTATGTAATGCTCTTGTGAAAATAGTATTCCTCATGATAATAACGAGGAACTGGTGGGCCTCCAGGGCTGGGAGCTGAACTGAGGGGCAGTTCTACCCTGTCTAATAGGGTCACTATGAGTTGGCAAAGAATCGATGGCTGTCAGTTTGGTTTGTTTGACTTGAGTACTGGCATTCAGTGTGTTTATCGAAATCAATAAATTACAAGCATTTAGATGTCTATTTTTTACATACAAAATTTAAATCCCCCAAGCCTCTGAAAACTGCGAAGATTTCACAGCACTAGGTTGGTACTCTCCCATCCAAGAATCAGTGAAACTGGCAGGGTGTGAGGCATTCAGGCTCCCTCAGTTCCTCCTACTGCCTTCCCTGACCCTGGTCACTTGCTTCTATTACCTCTCTTGGACCTTACATGCATTTGAATTAGAACACCATAGAGTACAGTGCTCTACATGTGCAGCAGCTCTAACCATGTCACTCTCTGTCTCTATGAAGCCTCTTCCAACAAAATTCAAATGCGATTGTATGTGCACACATAAACACACGCATGCACCAGAGCACCCTTCTTAACAGAGAGTCAGGAGGGTCTCTTATTTGCTGTCCTCACTTTGGACACAAGTCCCTTGATGATGAGTAGGAGAAAAGGAACATCAGGTAGTGGGGGAAACCCTAAGGAGGAACAGAGGAGAGCTTTAACTAAGAATAATGCTACTAGGGGAATTATGGCATGTGAGGAAAAGTAGATACTTCCAGACTGTCAGATTTTTCCATACAGCAAAATTAACTTTTCTAGTTTTGTCTAAAACTGGCCCCAGGAAATTTCAAATAGCACATCTCAGATTATCTAACCTACAAAGGAGTAGCCGGCCTTCCACCCACCCCCACCCCACCCCCGCCAAAAAACCAAGCGGTACAAAGCTCCACTGGGTACACATTTCAAAATATACATTCTCCTGTTTGGGCAGGCATCTGGCAACTTGCTCTGAGCTAGTGCACCCACACTTTTTTCCCAAGGTCATTGCTGGTGACAAGACCTTGTGCTCTTCTCACAAGCCAGAATGCAAACATAAATCAAGTCAGTGTAAGACGCCATCATCACCTCACTCAAATACACCTCGTCAAGTGAACTCAAACTTCAAGAAGATGCTCATTTGTTTGGTTTTGTTGATGTGAGGGTGATAGTGCATTTGGAGTTTAGTCATTGCACTAGGTCAGACTGTTAATCAAGCTTCCTATATAGAGGTTCTGAAGATATTGTGTAAGAAGGTCTGAGTTGTCTGGCTAGACCAGAGCTTGCACACTGCTATTGACTAGAAGTTCCGACACACAGAATCCAGGACAGATAAACCCCTCAGGACCAATACTGAGAGTAGCAACACCACGAGGGAAGGTAGGGGGGAGAAGCAGAAGAAAGGGGAAACCAATCTCAATGATGGACATACAGCCCCACTCCACCACCCAGGGGAACAAACAGCAGAAGTTTGGGTGAAGGGATACAGCAGAGGCATAAAATATAAAAATAAAAAGTATGTATAAATTATCAGTGGTTCACGTGGGTGGGAGGAGGGGAAAAAAGGAGCTCAAGGAGAAAGAACATGTTTGGAAATGATGATAGCAATGTATGTACAAATGTGCTTCATACAAATTGATGTATGAATTGTTACAAAAGCTGTAAGATCCCCCAATAAAATGATTTATTTAAAATAAAAAGGACTGATTAGTGGTAGACAGGGGACTGGTTTTGCCACCATGACAGTGCACCTGCTCACACAAAAAAAACAGCATGCCTCTATCGCCCGATCTGATCCCAGCACACCGAGGCAAAATACTAAGGGTGTACAACAGAACAGGAAGGGGAACAGAGCAACGAAGTCCCCAGGGAATACCAAAAATAGACTTTGGGGCCAGGGCTAGCTGACCCATCATACTCTATGAGAAAACACTCCTAAAGGCCAACAAACAGTCCTTGAACTAACTAAAAGCTTTTCTTTCTTGTGTTTTGTTTTGCTTTTTGTCATTGGCTTGTTGGTGGTGGTGTTGTTCTTTTGTTTCATTTTGTTGCTTGGGTTTGCTCTGTCTCGTTTTTGTGCATGCTATGATTTCCACAGGTCTGTCTAAATGAGATAGGCTGGATGAACAATCTGGAGGAGAAAACAATGGGACTGACAGCTGGGGGAGGGAGATGGGAAAGGGGGGTGTAGGGAAAAAGGAAGTGCTGTTAACAAACCCAGGGACAAGGGAACACCAAGTGATCCAAATAGATGGTGAGGAGGGTGTAGGAGGCTTGGTAGAGTGTAACCAAGAGTAATGTAACCTAGAGGAATTACTGAAACACAAATGAAGGCTGAACATGAGAGTGGGACAATCAGAAAGTAAAAGGAAATCAAGGAAAGAGGTAGGAAGCAAAGGGCATTTATAGAGGTCTAAATAAAGGCATGTGCATATGTAAATATATTTATGTATAACGATGGGGAAATAGATCTATATGCATATATTTATAGGTTTAGTATTAAGGTAACAGATGTACATTGGGCCTCCATTCAAGTACTCCCTCAATGCAAAAATACTTTGTTGTATTAAAGTGGCATTCCGTGATGCTCACCTCCCCAACACAATTGCTGGAGGCAAATGGGTGCATAAGCAAATGTGGTGACTGAAGTTGATGGTAGTCGGCTATCAAAAGTTATACATTCTGGGGTCTTAAAAGCTTGAAGTTAAACAAGTGGTCATGTAGCTGAGAAGCAACAAAGCCCACATGAAAGAAGCACACCAGCATGTGTGATCACGAGGTGTCGGAAGAATCAGGTATCAGACATCATCGGAACAAAAAAATCATATCTTTGTGAATACGGGGGAGTGTGGAGTGAAAACCCAAAGCTCATTTGTAGATAATTGGACATCCCCTTACAGAAGGGTAGCAGGGAGGAGAGGAGCCAGTCAGGGTGCACTGTAGCAACAATGAAACATACAACTTTCCTCTAGCTCCTAAATGCTTCTTCCCCCACAACTAAAATGATCCCCATTCTACCTTACAAATCTAGCTAGACCTGAGGATGTACACTGGTACAGATAGGAACTGGAAACACAGGGAATCCAGGGCGGATGATCCCTTCAGGACCAGTGGTGAGAGTGGCGATACGAGGAAGGTAGAGGGAGGGAGGAATAGAAAGGGGAAACCGATTACAAGGATCTACATATAACCATCTCCCTGGGGGACAGACAACAGAAAAGTGGCTGAAGGGAGATATTGTATAGTGTAAGATAAGACAAAATAATAATTTAGAAATTATTCAGGTTTATGAGGGATGGGGAATAATTATCAGCTGATGCCAGCGGATTAAGTGGAGAGCAAATGTTTTCAGAATGATGAGGGCAATGAATGTACAAATATGATGTATGTATCAATTGTGATAAGAGTTGTATGAGGCCCCAAAAATTGATTATAAAAAAAGAGAAAAGAAATAACAGTATGAAAACATCCCCCCAAAAAGCATGCCTCTCTTGTCCCTCATATCCTAATCACCTGAACTCACTCCATGTGACTTCTTTCTGTTTCCATGAATGAAGGACAGTGGTTTGACAACACAGAAAAGGGGGGGGGAACAAGGGTGTCACCCAAACTGCTGAGTTTGAAAAATGTTTCCAAGAATGTAATCACAGATTAGACAAATGTGTGAAGTGTAATGGAGAGTACTATGAAGGGGATAAAAAATTTAAATGCATAGTTTTGAAAAAAATTGTAGTTTTTGTCGGGTTCCCCCTAGTAGCTTCCAATTTCATAGCAACTCAAGCCATCACCATACATCAAACTGACAGAGAAGGGGTGGGTTTTGTGTGTAGGTGGTGTTGGTTATTGCACAGGGGCAAGGGACTTCTGGTGGCATAGTACCTTATGCCTTGGGTGTCAACTGTAATGTCAGCAGTGGGGAACCACCAGTCAGTCCTCAGAAGAAAAGGATGAGGCGTTCTACTCCCATAGAGTTAGCCTTTGGGAAACCCACAGAGATAGTTCTGCTCTGATCTCATAGAGTCTCTATGGCTCAGCATCGACTCCATCGAAGTGAGCTGACAAACTAAAGGCAGGAGATCTGAAAGAGGATGCGGAGACGTTGTCTCAGGTACTTTGGACATATTACTATGGTGGAACCAGTCCTGCAAGAAGGGCATCATTTTTGGCAGAGGGTTAGCAAACAAGAGGAAGACCCTTACTTAGGTGGATTGACACCGTGGCTGCGAGAATCGGCTCAAATACAGTAACAAGTGCGACGATGGCGCAGGACTGGGCTTTGTTTCTCTCTCTAGTGCACAGGCCCCTATGAATCCGAACTGACTCCAGGGCTCTACAATATCAACTACTACAACCCTGAAGTTCAAACCTACCCAGTGGCTTCCCAAAAGGGAGGTGTGGCCATGTGCCTCTGTAAAGATGACAGCTAGGGAGCCCCTGCGGGGCAGTTCTACTCTGTGGCACAGGGGCAGCCAGGAGTCGGAATGTGCTTCACAGCAAAGGGTGTGCTTTGTCTCAGATTGTGCCTGCTGCTGTTTATGCTATGCACTGAGTTTAACATGTGACACTCAGGAGCGAATGAATGGAAACACACCCATGATGCTTCCATGATGCCAGATGCAAGCTGACACTGTTTCTGAGTTCTGGGCATATTATTTTTTCAGAGATAATTTCCTGTAGCGGTGACACACCGAGTCCTATTTCATGTAAAAGCATCAGCAGCAGAGGAAAGCACTGCACAGAGAGAAGACTATGACACGTAACAGGCTTTCCATAGAGGAACAAAAGGGTGGATGTCTTGGGCTGCACTCTTTTCTTGTATACAGACAGTAAACAAGCTGAACACATCTCACCTAAGCATAACATTACAACTACTTGAAGCCCAGCTCAGGCATCTGGACAAGAGGCAGCAAGGAAGGATGGGAGAGAGTTAATGGGCTGGGCGTCCCCAAAGGTGCAGAGTGGGAATCAAGGGAGGATCCAGGACGAGCCAAGGCTTCTGGCAGAAGTCTGAGAGGAGAGCAGCAGAAAGGAGCTGCTCTCTGGGTCCTCACAGATGTAGCCAGTGAGAGAGCAGCAGTGCTGCCCCCTGGCGGTGCGCCGAAGGCAGGGCCGCTTCCCCCAGGGCTGGAGAGCTCTGGGGAAAGACAAATCCTGTCACTTTGGATGCCAAGTAAGGGGGCACTGTGTGCCGGTGGTGTACCTATGTTGGCCAAAGCGCTGCCCACTGTGCATTTGCTTCCCACAAGCACAGTTATCCTTCCTCGTGCATCCAGGAAAGACAGTTCTAGAAAAACACAAGCAGTAAAATAAAACACTGCCAGGTCTCGAACCATCCTCACCATTGTTACTATGCCCACTGATGTAGCCACTGGTTCGAGCTGTTTTATTGCCCGTCCTCCACTTTTTGCCAAGCATCATGTCCTTCATGGACTTGATGTCCCTTCAGGGACTGGTCTCTCCTGACAGCACGTCCAAAGATATCAAATGAAGTCCAGCCATCCTTTGTCCCCATGTTCTCTTGGCAGTCCTTGTACTTTTATTGCTCAGTGTCTGATTATTTGGGACCAGGCCTTATTGCTGCCCCTTCCTCACCTTGGCCCCCAATCCCGACCCCAAGCCCTGCACATCCACTGTGTGAAACCTCCTGTTCCTGTAACCATCCCTGTGCTTTTGTGTGGGGGGTCTAGCTGGGTTCCCCTGGCAATTCGCCAGCTGCCCTTGGGAAAGTTCATGGAGTCGGCTAATTAGTAGAAAAGCCAAACGTCCAGTTGAGATTGGTTTACTCCCTAGCACCCTTGGGCAGGAGCACAGCCCCACTCCCGGTCCCAGGTAGCCAACGACCACACCTAGGTTCTCCGGACTTGGCAGCTGTAACATGTGGCCTGGGCTTCCCCTTCATTTCCTGCTCCTTTCTGGCTTGCTGTCTGACTTTTCTTTGCGGAATTAAAGCTGCAAATTGACAGGATCCCATAAACACTCTAAAGCCACAAAAAAACACCAAATGCCCACCCAAACATGTGAAACTTCCAAAAATCATCCTTAGAAGATTCCCAAACCCTAAACATTCCTAAACCCCATATATGCCCTGAAAACACCATGAAAGCCCTAAGAAAACCTAAAATGCTGGGGGAAAAAAACACATATAATATGAAAAATACCCTAAAATCCCTAAGGAACTCTGTAACATCACTAAAAACACCATATTGTGCTGAAAAATACCTATACACTCTAAAAAACCACCCCTAAATCCCTTAAACACTCCCTAAAATCTTATAAAACACCCTAAAAACCCCAAACCACCCGAATGCCCCAAACACACCTTGAACGTCCACAAACAACCTAAAAGCCCTAAAAAATCACATGCCACCAAAAAGCCCTAAATGACCGCAAAATGCCAACTCATAGCCACCCTATAGAGGGCTTCTGGAGCTGTCAGTCTTTTATGGGAACAGCTTTATCGTTCTCCCAAGGAGAAGTTGGTAGGTTTGAAACCCTGACCTCATATTTAGCAGTCTAATAATTGCTGGACAGTGCCACCAAGGCTCTACTGGTGTAGTGGGTTACACATTGGGCTGCTAACCTCAAGGGAAACGGTTCAAAACCACCACCCACTCCTTGGGAGAAAGAAGAAGCTTTCTTTCTATTCCCCTAGATTTCTCATTGAAGGTGTAAAGTAACCTGTTAAATGCTCGCAGTGGCAGCAGCAATGTCTCATAACCATGGGGAAATGTGGTTCAGAAACTTCAGAAGCAAGCATCCACCAGTAGGTGACTGACCAGCAGTATTGACTTGGGCAAAGAGAAGGTGACATGGAAGGGTAAGGAGAAGAATGCGTGCAGAGGGCAGGTTGGCAGCTGAGCCTAAGTCCAGTAGAAACAACAGCAGAATGGCCTGTTCCTGGAAGGGCCACAGGAGATGGTGCGACTTCATGTAGCCCCCACTTACATGTGTAACAGCAGCAATTGCCTGAACACGTGGTCTCCCCAGGGAGGAGCCTTTGTGTGGTGTTAAGATGCTGTTACTGTCTGTTGTACTGTGGTGGCCTGCATTTGGCTGTAATGGTGGAAATTTTGCAGCCAGTAGTTCAAATGCCTGCTGGGTCACTCACTGCAGGTAGACTTCAGCAGTTTCCAGACAGAGACGAGGGAGGAGGACCTGGTCTTCCACTTCTGAAAGAACTGGCCAGTGTGAACCTTGTGAATGGCAGAACACTATACCTGAACATGAGTACCGCAGGCTATAAGGCATGATGGATTGACACAGTGGCTGCAGCAATGTGCTCAAACATAGGATAGTGCTGGCCTGGAAAATAGTTCATCGTCCATTAAAAAAAAATCATTATATAGGGGCTCATACAACTTTTGTTGTTGTTTTTCCCTAAGGGAGAGCAGTGTATTGGTACACTGAGAGGTATATAGATCAATGGATACGAACAGAAAAGCTACACATATATTCACCAGTCAACAGGAAACTAGCCTTCGAAAAAGGACACAGAAATATCCAAAGGGACAAATTCTGCTTGCTCAACAAATGGTGTTGGACAAACTGAGATACCGTATGTAGGAAAATGAAGCAAGCCCCAAACCTTCCCCCATGCACAGAAATTAACTGAAGAGGGGTTAAAACCTGAAAGTAAACCTCCGGGCTATCATAATCATTTTTTCGATGACCTCATCGGTCAGAAATCATTGTAGGAACGCCAAAGCGTTCTTGTGTTCAACGTCTACATACATAGCAGGTGCTCCAGTAAAGGGGAATCTTGGTGGAGCTGGCTCATCCATTCCTGAAAAGAGTAGAGCACCACGTTGGCCCATCACAGAGCTCAGGTGTAGAATCTTCCTCACTGTCATCCTTTATCTCAGCAGTGTCAGTGTTGGATTATGAATTTCCCAAAGAACCAGTATCGCTCAATTTGTGCACAATGCTGACTCACTCTCGCTGTTATTTCACTGGTCTAAAAACCCATTTAGGTTAAAATGACACTTTTTTGATGCCATGACCTAAAATTTTTAGTGAGAAAATGTTCCCAATGACATTACATGGGTCTTCGTCTAATCCTGATGCCATGTTCTTTTTCACAGAGACCAGCTTCTTGTATAAATTGCTCAGCATACAGATGGAATAAGAACAGTGAAAGGATACAACCCTGATGCACACCTTTTCTGATTTTAAACCATGCAGTATCACCTTGTCCTGTTCACAGTCTCACCTGGTTCTATCTCTTGGCCTTTGCATAAGCTCCATATGAGTACAATGAAGTGTTGTGCAATGCCCATTCTTTTCCATGGTATCCCCAAGATTCACCTCCTTCCACTCGTGGTTTCCAGAACGTGGGGTTGGGACAAAGCCTGGATAGTCTCATGGCAAGACCAGATCAGGAATGGAGCTGAGCCGGGAGCAGCTTTATTTGCTTGCTCCAGGGAAAGTCTGCCAATGTGACTAAGCCTCAGGGGCTTTCTACAAATGATAAAGGTGAATCCCTCTCTCGTTACCCACTGATCATCTCTGAGCCTCTTGCTCTCATATCCCTTGCACAGACCTCTACCATTAGATGGACAATTCGGTAACGTTTGAACACTTTTCTGATGCTGAGCCTGGGGAGCAACTAATAGCTGAGTAAATATTGATTGAAAGATGGTGAGTGGAAGAAAATAGCTTTGCCAGGTCCAGGTTGTGATGGAGATGAGAGTGTTACCAAATCCTGCTGTCCCCATGGTGGGTTTGCTGTATTGTGCCCAGTCCTGAAAGTCTGAGCCAGGGGTTTTAACGTGGCCCCTTTCAAAACATATAGGTGGAATTCTTGGACCATGAGCTGTCCATAAAGCTTTACCAAGGAGATGTCCGCCCTGGAGCGAAACAACCCAAGAACCTAGATCTTCGTGAAGGTGTTTGTAAGGGATGCAGCGGAAATCATAAACTTGACTGAAAGCAAAAGAAACTTTGCCTTCATGTGCCTGCAGCTGGACGAAGTGGTGCTGGAGCACACCCTCCTTTGTGATTCTTCTTGTTCTTTTTATGAGCTGCTCCCTGGCCTGTGTAGTCCCGTAAATCTGGAAACTCTTTGCTGGTGGGGGCAATTGTTATATCCTCCCCCCAGATCCAGATGTCTTGTCCATGGTCAGTGTGCAATCCTTGTTTGCCAGAGGAGTGGGGCATCTAAAGGCAGGCAGGGGTCACATACTTTTTTTCTACACTTTCTAGAAAGACCAGAGCTAAACATCTTGCAGTCCTTTTCATGTCCTCATTCTTTTCTGTATTTATTTTCCATGAAAGAGGAGAAGAAACGCGACAGCATCTACTGACAGCAAGTCAAATGCCATCGTGTGTGTTCAGAGGGCAGGCTGGTTCTCATTTGCCTAACTCATCAGTCCCATCGTGCCATGTCCATGTTAGATTGTTTAGGGAAACAGATGACATATGTTATGATGCTAAATAAGCTGAAACAGTGCCAGGATGGAGGCAGAAAGGTTTTATTTGTTTGTTTTTAAATGAAGCATGGCTTTCTAGTGACTTATTGTGGTGGGGAAGGGGGGCACCGAGAGCAACAAGACATGGCTGTGACAGTGGTCTGGGAATTGAGACAAATCATTGCTTCTGCAGCAGAGATGAGCTGCCTCTGACCTGTCAGTTACTTGAAGGGAGACTCTGCATTTGGTCAGACAAGTCTCAGTTGGAGATGGTACCAGCTTTCCTCCTGAGCCTCTGTGGTTCCCTTTGAACTACACAGGCCCGAATCGCTTTTAGCTGAGCAACAGCAAATGGCAACACAGACTTGCCATATTGCTCTTTTGCTTACACTCTTTAAAAATCATACTAAATATACATGCATCAAAACATTCGTCACTTCCACGCTCTACAAGATTATAATTAAGTGGCATTCTGCATGTTGTTCATATATCATCCTTACCCATTCCAAAATTATGTCATCACCCTTATGGAAGCTCAGTATCGTCTCAGGGATGGCACTTCCCCTCCAGGCCCTACTGGGTTAGGCTGGGTTGACTAGAGAAATAAATCCAAGGACACTCATATAGGTATAAGAAAGACTCCACCTCACTTATTTGTCCAATTGACATGGCATTATGTAACAACCATACTTACCTTCCTACCTATCCCTGGAAACAATTGGGAGATGTTTGTCTCTATTCATTTTCCTAGCCTAGATATTTTTTGTAAGTGGAATTAAGCAAAATGTGTCCTTTTTGAAGCTGATTTATTTCACTCAGCATAATGCTTATGAGGTTCATTCCTCTTGTAGCCTGTGTCAAGAGTTCATTTCTCTTTATGGCTGAGTAGTAGTCCATTGTATATACCGTAGGCAACATGTTTGACTTATCCATTCACCTATTGATGGGTATTTAGACCGTTGACACGTTTGCGAGATTGGGAATAATGTTGCAAGGGCCATCTGTGTATTTGTATCTATTTATGCGCTTGCTTTTAATTGCTTATATCCTTCATTTCCTTTTCTTTCCTTGTTAGACTCAGTATGATCCCCTTCTGCCCCTCCTCTAGCCTCACAACCTCTGTGTCTGATGTGCCAGGATCTCACCAGAAGCCTTAACACCAAGATTCTGAGCCCTGACTGACCATTCTGACCATCCAGGGAATTGAATATTCCGGAGCACACAGAAGATGAAGTTATCAAAACTCCTTAGGCATAACCGAACAACTGGAGGGAGTGCTTTATTGGGCTGGGGGGCTGGGGATTATAGTTGTGAAGGACACCAAGAACAATTGTCATTACCTAGACTGTAAAGACTATGTTCGACATCCATGCTGGTGAGTAGCAGCTGGATTTCAGAAGCTCACAAGTGGCCATCTAGGTGGCAAGTATTGTCACCCTCACTCTGGAGGAAAGAGTGGTGAGTGGACCACATGAACATTAGACTTCATGACTCTGAGCACAGAATAACTAGATGATCTCCAACTATCAATTCCAACTTCTTTGAAAGGGATCACATCCAAAGGTCCTAGATAGTGAAGCAAAATTCACAGTCATAAAAGAGACCAGGCTTATTGGCTGGATAGGGACTAACAGAACCTCTGAAACGATGGTCCTTATTCACTAAGTTTGAAAATGAACTCCTACCTGTGGTTCAATATTCAGCCAAATAATAGATTGGTCTATAATGGGAGCAATTACACAAGTGAGGCACGCAAACCTGAAAACAGCAAACCATTTGATCTCAAAAGGGCAGTATTAATCCAAGGCCCAAGTTCAGAAGGGTAGGAAGAGAGGAGGAAGGGAAACAGAAGACATAAGTAGGGAGTGGAACAAGTCATATTATATTGTGGAGATTGCAATAAGTGGCATAAAACACAATGGGTATGAATTGTTGAATAAAAAACTGATGATCTTGGTAAACCTTCACCTAATTCACAATAAAAACTTATGAGAGAGAAAAAAATCCAAGCACCTAGGCTGCATTCCAGGCCAATAAAATCGGACTCAGTGGAGATGGGACAAAGATGTCTTTTGGACAGCTCTCTGGCGATCCCAATGAGCACACAGGCTGATACCCACCATCTGGAAACTATGGGGTAGCTGCTTCTCCGGTAATGCCTCGGGGGAGCGCTTGGGTCCCTCAAAGAATGCGGGATGATGAAGGGGCAAAGGTCATCAAACCTCACCCACAGCTTTACACTGGGGGGCTGCTCTCTGAGGAATGTGGGAAGGGTCCACTTGCATGCTGTCTCTGTGCAGCAGATCCAACAGACTCAACACCTTTCCAAAGCTGGCAAGAAAGTCCGAGAGACTAGATGTGGGCACCACGCTGTGAGTTTCCCAGAAGGCACGAGACAGATCGAGAGCAGTCACAGGAACACAGACTCCTCCGGAAATGCCGCCATGCGCAGAACATGCATCTCTAATTTCATTTCACACTGACTCAAGCATTCAGTCCTTTTTACGAAAACCCAGCTTCTCATTACAGTAACCGGTTTAAAATGACAATCTTCTGTTGAGCAAGTCTAAGAAATGACCTTCCTTTATTTTACATGGTATAAAAATTCAGTTTCCTAGGCCGATGGGCTCTAGGGACAGGTGTTTTTATGTACTAGACATGGCTTTCAAAGTTCTTCAATTGCCTAAATTAATAACGACTTTTTTCCTTTGGCTTTTCTAAGGGACACATTAATTTCAATCTTTTTCTAAGGAAGTGAATCTCTAGCTATCTCATTTGGATAACTTTCTGCCTTCAGAGTAGAATTTGAAATAATCTGCAAGGTTACCCCTTCCCCACCCTGCCCCAGCAGCCCAGCCTCTTTCTTCCTTCCAGCCTCCAGCCACCGGGGTTTGGTTGGGAAAGGAGATGCAGAAGGGAGTCTCTGGATTTTTCTATCAAAAGGTTGGCCACAACCCCCAGTAGACCAAATGTAATTCATTATGGCGGGTTTTGGTTTTACTACATTAAGAGTTATCCTTAGGGAAATTACAAACAAACAGAAATAGGAAGACTTTATATTTTATTAACGGATGTACTGCTCAGTCTCATTATATTTTAAAAGACAAAGTATAAAAAAAAATCTGGCTCCATTTAAAATGTCCTGACTAGCAGAACTTAAAATACACAAATCTTAACATGAAAGTCTAGATGAATAAATAAAATAAACAACGAAACAGCTTTCTCAGGAAAAGCCATAATAAAGAGCTCGACTATTTTTTGAGCTGTTTAAGATGCTCGTGTTAAAGGGAAAAGAGTATCATTGTTGACTTTGAAATGTAGAACCATTTGCTTAATTCAGTGATGCTAAAATGGGCAGTTTGGCTGAAGAAAGAAATTGGCTTGTAGCATTTGATGAGCAATTTCTTCTTTTGAATATAGAAATGACCAGGGATGCGGACACGCTTTTTATTCTTTTGAGGACCCTCTAACCAAGAATTCTTTTAAATGATCATTACACAGTGAATGCCTGGAGGCTCTGGAAACTATTTATTTTGACATTATTATAAGCTCAAAATGATTCACCAATGCAAAAGAAGAAGAGAAAAAGCAATTAAATACTAAGCTGTAAACACTGGAAGCTTTTCTGTGCTGAAAATAATTGGACAGAGTTTTTTCTTTTTTTAAGTAATAGTGTCCAAAGAGATTCAATGATCTTATTGCTTATGGATTTGGAGCTTAACTATATTCCTTATCTTAAATTTGATATTAGAATAGCAAGATTATAGACCTTGATACAGTGTGACTTGGAGAAGTATCGTTTCATTAAATTATCAAGTTAAGGCTCAAGGAGCCTGGTGGAATGTGTGTGACCATGAGGCCAGCCAGTTGGAATCCGCTATGGCTCACAGAGAAAGATGCGGTTCTCAGCTCCTGTAAAGATTTAGAACTTCGGGAACCCACAGGCATAGTTCTACGTTGTCCTTTCAGGGGTCCTCAAACTTTTTAAACAGGAGGCCAGTTCATTGTCCCTCAAACCCGCTGGAGGGCCGGACTATAGTTTAAAAATAAAACTATGCACAAATGCCTATGCGCACTGCACATACCTAATTTGAAGTAAAAAAAAAAAAAGGGGGGGCAAAAACACCCGGCATGCTGAATAAATGTCCTCTGAGGGCCATGTGGTCCGCAGGCCATAGTTTGAGGACCCCCTAGATTGATATAAGTCAGAATCGACTTGATAGTGTTAGGTTTCTGGGGTGGTTGACCTCAGTTCTTGCTTAGCAACGCTGAAAGAATTCATATGGCAGAAGCACTTTTGTAAATCCAAGTGAATGTTATGAAAGAAAGTTTCAGGTATCGCAGTCCCCAAAAGTCCCCACTATCTCCGGAAAGCACGCCGGGCTGCATGGCAGGGGTGGGGAAAGTTTGCAGCTGAATATGGCGGTTTCATGGGAGGAATACCTGAGCAGGAGTGCAGAACCAGCTGAGGAGCCACGGCAGGAACCCCCAAGGGCCTCACCCTCCACTTGCTGAGCACGTGAACAAGGGAGGGCGACAAGGAGCCCAGGCCTACTTCTATCACCTCCCAACACCACTGGAGGGCATTGGTCGATCTTACTGGTTGATTTTGGTGCACTTTTGTGAAGTCCTATTCTGTATGACCAGGTGGACCTTCCACCTGGGTCTACATGACTTGGGTCAGAGCATGCTCAGTTCTGAATTTTGCCATAGGTATCTAATGAGTGTGCCTGATTTATTTCCAACCCCTTTGTTGTGGCCCGGACAGCTCATTTTCGTTTAATGCTGGCATTTGGGAAGACAAGCCCTAATCTAGCAACCTGTCAATAGCAGTAAGTGAATGGAATTAAAACTCAACTCATAGCCATAAATTCAATTCGTACTCATAGCGACCCGAGAGGACAGGGCAGAATTGCCCCCTGAGGATTTCTGGGGCTGGAATTCTTTACAGGAATAGAAGTCTCTTTTTTCTCCCTCCCAGTGGCTCCAAAGGACTGACCTTGCAAGGAGATGTCCAGCGGGTGCCTGCAGGCTCCTTCATTGAAAATCTCTGCTAGTTTATGAAGCGGGAGGGAAATTTTGAGGAGGCCGTCTGCGGCAGAGTTAACTCCCCATTAAAGCCAATGAGCTTTTCCACATCTCTCAAAAAACAAACAAAAAAACCTAAAGTGACTACTTCAGATTAATATGCTGTAGGTAGAACCACCTCCCACTCAGCAAACCAAACCAATCAACCAACCAACCAAACAAACAAAAACACCCCAAATCCTGTTGCCTTCAAGTCAGTTCTGACTCATGCTCACCCCTTGTGGTACAGAGTACAATTGTTGCATGAGGTTGTCTAGGCTGTACCCTTTATGAAAGCAGATGACCCCTTCCTTTTGTGGTACAGCTAGGTGGGTTTGAACTGATAACCTTTATATAAGCAGCCCTATCCAGCGATCTATGTCAACTAAAGTGTCAAAGCATGTAAAGACTGATCCACAACCCCCACTTCTCTCTTCCTCTTCTGTGATGACCTGGAATCCACCTTTTGATCTGGTGGCACCATATTTGTGAAGCAGCCCGAATCACTGACGGACGGTGTGCAGGACAAACACCCTGTAGAATTGCCCTTCCAGCGTCAGAATTTGCATGAACAAGAAATAAACTTCTAGATTTTAAGCCACTGAGGTTTCAGGGGTAGCTTCTTTCTGCAGAACAGACTAGGCTATCCTGCCTGATCATCTCTTCACAGGGTTTTTGTGGAGAGCTACCGGAGCAGCTCGATCCAGGGGAGCTGCCAAAGCAGATACCTACACTTTATCTGGGATTGTAGGTTGTAGTACCAAAGTTTTTATTTGCCCGGGAGGCACTGAGTAAATTTTTTTTCTTCTGAAAACAGGACAATATGTAAGTAAGTTTGGAGACATATGTAGCTGGAGCTGAAAGTCCTCTTACCTTGCAGTTTTCTTTGGTAGAGATAGACTTGTTCTTAATGAAACCCATGACAGTCAGTGTCACAAATGACTTCTGAGGAGAGGCCAAACAGCTAAGTCAAGGCCAGCCTACCGTTCTCTTAAATGCTGTCTCATGCTCTCATCTGCTCTGACGTGTTTGCTCAGGGGCATGTGGCAGCCACTGGGCGGGCCTTACCATTGGCACTGAAAATCATTGTAGGGGATATTAGAGGATTTACATCAAGAAGACCTGACTTCCTGGCCATTGCTCGGGGGCCACAGTTCCCAAGACAATCAGTGTCAAGGGCAAAACAAAATAAAACATGACGAGGCCTCTGGGGCTGGGTTGAGCTGGATATGTAACCAAAGCCCCCTTCTACCAGGATCTTCCCAAGAGGAGATTGCTCTTTTCCATAGCTAAACAATTTTGTTTAACACACGTTCTGCTGGGGAACCTTCTGGGAAGCAGAAGAAAATAAATCTGCCTTCCTTTGAATTAAGCTGGGTTGGGTCCAAGCCCTGTGTAGTGTGTATTCTTATCATAACATCTAAAGGAGTCTCATTTCACCATTCTTAGCTATTAAAAAAAAAGTTCCAGGCACAATAATTCAATTTAAAATTACACACCAAGAGTAGTTCATATTTAATACACTTTATACAGGTATTACAGGTACAAGGGACGTACTTGTTAACTGCCAGGTTGCTGGCTTGAACCAACCAGCTACTCCACAGGAGGTACTGTGTTTCTGTGAAGATTTTCAGCTTGGAAGCCCACTGGGAGAGCTCTCCTCTGGCTTGAGTCTGAAGGTGCTTGACAGCAGTAGCCTTTTGTTTTTATAGAGGTATAAAGCTTTCTTTCTTTCTTTTTTTTTCTCGGTATAAAGCTTTTTAGAACAACAAAAACAATTCCTTTTGGAAGTAAGCCAGAGATAAAACCACAAGTTACATGCTTTACTTTTTTTCTGTCCTGCTGCTGGCAGCCACCCTTTCATCGATTGTGCACACCAGCATGGTGGTGAAGTGGTGAACTCTGCGCTCTCACTCCCCTGGCTACACACTCGGTCTCCTCACTCATCGTGTGGCTTCACCCAACGCACGGAGCCTCCTGCAGGCTCCTCACCCTGTGTGTGTAAAAGTGCGAAGGAGACAGACTTCCTCAGAGCTGTGCTTTAGAGAGAATCCTCCTCACATACTCAGCACCGCCTTGAATAGGGCAGCACTGCATACATGACATCTACTTGATGATTGTTGATGGTGTGGTGGTGTGTTTGTACGGATAAAAAAAGAGCCCTGAATGGTTATGTAACAAGTAAGGGAATAAATAGATCTTCCTTCATCCACCTTCATCTTTCATTGTTCTATCACTCTCTGATTGCAATATTAGAGGCTAAAATGGGCAGAATTCCCACCTCTGAACAAAGTTTGTGCACATGGGTGTGCATGCTTGTGTGTCCATGTGAGTGTGCCTGTACAATGTGTGTGCACGTGTGTGTGCACATGTGCACTGGAGCATGGCAGCAGCAGGGGAGGCGCCTGTCTCTGTTCAGCAGTATCTGACGGCTGCTGCAGGTGTAATGAGAAGTGATTGGTGATCTGTTCAGGGAGCTCCTGGGGTGGACTCAGGGAAGGAGCAGCAAAGAAGACATACTCATCTCCCCCATATGTAGATGAGGTGATGGAGGTGGGCGGTAGAGGAGCAGCTCCTTAGTAATGAGATCACAGGGGAAAGGCCTTGGATGAGGTGCCAGACATCCCTGCTTTCCCAGAGAGGGTGGGGACTGGGAACGAGGCTGCATCCTGCCTAATCAGTTACAGTTGCTCTGTCGCTCTGGGGAGGGAGGCAGATGAGGCAGGGAGCTTCCGGAATCTCTCATCTCCAGTCCTTCTAGGTGGATGTGGGAGCGTGTGAGGACGGCCACACTGGAGGGTCAGGGTTGATCGCCTTGCAGTGTGGAGCCCGGCCTGGACCTGCGTTGTGCAGGGTGACCAAGGAGCTCTGAGGGCAGGGTTCTGGGTGGGGGCTTTGTCTACTAAGACCCACAGCCGCGCCCTGTGTCGCAATGTTGGCATGCAATGTGCAAAGACTTGAGACAATGTGAAATGGACCATCCACTTCACTTGGAAAGACAGGAGGGCTGAAAATCAGATTGGGAGATCTGATCTCGTTTGCTGCACAGTTGTGAGAGGAGATATTCCTGGCTTCTCTCATGTTGGGAACCGGGCATAATCAGCCTGACAAAACCAAGGCCATATTGCCTGCCCAGCAGGGCTAAAGCCACGTCACCTCAACCTTATCTTACCCTGACACACACCAGATGGCCCACCCTTGTCTGCTCCAGCACCGGACATTCCAACTGCAGACTTGCGGCCGCCTGCCCTGTGTGCTCTACACCCCCGCCCTTCCTTTTTATTATCTCCCCTTTGAACTCCCTTGTTTGCCTCACCCTTTATAGAGAGGCTTGTGTAGCAATAAACTCAGACCTTGACAAGAATCTGCTTGGTCTCGCTCCTCTCTCTCGCCCGTTTCTCTTTCAGGCTGGGTCCTCCTTGGAACCCCTCGAATAACTGAGTCCCGCGGGTTGGGGCACTCTCACACATGAAACTATATTCCTCCTCAGGCATCAAGGAGGTGATACGAATGCTTTGATAGCCTAGTATCTGTCAGCTGGGAGGCACAACATAGTGAGAGCCCTTATTAATCACTTGGAGATTAGCTGAGGGGTGGGAGAAGCCAGGCATGAGGCTTTCCAGGGCTGCTCAGCCTGCACAGGAGTCCTTTCCTGGGTTGGACAGAGGTGCTGCCATCTGATAGCTCAGATAGAGCAGTTGGAAAATTAACTGACCTGGTACAAGATCTATTTACATATATCAAAAGATCCTGGGTAATAACATCTCATGTTTGTGCAGCATGCCACATTTGTCAAAGGGCTTTCTCATTTACTGTCTTATTTGGTCCTCAAACTAAGAGTTCTTTGGGCAGCTATTGCTGTTTAATTTTGGGCGTGGTAACAGCTTTGGGTATAGTACTGGGCTTGGAATCAGGCTGTGCAACCCACAGCAGGTCACTTAGCTGCTCTGGATTGGCTTTCTTCCTCTACGAAGGTCAGCGCTTGGACTAGACCATTTTCCCAGTGGCAGCTCTGCTGACATTTTGGCCAACATCGTTCTTGTGGGGCTGTGTTGTTCCCTGCACCAGGATGCTAAGCGAGCATCCCTGGTCTCAGCCCACTAGATGGCAGTGGGACTCCCTTCTTCAGAATGTCTCCAGGCATGGCCAAATGTCCCCAGCAGAGCATGCTGCTGGGCTGGCGCACGGCAGGATGATGCACTCAATGAGTAGGATTTTAAGTTTTCAGGTACTTTACATGTCTGCACAGGGAGACTACATCAACAATTACCCAGCAGTCAATGGGTCATCACTGACCCTCTCTATAATTCCAACTGAGATCATGAAGCACCGACTGAGTTTCTGAGCTTAGCACCCTGCATGGCACAAGTTGTTTAGCACTCAGCTACAAACTAAAAGGTTGGCAGTTCAAACCTATCCAGAGGCCTCTTAAACAAAATCCTGGTGGTCTGCTTCAGAAGAGTTGGAGCCATGAACACCCCATGGAGTGAAGAGATATAAACATGAATGTGGATGTGACTCTAGGTATAGCTACAACCGGGAACCATGGAATCAACTATATCATGGAATCAACTTCAACTCCTGGCCTCCTTGTGTGTCCAAGAAGAACTGTGCTCCCCAGGGTCTGGAAAGGCTGCTTGGTCTGAAGTAGATTTGCAGGCCCTTCTTTCTAGGTGCCGCTGGGTGGCCTCAACCTTCCAAGCATGCTATTAAAAGCCAATCCGTCACCTGTGTGCATCACTGAAGACACACAGACACAGGGAGCAATGCCCTGGCTGGGGCACTGGAACAGCGCTGGCATGCAGTGAGTGCTGCCCAGTTAGCGAACAGGTCTTCCCTTGGTACTTTCTCAGGTCTGTGTGAAGCTTTCTAAGCATCCAGTGTTCTCGGCCTGATTCTGCTGCCAACTTGCAGTGTGGCTTCGAGCTAGTCTCTTGCCCTCTCTGGGCTTGATAACAAAAGCAGGGCAGGCCAGCCACAAATATCGTGTGGCTAGCAGGGGAAAGCAGTTGAGGACACAATTGCAGATGGAGTTCATCCTTTGGACTCATCGCCCCTCCTCCCTAACACCCCCCCCCACTACACACACACACCTTTTCAACTGCACCAGATGGGTTTTAACTTTCCGGCACCAGAAAAGCAGACCTTGAGTTTTTTCCTTTATGGAATGTAGGCCATCCCTGCTTATGTGTCACATTCAGTCCTCGTTCTTCTCCCTACTCTTGTCCCTCCTCCAGTCATCAACAAGTGACTGCAGGGCGGTTTCCCAGCAGGGCTGTGCTCAAAGATTCATAATGCTGGGTTTTCCTTTAGTTCTCCACAGTCTTGGGCTTGGAACAATCCAGGCATTACCTTATCAAATGCTCATTTTAGGGGGGAAGGACGGGGGCACTGGAAACACCGTATGGGCTCAATCCTTTTCTGCATGTGTGTGAGGGGTTTCCAGGAGTTCGAATTTCAACTTAAGTGATTTATTTTTTGTTGTTTAATCGCGTGCCTGTCATCTGCTGGACATTTCTTCTACAGTGTTTTGTTGTTGTTAACCCCATTTCTAAGATCAGAGATAGAAGGGTCAGGCACAATAGGCAGTTAAATTGACTCAATCTGGGGTGTGAACCTGCTTCTGTCTGGTTCCTCATAGCCCTCAGTCATTTTAATGCAGGTGTTGTGAAGGGTGTGGGTTCAGCAGCCACACACTGCCTCATCTCGCCTCCTCGTTGATAGGCTGTGTACCCTTATGTGAGTTGTTTAATCTCCTACCAAGCTTGTGAGAGCACTACTTTTATTAGCTTCATTTTACCGAGACTGTGAGAGGTCAGGGGAGTGAAGGCTTACATATTGCCAGGCATATAATATGCTAATGATAGTCAAGATATATAACTAAGCATTTCTCTGTTCTTGGTTCTGTCAGTACCTGGTGTGGCCACAAAGGAGAAACCTGGTTTCCTGCTATTTTGAGCATCTAGTGTGAATGGCAGGAGATAAGTCACAAGCTAATGAACCCTTGTGGTGTAGTGGTTAAGCACCCTGGGCCCGGCTATCAAAAGATATAGTGTCCAGGGTCTTAAAGACTGGAAGATAAACAAGGGGCCATCTAGCTAAGAAACAACAAAGCCCACAAGGAAGAAGCCACCAGCCTATCTCGACATGATCGCTGAAGACAAAGCGGGTGCATAAGCAAATGCGGGCATGTTTTCCTGATGTGCACTCACCCTTTACATAAAACTCTCTCTTATACATACGCGTTTCTGTGGATTTGTTTCGCTAAGGCACCCAGACTAACATAAGCAGCATGGAACGCATTTAAGAAGCCTAGACAAGGGCAGGGCAGGATATTTGGAGGGACTGGATCCAGAATTAGAGAGGAAGGGGTCCTGGAGGTGAAACGGGCTGCTAGCTCCCTGTCCCAAGGGGGACAATGAGACTGCTGGCTCCCATGAAGATTTACAGTCTTGAAAACTCCATATAGGGTCACTGTGGTTGGAATCCACTGGACGGCAGTGGCCTTTTGGGATTGAAGGTGGAAGCCACCAAAGAGCCTGCGGGGAGTGTGTGAACTTCTGGAATACAGCGAACAACCTCTGCACATCTGCTTTTCGTGCTGCCCAAGTCATGCATTGACATTTGTCCAAAAGTGAACCATCACAGCTGCTCTCTCAGGAAGCTGGGGGCTGAGCCCGCTGGTTCCACTCTGTCAGCATTTCTGGTCCGGGTACCTGCCCTCTGCCCCGGCACAGGCAATGGGCTTTTGGAAGCAGTGCTCCCTGGGTAGTGGGTGTGATTTGGCTCCTCTGGCCTAACATGATGAATGCTGAGAGGGGGTGGATACTAGGGGGTTAAGCTCCCTGACCTTTCCCTAGCCCAGGGGAAAACTTACTATTTAAAGTAAGTTTTAGACAGAATCTTTAGAAAGATAAATTGTTTACTTAATGTACACAATTACTCCCCAACACATCTGTTTTGTGTCTGCTCAACTCAACCTCATAGGCTATGGATGACCTTGAGCAAGTTTTTAAAGTCACAATGGGTTTCTACCAGGATTGAGAGTTCAGCTCTCTCAACTCTCCAACTGGTTATTAGCACCATAGTCTCATTTCTATTTATGGATTTACTTTGTTTGAGGGAAAAAAGACTCCCAATTCAACTTTATTTTATTAGGAACTCCTTTGCTATGTTTTACACAAGAAAAAGACACAAACCGCTGTTCTGGATGAAGGAGAGCATCCGCATGAGGCCACAATGGTGTCGGAAGGACCCACAGCCACAGTTACTTAAATAAAATGACACTCATTCTGTCCTGCTGACTCTGACTCATAGTGACTCTGTGTAGGGATCCTGAAGTTGCTTCCTTTACAGGAAGCAATAACCTCATCTTTCTCCTGTGGAATGACTAGTGGCTTCGAACCAGCGATCTTGCTGTTAATAGTCCAACACTATCCAGCATCACCACCTGAGCTCCTGAAAGCTTAAATGAGACATGGAAAACAAACACCTTTGTCACAAAACTGTCCCTGAAGACGGATCAATTCATGGAGTTGCGGGAGGGCCTGTGAGAGCATGAGCGGGACCTTCATTGGGATGTGCACACGACCGTATATCGCTGAGTCTGGCCCGGGGAGTGGACGCAAGCTTTCCACTGCCGGTCAGCAGTAGGAAAGAACTCAATGGTGGCTGAATGTGTGGCCCCTCAAAATGGATTTAGGGTCTCCACATAGACTCTCACTGTGAGCCACAGCCTATTGCTCAAAATTTAAGCTTAAATATGACTTAAATGCCTAACATTCTGTTTCCTTAAACTAGAGTACTGCCAGGATCAACTAGAGGCCTGGATGACCTATCAGGTCTGAACAACGATCTCAAATCACTTCACATGATCCATTCCACCAGTCATGTCACCAGTCACACCTCCTCACTTACCCATTCCAGAGACTGTGCCTGTATAACCTATCGACTAACACATTCCCACATGTTGTGATTATGAAACCAACCATCATGCTGGAATAAGGACCAATCACGATGTAAGGGGCAGGGTCAATGGGAAAGCAAGATAGGGGCTGAGGGGAGCCAAGAGGGTCCCGTCACTCAATCCCTAAACCTGATCTAATGTCACTAGACTGGGGTCTTCCTCACATCTCAAGGGCACCCGATTCATGATTGAAGTGAATTGTGCTTATTCAATCTTTGTTCTGCTTACCGTCCTGCTATTCTGCCTCCTCTTCTTGCTTTATGTGTGTGGCTCCCTCTGTTGTGGTGACAAATGGCTTGAGAGGGATTTGACATAGGGAGAAAGCCCACCCACATCAACTGTCACCAGAAGCAGACACTAAGTTCATTTCTCTCACCTCACAGAACTATGCACATCAGACACTGGTAGAGCTGCTCGGAAGGGGAACCCTTAGTGCAGTGGTTCTCACCCTGTGGGTTGCGACCCCTTTGGGAGTCATATGACCCTTTCACAGGGCTCGTCCAATTCATAACTGTAGCAAAATTACAGTGATGAAGTAGCAAGAAAATCATTTAATGGTCGGGGGGGGGTCACCACAACAAAAGGACCTGTATTAGGAAGGTTGAGAACCACTGCCTGAGTGTGCTTAGGACTTTGCTGCCCTCAGGGTCACCAGACATTCCTGAAGGCAGAGTCACTGCAGGAAGCCCTTCTGGGAAATGCCCTGAAGCCAGGTCTCAACCAACTCCATCCACCCTCACCCTCCTAGATCATAATCATAGGCTGCATGGAAATGCTCCCTGCCACTTCAAAGACTGTAAGTCCATGGGAGCAGAAAGCCTTCTCTTTCTCCCTTGGAGTGGTGGCTGGTGAGTTCAAACTGCTCACCTTCTGGGTAACATAACCCACAGACCAGCTCCCCGTGAGCTCAGTTAGGTTTGCCACACAGCACACATTGTTGGGAACCTTCTGAAGTAGCTGTGCCATGTGCAGGTTGGGGGATTTCGCACAAGATGCAGAATTCCACCCTCTCTTGGAAAAAATAATTTTTGCAATAGCCTTGTATTCTCTTCTGGATCTGAGTAGCAGCTACTCTCATGCAGTCCTAGCACATACATGCTAGGTCTTACGCCGAGTCTGCTCCATGCTTTCCTGTGTCCTATGTGGCGCTGTAGGCACCCAAGGCATGGACTCTGCAGCCTGGGTTCAAATCTCTCCTTTCCACTTCCTCACTGTGTGGTCATAGGCTCATGACTTTATCATCCTGTGCCACTGATTTTTCATCTGTAAAATGAGGCAAGGATAGAGTCCACACATAGGCTTCTTAAGTGAAATAATTGAATTATTATATACAAAAAGCTTAGAACATTGCTCGGCATCTTGCAAATACTGTTAGGTAGCTTAGCATAGGGAGTGGGTCATCCATTACATATGCTCAGGTTCAAACTTCCGGCCAGGAAGGGGTGGTACACCTAGGTGGGTGTTACACCTGGATTGGCCCATCTGAGCCAGGTGAATTCAATCCAGCCAATGGGGTTGACCAGGACCATCAACCATGCCTCCCTGTGGAGGAATTGAAATGGCAGGATCTTGACCTCTCCGATGTCTCCCTTCACCCACTTTTCTGTTGTCCGTCCCCCAGGGAGGAGGTCACATGTAGATACTTGTAATCGGTTTCCTCTTTCCAATCCACCCTCCCTCTACCCTCCCAATATCACCACTCACAAATTATCAAGGTTTCTTGAGGGATGGGGGAGGAAGGGGTAAAAATGAGGACTTGATTGATGCCAGGGGCTTAAGTGGAGGCAAATGTTTTGAGAATAATGAGGGCAGTGAGTGTACAATGTGCTTTACACAATTGATGTATGTATGGATTGTGATAAGAATTGTATGAGCCCCTAATAAAACGATTTAAGAAAAGAAAGAAAAGGCAGGATCCTGGAGCCCACGTAGTGACTTTCTCTCCAGCAGCTTCTAGGCAAGCTGTGCAGGGGTGAGGGGCCCTGAGGTGCCTGTGTAAACCTGAAACTTCTTCTCTCAAAAAACTCACTTGGATCACAATCCAGGCTGCGGAGTGAATTCTTTCTCACGCGAAGCCAAGGACTGAGGTATATTTCTCCCACGAGTGATCTAACAATAGTATCTCTTATTATATCATTAGGAGCCCTGGTGGTGTAGTGGACTATGCATTAACCTGCTAATCGCAAGGTCAGGGGTTTGAACTGACTAACCCCTCCGTGGGAGAAATATGAGGTTGTCTATTTCTGTAAGGCAATGGTTCTCAACCTTCTGAATGCCGCCACCCTTTAATACAGTTCATGTTGTGGTCACCTGCAACCATAAAATTATTTTCATTGCTACTTTATAACTGTAATTTTGCTATCGTTATGAATTGGATGACCCCTGTTAAAGGGTTATTTGATCCCCAAAGGGGTCGCGACCCACAGGTTGCGACCCCTGCTGTAAGGATTTAAAGTCTCCAAACCCCAAAGGGGCAGATCTTTGTCCTATTGGGAGTCAATAAAATGGCAGTTAGGTTTTTTTCTGCATCAGTATCAGATTCTGGTGGCAATCTCAGTCATCCTGCATTGTGGTCTGGTTTGAACTCCGGAAATGACTGCCCTGGTTTGAGGTGAGGGCCACGGTGCTTCAGTGGTAGACCTCTCATCGTCTTTCACCGGGAAGACCCGGGTTTGATTTGCAGCCAATGTGCCCCAGACTGTCAGTGAAGGTTTGTGTGTTGCTACGACACTGAGGCTTCAGTGGTGTTTCCAGACTGAAACAGAATAATGAAGAAAGACCTGATCATCCCCATCCACACATTGACCTATGGCCCACCACTGTTGGCTTCCTCTCCCAGTCCTGGTGGTAGCACAGATTGGCACAGTTTGCTCCACTGCCCATGAGGTGCCCATGAGAGGCTGAGTCGACAACCACAGTCAAGATCAACAGCTTAAACTCCATTCTGGGTCTATGGAAACAAGAACAACCTTCTGAAATGAGGTCACATTGCTATTTAGGACTGGGAGGATGCCTTTGTGATATGGATTGCACTCTGGATCCCGAGGGGGACTTTTAAACACAGCCACATAGCAGCTCCGGAAATTGTCATAGTGAGAAGGCAGGTTAAAAAAAAAAAAAAAAAAAAAAAGCTTTTACTGGCTTGCTCAAAGGAGGCTGCGGGTAGATTGTGGGGTGGAAAACTCCTCTGGAAATGAAAAGTTTTTTCCTTACATATGCATCATTTCTTCTGGTCCTGAAAGAAACACAAAGCAGACGAGAGAAGGAAACGGAGACTAGCAGTCATCTTGTTGGTATTCCCACAGCACCCCCTCCTTAAGCACTTGCTGCCATCTCATCCAACTCCACTCAGTGTATTTCCACCCGGCAATGATGCAGAAATGTCTGCGTACTCCAGTTTGATTGTAGTCGGGCAACGTTTATGGCTTTGACATTCAACTGAGCATGGCAGGACGTCTAGAAACAATTATAACCAGCACCTGCTCTGTCTGTGATGTGGGCAGGCAGTGACGGATTCCCAGCCTCTGGAACACTAGTGTTCCCTCCCAGCTCAGGATAATGACGGTGACACTCGGCCCCCTTGTTGTCTGGGGAGCTCAAGGAGCTCTCCTCTGAAACCTCAACTTATGGGCATTTCTTTAAGTGAAGACATCAAATTAGTGACTGGAAAGGAAGGCGTAGGAGATGATTATTGGCCACAAGACAAGCCTCAACCGCCTCCAGAGAGCATGTCTCCTAAGTACCAAGTTGGCGGTGACAGCTAGGGGGCCCTGGGTCACCGGGTGGTGTTGAGCGGGGACTCTGGGGCCCCAGCGTGGGACGCTGGCGGGTGCAAGTTCAAGAGGGTCAGGGGCTGATGCCTCCCCATGCCCCTGCCCTCCCCCAGCAAGGGCGCTCTGGGGTGCTGGGTCCTTGAGGCCCCGGCTGGCGGGGCCGCCCACGGTCAAGGCTTCGGGCACAAGCGCGGGTGCGCTGAGGCCTGCGCCTTCCGGGGGTCTGGGCTCAAGCAGGTGGTCGCGGCGGCTCCGCGGGCGGGCGGGAGCCCAGCAGGATGACCAACGACCCCCGGCGCGTCGCCGGCACCCAGCGCCCGGGCGTAGAGGCGGGCGGGGGGGCTGCGCTCCGCTGCCGCCAGGGCCCCCTCCTTCCGCGCTCCCCCCCGCGCCAGGTGAGCCCGGCCTGGGCCTCGGCTGGCAGCGGGGCTGCCCTCTCGCCGCCCTCCAGCGCCCCTCTCGCCGCCCTCTAGGGGCCGGGCCGCGCCGAGCCGGGCGGCCGCCGGCCGTGGCTGGGGGTTGGGAGGGGCGGGGGTCACGGGCGGGTCGCTCGTTCGGCCGCTGGCGGGGGGCGTGGCCGGGCGGCCGCGCACGAGGCCGGGCCAGCGGCCGCCATGCCCTCGGGCTCAGACTCCGACTCCGGATCGGCTTGCCCTGGCGGCGGTGGCGCCGTGAGGAGGAGTCCGCCGCCCGCCTGCTGCCTCCTGGCGGCTCCAGAACTCCAGCCCCCTCTCTATCAGCCTCTCACTCCGTCTCAATACGTCTCAAGATGGCGGCCAATGTGGGATCGATGTTTCAATATTGGAAGCGCTTTGATTTACAGCAGCTGCAGGTCAGGCTTCTCTCTCGGCCTCTCGCTCGGGGGTGGGGGCTGCGGGCGGTCGCGGCGTCCCCGGGGGGCGCCGGGCTGCCTTGCCGCCGGGGAGCCGCGGCGGAGGGGAGTAGGGGGGTGCCGGGGAAAGCGGGGCCGACTCGGGGACAAGTCCCTCTCACTCCCCGGCCCCCATTGATAACTCGCTTGATCGGAAATTGATCCTCTTTGTTCAATTCATCGATCAGCCCAAGATGGCGCCGGGAGCCGCCGCCGCCACCGCTGCCCCTGGTGTCTGCCCCCTCCCCTGGCGCCCCCCCCCCATGGCCCCGAGCCGCCGCCGCCGCCGCGGGACCGGGGAGGGGGCGGCACCGGGCGCCCGCGGGGTGCGCAAACAAAACGAACTTGAGGAAAGTTGTGTTTTTCTTTGCTGTCTCATACCCTGTATTCTTTTATCTCCTCTCTGAGATCCTTCTGTAAGGGGATGTCCAGTGCACTGCAAATAGGTTTTGGGTCTATACCCGGCCGTCCCCTCTCATTCTCCATGATAAGATTTTTTTGTTCTCATGATGCCTGTTGCCTTATCCCTTTGAAACTTTGTGATCACACAGGTTGGTATGCTTCCTCCATGTGGGCTCTGTTGCTTCTGAGCTACATGGTTGCTTCTTTACCTTCAAGCCTTTAAGACCCCACACGCTATATCTTTTGGTAGCTGGACACCATCGGCTTTCTTCATCACATTTGCTTATGCAGCCGCTTTGTGGTCAGTGATCGTGTAGGGAAGGTGAGCATCGTTTAATGCCAATTTAATAGAACAATGTTCTTGCAATGAACGAGTCCTTGAGCGGAGGCCCTATGTCCATCTGCTACCTTAATACTAAATCTATAAACATATGGACATAGATCTATTTCCCCATGCCCCTTTGTAAATATATGTACATGCCTTTATTTAGACATCTATAACTGGCCCTTGCTTCCCAGCTCACTCTTCTATACCCTTTGATTTTCCTCTTGTGCCCACTGTCATGCTCAGTCTTCCTTTGGGTTTCAGTAATTCCTCTTGGTTACATTACCCTTGATCACGCCCTACCAGGCCTCCTGCATCCCCCTCACCACCGATTTCCATCACTTTTTGTTCCCTTGTCTCTGGAGTTCTTAACACCACTACCTTTCTTCCCACCTCCCTCTCTCGCATGTCCTCCAGGATGTGCAGTTCCGTTTTTTTTTCTCCTCCAGATTGTTCGTTCAGCCTATCTTATTTAGACAGACCTGTAGAGGCAATAACATGCACAAAAACAAGAAAGAACAAAACCAAGCAGCAAAATAAACAAAACAACAAAAATCCAATTACAATAAAAGAAAACAAAGGTCAACAAGATAGAAAAGCTCATAGATAGTTTAAGGACTATGTGTTGGCCTTTAGAAGTGTTTTCTAGTCCAGTCTTTTGGGGCACCAAACCCTGACCCTAAAGTCCACCTTTAGCATTTCCTTGGGATCTTGCTGCTCCTTTTACTTGCTCTTCTGCTGTACCCCCTTAGTGTTATGCCTCGGTGTAGCGAGATCAGTTTGGGGGTAATTCCCACACTGTGTCTCCAGTGTTGTCCCCTCTAGGGCTATGGGTCTTTGAGGGACGTTGTGTCTCGTCGTGGGGCTGGCCATGTGGTCTTCTATGTGAACTGACTTCTCTGAGTGGGAACATCATCCTCAAGGTCTGGTGGGACAGGATGTGCTCCACTCTCCCCTTCTCCCCTTCATCTCTGTGTGCTCTGATCAGATAATGTCTCTGTCCAGGAGATGCAAATTTAATGCTATCCTCTGAAATAAAATCTTTGGGAGGGGTTGTGGGGAATATCTGCTCAGATCTTTGGTGTGTCCAGGAGAGAGGGACTGCTCGGCTGGGCACAGCCACGAGGGGCTCAGAACTCTGGCTCCAGAAAATGGTTGTAAGTTTGGCTTTGTTTTTAACCAGTTGTGTGCCTCTGGGTCAACACCTGTGTTTTTTTGAGTTAGTTTTCTGATCCGAAAAGTAAAGGTACTCCATTGTCCAGACTCCCATGTCACCAAGTGATCGATAGGGGCTAACCAGAGCCTGATTCAAATAGTGTGGATCTGTTAGGTGCCTTCTAGACCTGGGGTGGCGATTCTGAGCCCAGGACAACAATAATGTCCGAGAGGTGATATAGGTGGCTCCATATTGAAACAGGAAGACCACTGTGGAGATTTTGTCCTTCCACTGATGGCCACAGGCCACCGCCTCACGTCCTGCAAAAACAGTTTCCATGGCTCAACAGCCAAGCCAGGGGCCAGTGCCATAAAAATCATATGGCTAACTGGGACAAAGGGCAGACAGATATTTTTTATCATGATGTCTTGAGAAACCCACCTAACCTCCATGCAAATCTTCTGGTGTGAGTTATTTTTGGAAGCAATCATATGCTGACAGTAATTCAAATCTTTCCTTTTGACAATTTGCCTGTACTCTTTTCTGAACCTGAGAAGGTAATCCCTGTGTCCACTAAGAAATTGACTGGCTGGCCTCCTACTTGGACAGTTAGCCTGGGATCCTGGGGACCAAGTGAAACAGAGCACTGACACCTTCATTCAGCTTCTTCAAGCATTATTGTCTCTTGATTGGGATTTTCTAGGTGTGGATGAGGCCCGTCCTCTCTATTGGAGGGTTGTCTGCTTCTCCTGGGGTATTCAAGGCACTGATTTTTCCAATGTCCTTCTTTCCTGCAGTAGGCACATTGATCCTGCCCCATGGCTTGGCGGTGCCCACAGGTCAGTCTCTCCGTAAGTGGGCCATGCTCTCCTTTTCCTGAGTCTCTGGGGTTTCTCATGGCAATTACTAGTATTTTAACTAGTTTCTTTGTCTCTGTCGTGGTAGGATCATCTCTGTTGTTACACACCCGCTGAGCCACTTGTACCAAATCACTAAGATTTTTCCCGTCAAACCCTTCCCACTTCTTTTTCATGTCTGAGGCAGACTGAGTAATAAAGGCAATACTTATTGCCCTCCTGTTCTCGGGGCCTCCAGGCCGTTAGGGATATAAAGCCCGTAGGCTTCCATCAGTCACTCTAAAAAGGCACGCAGACATTCTCTTGTAAGAGCCTGAAAATTCTCACTGACCTTAGATAAATTCATAGGTTTTCTAGCTGTTCCACTGAGGGCCTGCAAGAGAAACTGGTGATACCTGGTTAGGCCTTCTGTGCCTTGCAAGGAGTTTGGATCTCACATTTTTCGTGCAGTGGCAAAAAGAGTTTCCCTCACATGGGGAGTGCCTGCTGTCTGACCATCATGTCCATTGACTGCTTACTGGGCCTCTCTCTGGCAGGGCTACTGTACCTGTGTTGTGAACAGCACCTGGAGAAGTTGCTGGCAATTTCTGGAGGTGGGCTAATGCATATGGAAAACCGTTTCTATCAAGGAATCAGACCTGCTTTGTCAGAAAAAGGGATTTTGTTGATTCCAATTATACAAATCACTGGAATACAAGGGGATATATACCCAAAAAGGGACTCAGGGGTCTTCCCCAGGTGTTGGGGCTGCTTGCCTTGAGTGTAGAATGGCTGCTGCCGAATCATCCTTCTTGGGGGGTGGGGCGGTCGAGATCCCATACCAGCCCTAGTGTATGTTGGGGTGTGGACTCAGAAAAGAGTTATGAGTATTTCTCTCTCTCCAGCCCCATGCACCTGACAGGGTGGCAGTGATAATGAAGGGTCGTAAGCTAGTTCTCCCACTCCCAGAGTCCTCCTGCAAAAAGGAATAAAGCCGAGACGGAGGGGTATGGGGAGGGGTTGGGGAAGGGCAGCCTCCACCTTAGTGGTTTTAGGACCTTGTGTCTATTTTTTTTCGGGTCCTGCCATGTTTCCTGAAATCTTGAAACAAGAACCCTTTCTGTTGCAGGAGGAAGTAAGTCTTTTGTTTATGCTGGCTTATTAGTGGCAATGTCATTCCACGCATCAATTTTAGGGATCAGATAGGGATGTCCTGGTTCCCCATAAACATAACTATGAACTCTGAGAAATAGGGGAAGGGAAAACGAGTCTTGCATGGGCAAATCAGGAACTCCTTCTGTCCAATCACCTTTAAACAAATTGCGGAGTCTCCAGGCTTTAGGGCTGAAACTACATTCTCTTTGTGAGCGCCTAGAGCAGGGGTCCTCAAACAATAGCCTGTGAGCCACATGCGGATAGCCGAGGACCTTGATCCTGTCCGCCGAGTGTTTGTGCCCCGTTTGTTTGTGTGTTTTTTTTAAACTTCAAAATAAGGTATGTGCAGGAAGCATAGGAATTTGTTCATAGTTTTATTGAAACGATAGTTCGGCCCTCCAACTGATCAGAGGGACAGTGAACTGGTCCCTGTTTAAAGAGTTTAAGGACCCCTGGCCTAGAGAAATCAGAAATCCGTAGTTCTGGGGAGAGCACTCCTGTTAAGGAGGTTTCCTTTCTAAGCAAGCCCAGACAGTGGCAATTGGATCTCGGTGCACCTCGAAATGTTGTAGCCACTCTCCATTCCCAGAAAGAAAACTACTCCGACCGCTGGCAAGTTCAACAGAAAAAGTTTTTTTTCCTGAGCAGCCCCAGTCTAATTGTCCAAAGGTTTTTATACTTTTGCAATGTGCAGGTGTGCAAGCAGGCAGAGTAGAGAAGCAGGGTGTTGCAGTTAGTCATTCTTAGTTGAACAAAGACTGCTCTGGTCGCTCTCGCGAATCTTCTGAGCATCCATATCCTTTGGGACATTCCCTTGGGCACATCTGCACAGCCTACCTCCCCTATATCAGCTAGTTCATTTACAGTTCATAGCTACTTTATTTACTTTACATGGTGCCTTCTGTCAGCTCATAATGGCTTCACTCTTGTCAAGGCTGTTTAAGCTTTTCCCAGAGATCCTATATAGCCGCCATTGTGGCCATGGGGAAACGGGGCCTGTGACCCTGGCCAAGATGGTGCCCACCAGCCCAAACATGTGGAAGGGCACTGCCTAGGGAGCTGGTTGAATAGACCTGGGAGTTAGCCCTGCCTTGTCCTGGGAGCCAAATATTTCCCTTTTCCCCTCCATTCCCTTTCTCCTGGCTTTTCAAACAAGCTGCTTTAGCCCTATAATGCCCAGCACAACATTTTTATAACATTTAATTGAAACTTATCTAGTACCAAACTTATAAATTATCAATGTGACAATTTGGTTACATTTCAAAAACATTGCACGTTTTATATATTTGAATGCCATATATACATATTGATAACTATGAAAGTAAAGAATAAAAATGTTTAAAATTATTTCCTGAATTTAAAACTTGAGGCGTTATAGTGTTAGTGTTCTACCAGTGTAGGTTTGTTCCTTGTTACAGGCTGGTTTTCCGTGGCCCAGGCTTAGACCAATGGCATATGGAACCCTTCCTGTGTAACTGTTACCTTTAGGCTTTCAGTGTTGCTGCTTAAGGCACTTTTGGGGAAAGCTCTTACTACACAGTTCCACTGCCACGATGTTCCAGACAGAAATTCCAATTCCCTTAAGGTTCCCTGAGCTTCCAGATGCCCCTTCCCTTCAGAGATTTGAGAGTCTGCTCCCGCCAGCAGGCATCTTGGAGGGCCGTGGGGCCATTCCAAGCAGTGGTTCTCCTAGCTTGTCTAGAATAATGGTTGGACTTAAAGTCGACCTCAGTGAGTTGTCTTTGATCCCTTACTTCTTGCTGGGGCATCTTCCTGAGGCAACAGATTCAGGGCAATAAAGGGCTCGCTCTCAAGTGGGGTTTATTGACCTTGAGGCAGCAAGCTCTACATAGCCTTCTTTTGTGCTTTCTAGATGGGACTTAGCAGCTTCATACTCAGGAATTGCCCCCTTGCATGAATCCTGTCCAATTGGGATAGAGTTGACACAGAGGCTAGACAAACAAAAGCTGATACACTATGCAACTTTATTTGAGAAAGGAGAATGGTGGCCAGAGAATGGTACACTTTCCCTTCTAACCCTGATTCACCTGGAACAGTTTTGTAAAGTGATTGGAAAGTGGGCCGAAATGCCAGAAGTTACAGCATTTCTCCTTTTGAGGAGCAGTAGAGACCTTCATCCCCAGTGCACCCAGGAACCCCTAAGGCAGGCATCCTCAAACTGTGGCCCGTGGGGCACATGTGGCCTGACGACATTTATCCCACCCTCAGGGTGTTTTTGCTGCCTCTGCATGTCCTACTTAGTAGCCGATTCGTGCAATGTGCATAGGAATTTGTTCATAGTTTGGTTTTTTTAAACTATAGTCTGGTGCTCCAACGGTCTGAGGGACAGTGAACTGGCCCCCTGTGTAAACAGTTTGAGGACCCCTGCCCTAAGGGATCCTGGACTTAGGGGTTACTAATCTCCCAGCCCTGAAACATCCCTGAACATTCTACCCGTTGTAGGAGGCACCATGGGAATTTGGTCTCTGGGTAATTTACAAGTCTTTTATTCAATTTGAAGCCAAGAAAATTAAAAATGACTCAGACACTTACTTTCTTTTGATCCCTGTTGACTCCCGCTGTAGTATTCCAATATTACAATTTAACGCTATAACGCATGACCTTTTCATTCCATTCAATTAAATGTGTGTGTATAGATAGATAGATAGATAACTATGAAAGTAATTAATGAAAACAAAATTTGTTTGACCAAAGTTAATAATTGAGGGATAATAGGATTAAATAGAAGCATGGTTCTTAGCAGTGGGTCCAAACATTAGGATCATAAATGAAACAGTGATCTCAGTGCACCCAGTAGTTCCCAAACCCTGTACCCTCATAGGGGAAATTGTGGATGCTTTTACTCCCGTGCCTATACTTAGAACGAACAAACACACATGCCTGATAATCCTAAGATTTTTTTTGTTTCCTGTGACACTCACCTAATTTCAAGGGCACTGCCACCTCACAAGTCTAGCCTTGTCTCAGTTAAACTGTTCACCCTTTTGTCCGTTTGTTTGTTTTTCCAGAAGTTCTCATGTTACCAAGCCCTCTGAACCAAGTGTGCCACCTCTAGGACCACCATCTCCTGGACCACCTCAACCTTATCCATCCTAGACCTGAATGGACAACCCCTCCCAGCAGAGTAGAAAGGGTATGGACCCAAAGCCCCACTTCACCCTTTTGCCAGCAGGAAGTACCTAAAGATGTCGTCGCCTTGTACCCCAAAGATTTGGGTCCATATCTCTTCAGGGTGTAAATTTTAGGTAGCTAGCATAGGGACTAGGTTGTCCATGATACATGCTCAGAGGGCCAAGCTAGCCACCCAGGAAAGAGTGGCACACCGAGCGTGCTCAGAGGTCCAGGTTTCCAGTCAGGAAGGCCAGGTACACCTGGGTGGGTGCTGCACCCACATTGACCCACCTAGGCCAAATAAATTCAATTCAGCCACTGGGGTCCACCAGGGTTGCCTACCATGCATCCCTATCTCTCCTAAAACACAATTGGATCACAAACCTGGCTTTGGCGTGAATTCTTTCTCATGCAGAGCCAAGGACCAAGGTATATCTGTCCACAGAGAGAAAAACCTAGGAAAGCTCTTTGGAGGCAGCAGCACTGCACATGAGTGGCTATTGGATACTGTTTAGATGCATGGCTTTCTATTTGGAACTTTTTTTTGTCTCACCTGAATGGAAAGGAAGAGGTAATACTTCTGGATCACACAGTATCCATGTCCACAAATGAGCTGCTCATTCCACAGTCCTGGCAGTGCCTTTTGAAAACCCTCTGCTTTAGAATGTCACTCCTTGAAGATGGCAGTGGGAGTGGCTGGGGCCAAGTATGCTGCCTCTTACTCCCAGTTGCAGGTTTCTGGATGCTGATTGTATCTCTTACAGCATCAATTAGTGGGCTTGTTGTCTGCCTCAGGCTTTGTTCACAGAGATCCTCCAGCTAGGTGGTGGTGTGTGCGCATAAGCAGAGGCTTCCTGCCAATCCCCCATGAGTAGTAGAGCTCCCATGGTGTGGACTCCATGAAAGCCGTGCTCCAGCCAGCATGCTTACAAAGGAGGGTGGGCCCGACAGGACAGGAGGGCCATTGCCCCTATGGAATGACCTCAGAACCCCGCCTCCCTCCCTGTCCAGCTCCTGGGACTATGGGCCCTAAGCTTCATGCCTGACTCAGGAATAGACACAGGGTGAGGCAACTCCAGGAGGTGATTTTGCTGATCTAATCCAGCCTGAGATCATCCTTGCATGTGCCCTCTGTCCAGACCTTTTTTTAAATTGTTCATGCAACACTAACCACAATGCATATATACATCGGTTGTGTAAAGCACATTTGTACATTCATTGCCCTCATTATTCTCAAAATATCCACTCTCCACCCCACCCAAGCCCCTGGCCTCAGCTCCTCATTTTTCCCCCTCCATTCGAGCTACCCTTGATAATTTACTAATTATTTTCTCATATCTTGCACTGTCTGATGTTCCTTCACCCACTTTTCTGTTGAGGTTAAATGTAGATCCCTGTATACGGTTTCCGTTTTCCAACCTACCCTCCCTCCACCCTTCCCGAGTCTGCACTCATAACACTGGTCCTCAAGGGCTCATCCACCCTGGATTCCCCATGTTTCTTGTTCCTATCTGTCCAAGTGTACATTCTCTAGTCTAGCCTGATTTGTAAATTAGAATTGGGATCATGATAGTGGGAGATAGGAAACATGTAGGAACTAGGGGAAAGCTGTGTTTCATCGTTATTATCTGGTACCTGTCTTGGTTTATCTCCTCCCTGACACCCTTCTGTTAGGGATGTCCAGAGGCCTGTAAATGGGCTTTGTGTCTGTACCCAGCACTCCCCGCTCATTCGCAATGATAAGATTTTTTTTTGTTCTGATGATGCCTGCTACCAAATCTTTTCAAAACCTCATGATCACACAAGTTGGTATGCTTCTTCCATGTGGGCTTTGTTTCTTCTGAGCTAGATGGGCGCTTGTTTTCCTTTAAGCCTTTAAGACCTCACATGCTATATATTTGATAGCTGGGCACCATTAGCTTTCTTCACCACATTTGCTTATGTACCTGCTTTGTGTTCAGTGATCGTGTAGGGAAGGTGAGCATCATAGAATGCCAATTTAATAGAACAGTATTTTTGCAACGAGGGAGTCCTTGAGCAGTGGCCCAATGTCCATCTGCTACCTTAATACAAAACCTATAAATATAGGGACATAGATCTATTTCCCCATGCTCATATATTTAAATATGTACATGCCTTTTTTTAAACCTCTATAATTGACCCTTGCTTCCTAGCTTGCTTTTCTATTCCCTTTGATTTGCCTCTTGGGCCCACTGCCATGCTCACTTTTCATTTGTGCTTCAGTAATTCAGTAATTCCTCTTGGTTCAATTGGTTCCATTTCCCTTGAACACTCCCTACCAGGCCTCCTACATCCCCCTCACCACCGATTTGCATCACCTGTTCTTCCCTTTTCTCTGAGTTTCTTAACACCACTAACTTTCCCCACACCTCCCTCTCTCCCATGTCTCCCCAGAAGTGTTGGTGCTGTTTTCTCTCCTCCAGATTGTTCGTCCAGCCTATCTTATTTAGTCAGACCTGTAGATGTAATAACATACACAAAACAAGACAGAGCAAAACCAAGCACTAAAAGCAACAAAACAACCAAAATCCAATGACAATGAATGAAAACAACTCAACAAGAAAGAAGTGGCTCATCGTTAGTTCAAGGTCGGTTTGTTGGCCTTTAAGAGTGTTTTCCAGTCCAGTCTGTTGGTGTACCAAGTACTGGCCTCAAAGTCATCCTTTGGCATTCCCTGGGGACTTTGATGCTTCGTTTTCTTGCTCTTCTGCTGTACCCCCTTAGTGTTATGCCTCGGTGTGGCAGGATTAGTTCGGGCGCATTTCCCACACTGTGTCTTCAGTGTTGTCCCCTCTAAGGCTATGGGTCTTTGAGGGGTGTCTTGTCTCATCGTGGGGCTGGCCATGTGGTCTTCTATGTGGACTGGATTCTCTGAGTGGGAACATCATCCTCAAGTCCTGGTGTGCCAGGATGTGCTCCACATTTCCCTCCTCCCCCTTCATCTGCTCCATGTGCTCCGATCAGATATGTCCCTCTCTCAGAGCTGCAGCTTCACTGCCACCTTCTGAAATAAAATATTTGGCATGGGAAGGTGAGTTGGGTGGGAGGATCTGCTCAGATCATTTGATGGTTCAGGATAGATTGACTGTTCGGCTGGGGACAGGTATGTGGGGCTTAGGGCTCTGGCTCCCAACACTGGTTGTGAATATGTCTTTGTTGTTAACCAGTTGTGTGCCTGTGGGTCAACACCTGTGTCTTTTTGAGTGAGTTTTCTCATCTGCAGAGTAAAGGTAATCCATTATCCAGACTCCCATGTCACCAATTGATTGAGAGGCACTAACCAGAGCCTGATTGAAATAGTGTGTACCTGTCAGGCGTGTTCTAAAAACACCTTAAAAGTCGTAAAAACACTATAAATGCCTTAAAAACCCTAAAACGTCTAAAATATTTCTAAAATGCTAAGACCACCCCTAAAGACCCTCTAAAACATCTTAAGACCATTAAATACATGGTAAAAGGCTTTCTAAAACAAGCTAATGCGCCATAAGTCTTAAAAAAAAAAAACTCCTTACGTCCCGAAAACATAATAAATGCCCTAATATTATGCAAATGCCTTAAAACGCAAAATAAAGAACACGTGAAGCCCTAAAAACACGCTAAAAGTCTTTTAAAACCCCAAGAACATCCCTACAAAGCAACCCGAAGCACTATAAAACCCTGTAAAAGTCCAACAGCCTAATAGACATGAATTCACCATGAAAGCAAAAAATAATCCAACAAAACCCTAAAGCCCTGAAAACCAAAACCTAATCCCCCCAAACACTCTAATGCCTTAAGAAGCACCCTAAAATTTTAACAAAACACTAAAAGCCATAAAAACACATATAAGCCTAATAAACTCCCTTAAACACTAAAATCACCCTAAAAGCCTTAAAATGTCTGAAAAGCCATAATATTCCCTAAAATTCAAATAACACTCTGAAGCCACAAATAACACACTAAATGCCTCCCAAAACATGTGGAACTTCCAAATCATATCCCTAGAAGATTCCCAAACCATGAACTTCCAAAATCACATAAATGCCCTGAAGACAACATGAAAGCCCCAACAAAACATAAAATGCTGGGGAAAAACACATAAAATATTTTAAAATACCCTAAAATCTCTAAGAAACCCTGTAAGATCACTAAAAACACCCCTACCTGCTAAAAAATACCTATACACTCCAAAAAATCACCCCTAAATCCCTTAAAAACTCCCTTAAACCTTATAAAACACCCTTAAAGCCCAAACCACCCTAATGCGCAAAAAAATTAAATGACCCCAAATGACCTTAAAGCCCTAAAAATCACATGCCACAAAAAAATCCTAAATGACCCCAAAATTCCAACTCAAAGCCAGCCTACAAGTCTTTTATGAGAACAGTTTTCTCTTTCTACCAAGGAGAAGTTTGTAGGTTCAACCCCTGACCTATGCCCTTACCATATGAAGTTAGTAATCAGTGGTTTTGCAATTCTTTGAAGAAAGATGAGGGTAATTTTATCAGGAGTGAATTAAACTTGTCTAGTGCCTTGAGTAGAACTGATAACTGTACTACATTGAGTCGTCTGGTCAAGGAGCATGGGATATTATCCCATTTGCTGAGGTCACACTTGATTTCTTGTAATTTCTGTAGTTTTCCTCATATAAATCTGTTGTTTTTTTATTCAAGTATAGATATAGATATTTTCATTTACGCTTGGCTATTGTAAATGGTACTACCTGAAAATGTGTATTTCATTAATTATTATTTCTTGATCTATTTCTTCATCCTTCGAAATATTATCAGTTTGTTGTGGTAGATAAACATTAGGACTTTGCATAACTTAGAAATATTACATTTCACAGAAAAATCATATTAATTATGTCGACAGAGCTATAAAAGGAATGTTGCCCTGAATATCTTCAGATATGACAGCTGTTTCATTGAGAAATTAAGCCAGACAGACACAATGTGATGTACATTTTGTTATTTTCATGTGGGTTCCTTCACTCTTCCAAAAAAATTAGGTTCATGAGCCCCTTGGGGAATGAGTTTGAGTTCAGATCAGATGTCTATTTATATATTTGAGTCCTGAAGCCCATTTGATGGACTGTTCTGTTGCTTCCAAAGTAGTCAGTCACTTCCCCACCAATTAGAGAATTTGTCCGAAGCAAAAGTAAAAGTGTGGCGTACGACATTTGACTGCACACCATCTAAAATCACACTCTCATTTGGTGTTGGCAGTTTTACTTGTATTTCAATTGTAAACTACACTTCAGAATCCAGGCTAGTGAAAACGTTTCAGTGGAAAAAATTTGCACACAACTACGTGCAGTTTGTGATTCTGTTGTTCCCAAGCAAGGCTATGAGGACAAAGATGCACAAGCATGGGGGGCACTGCAGACAATGTGTGAAAGTTTCCAGGAGCTCAGGGGTGGACAGCGGCTGCTAATTCTCCCGTGCTGGCAGTGAGCTATGTGGGAGGGCTTTGTGTGAGGTCCCTGTGGGGTCTCTGAGAAGTCTCCATAAAGGATGCTGAGAACTTCATATGAAGTCTCTGTGCGAGGCCTCTGAGTCTCTCTGGAAGTCTCCAAGGAAGTATGTGTGTGAGGTTTCTCTCTCGGGTATGTGTGAGTGTCCTTGTGAGATGTCTGCTGAATTGTGGGGGTTGGGGGGCAGTTGTTTCGCTGAGGTCTCTGCAGGTCTGAGTGGGCTTCCCTTTGTTTGACCTCACAGCACCATATAAGAGGACCTGGTGGCAGGGGAAAGGGAAGGGGCTTGGTCCATGCACCCCTTGCTGTTCTTTCAGGGTCTTCTCTCCATCTCCGTGCACTTACCTAGCACGAACGGTAGGGTTCAGCAGCGGGTAGTCCGGTGTCCAGCTCTTCACTCTCTCTAGGAACACACCCAAGCTACCTGCTACCCAAGAGGCCCCAGATCCAGGCTCTGCAGATCCAGAATCTGATTTTTTACTGCCACAGTCACTCCAGAGGCTGCCTTGGCACAATCAGGACTCCAGAAACAACATCATGCTGCTGTACCAGCAGTCTCTGGGGCCTATGTCCACTTCCCTCCTCCACCACTGGTGTCAGTCCCCACCCACCCCACACACACACTTGGTGTCCTGACTGAGGCATGGAGGTCAAGGCTCAGTGGATGTCTTCCTCGCCATCCTTTACTGTTTAGTTCAGTAAACAGTAAACCCTGGCCCACCAGGGGTGTTCTTTTAAGCACATGAGAATTTACTCTAGCGGATCAACTAATCATATTTTGGGGGGCCCTCCTGCCTTCTTCTATAATCTGGTGCCCAGGAAATAAAACCCTGGGTTAGAAGCACAGAGGAAACACTGACCACTATTGAACTGGTTTCCCTTATCAAGACAGGTGATGTCTAATCTCCGTGCACATCCTGATTTCCCAGGAGTCTCTAGGGGAAGGGAAGGCTGCTCCCAGTTGTGATTTTCTTTGCAGCACTCAGTCCTTAGAAGCCACTCTCTCCGGAGAACATTCCTAGAGCACGTGCACGCGCGTGTGTGTGTGTGTGCGTGTGTGTGAAGATCACCAGCCTGGGGTCATGTTTCCTGAGAACATTCCTAGAGTGTGCGCGTGAGTGTGTGTGTGAAAACCACCAGCCTGGGATCATGTTTCCTGAGAACATTCCTAGAGCGTGTGTGTGTGTGTGTGCGTGTGTGTGTGTGTGTGTGTGTGTGTGTGAAGACCACCAGCCTGGGGTCATGTTTGCTGAGAACATTCCTAGAGCATGTATGTGTGTGTGTGCGCACGCGTGTGTGTGCATGTGAAGACCACCAGCCTGGGGTCATGTTTCGTGAGAACATTCCTAGAGCGCGGACGCGTGTGTGTATGCATGTGTGAAGCCCAAAAGCCTGGGGTCATGTTTCCTGAGTCCTGGCACCCTGTTATTGACTCATCCCCACTCTACCCCACCCTGGCTATCAACTCATCCTTCCCCCAGTCAGGAGATGGAAATCAAGTAAAATAACAGTTTGTCGCCCCACTAAAGATAGTATTGAGAAAGTAACCTTCCCTGCTTGAAAGCTGTGCCTTTGCTATCCAACCCAGTGCTCTCTGTAGGAGATAAAGTTCTGCTGTGGGGGCAGCTAGCTAAAGCTGGGGTGAAGCACCTGGCCGATTCCCCTTTGTAAGCCTGTGTTAGCTCCGCTTGTGTCTTGCGTCATTTCTGGGGATCCTCATGCTCTTTGGCCCCCTTTGCTACGTCCAACGCTTCATATTCTTCTTCACTGTATCCTTCCCTACCCTGTGTCCATGGTGCCTAACCATTAGTGGTTATTACACAGACGCTCATCCTGTACCACTCAGCCTAAGCTGTTGCTCCTTCTCCGGGTTTATATACAGAGGAAGGCATGTGAGCTATGAACCGGATTTTCCCTTGGTGCAGTGGGTGAGCAGAGTCCCCCGCTGGCAGCCTCCCTAGCAGTTCCCACCCACATGTGTCAGACCTGGGACTTCCATCCTGGAGGTTACCCTAGGCTGGGAGAGAGGCAAAGGTAGCAAAATATGTCATTTCACATTTTGTGACAGGTGTATTGAGGCGGAACCTCTATGCCAACCTTGGCAGCCTTCATCAAATGCACATGTGGGACTTAGACAGGCCGCCACATGTCTCATGCCTGCTTGGTACCATGAGACGCTACTTTGGTCTAAACCTCTTCTGGACCCTCGATGGAATTTCTTGGCTGGATTGCGCCTCTCAAAACCTATCAACTGCAGCCACATAACGTTGAAGACAAAGTAATGGCACCAGGGAACATTCTTCACTGTGTAGGGACCTTCTGAGGTTTTCACAGTAGGGGTGTTACCATAAATCATAAGAGGTGCAAAATGAAGAACTTGGGATGGAAGTGGGTGGGAAACACTGCTGAAAACCTCCTCCAGAGCCCTGCCCTTTGAGAAGTCAGAGCTAGCACTCAGAGAAGGAGACGCAGTATCTAACATAGTTAAAGGTATATTATGCCAACCTCGTCAATGAACTCATGTGGGGTTAATTGAAGGGCAGGGAGATCAATGGCTCTGTGAGCCTAGCCTTTCTGGTCTCTTGCTCTCTGATAGTGCCACCAGGGTGGATATGCATTTGTTAGGTCCCTAAAGCAGCTGGAAAGACTCATTTCCTGGGAGATCCCTGAGGAGAAGCCGCATGGACCTACCCTGTTGCAGCCCTGGTTTCTGCAGCAGCCTCATGGAGAACCTGCCAGCGCATGGACTACAATTTCCTCCTGCAGTCATTGTCTCCCCGTGTGTTTTTGGATTGTGAGGAGGACTTTGTAGATTGGTGTCAGACACATGGGATACTATTGGACTGGTGGTCTTAGATTGAACTGGGTTGGGATGCTTTTCAATGTTCACTTAACCTTTATATAAAACTCATAAAATATGAGTGTATGAATTTTGTTTCTCTAGTCTACACAGACTAACACACATGACACCCCCTCTAGATCCCGCCATGCAGCACAGAAGTCACACTTTAATGTAGGAGGGGGAAAATCTCTATTATGGAACAATGAATATCATGGCTGAGAGAAGCCATTAGCCTGTGCAGAACAGGCTAAAGTGGCTGGCATGGATACTTTCCTACTAATCAGAGCAGAAGAAGCGTCTTCTAATTTGCCAGATAAGACATATTCTCGAAGACAGTGACGTGGGCAGTGGTAAGGGTAACTGGAGTAAGCCCACCTCCTCCGCCTCTGCTGCTGCAAGCTGACTGGGCACACAAACACCCTGGGGGGCAATGCCTGAGTGTGGCTTCTGATATTGAATCCCCTGAACGGACAGAAATTTGTGAATACATCCCTGATACAGGTGCTCGTGGTGGGAAGGCTCTGGCAGTCAGGTATCGCCTGGTGGAGGCAGGGTCTCACACTTGCCACTCTCCTGTGTTCTACAAAGAAAGGAGCCCTGCAGCTGGAGGAACATCCATTAACTGAGGCCTGCGCTTCTTTTCGTGGACATAACGTTGACGCAAGATACTCCTGATGACAGCCTGGTGTCCCCTCTAGGACTTGGCCAACATCTGTCGTGAGCACCTGAGCCTCCGTGACCTTGTTAAGAGACACTGGTTGTCTTTGAAGGGGCCCAAGGCTGTGACCACAGGGTAATACGGGCTTTCCTTTTTGCAAAGGATCACCGTGTCCTGTAGATTTTTTGCTGGAGCAAATCCACTGGACAAAGTGCTTCCTCCATTTTTTGCTGTGGCCCTCAGCAGGAAGCTGTCCCTTCTCTGGTGGGAGCTGTGAGGACTTGATCTCAAGGCACTCAGCCAATGCCTTGTCTTGCACAGGCTGGCTTAACCCACAGACTTGGGAGATGCCTCTTCCCGCTAATCCTTTTCCATGCTCTTCTGGATTGGGCCATTTATGAGTCTCCCTCTTGTCAGTGGGAACAGCATCCTTCCTTCTCCTTGTCGAGGGGTCCTGAAGGTTGGGGCTTTTGAGCTTCTGCTGCCCCATGTAACTTGCTCTAGCCACCACGAAGCCACTTGGCCCTTGACATATTGGCTTATCCCCAGTGAACAAATGCTGGGGGCGGCAATGGACCACCTGAGAAGGCAAAACATTGGTGGCAGTGAGCACATCAGTGGTGCAGTCCTGAAGGAGCCCGTCAACAGGACAGCATGGAGAACCATCCTCTGCCTCTACCTCCACCTGGAGCTTAATCTCACTGCACACTCGTGCTGTAAGGCTTGGCTTTTCAGGAACTTGAGCACACTTTCCAGGTAGCAGGAAACTTTTACTACATCCTAGAGCCTCGAAGCACCCCCGGTCCACATCATTGGTTTGAGATTTTGCCAGCACACTGGTTTTGAAAGTGTCTCTATCGTCTAGCTCTATTGAAGAGGACTTCTTGACCACCACCAACCCTGTCTCTTTGGCTCTTGAAGATGGACATTCAGAGTGCAAAGTGTGGAGAGGGAGGAAACAATTGATCACAAATGGAATAGACTCTGAGTCTCGCCACACAATGTGTGTGTGTGGTCACTGAGGCGGCAACATTATGACTGGGGATGGATACGGTTTGTGCAGCCGTGATTGCCATCCAGAATGTGGCATGCTATTGTGAAAAATGATTTTTTATTCTGAGCAAATCTCTGCTTCCACTTGCTTTAATGCTTCGCCGGAGAGCAGGGGACTCTGGGAGGGGTGGGTGGCGCACAGGGCTGGGCTGACCTCAGGAACTCATGTGTAAAGGGCTTTTTCTCACTTGGAAGCAGGCTGTTCTTTCTGGTAAAGCTTGTTTGTGAACCTTGCCACATCTGCGTCCGAAGAGGGAACTGAAGGTGACAAATGCCACGAGGAGCCCCGGGTACATCTTGTTTCATTTGAATCCCAGTTTTACCTTTCCTCCTTTCTGGGTTCTGAAGCATCAGATGGGTGCCAAACGCTTCCACGGACAACTAAAGCTGAACAAGGTGGAGGCAGATGAAGAGCAACGGGAGGTTGGTGTTTGGGAGACTGAATACTTGGGCTTCCTAGGCCAGTCCAGTTGGTGGTTAGAGCCCTGTTTCAGATTCCACTGTAATCTCCTAGTGTCCAAGGACCAAGTGGCTCCTAAGTCCAGAATTTCTGTTACATGTGTCACCAAGGAGGAGTTGGGCTAAAATGCATTGAAGAATAAAGCAGGAGCTTGGCTTATGAATCCACTCTCTGATTCTGAAATTTCAAAGGCTCCGTGCACAGACATTTCAACACTGAAAGCACAGCAGGGAAAACCAAAGACTTGGGCTTCCTCCTTGTCCCTCTTTTCGGGCTTTTACGGTTTTCCAAGGCGCCTCCCTGAGCCGAGTGTTGTATAGGTCAGGTTTAAAGATGTCCTAGTTCCGAGGGACTTGCTGTTCTGCTTTCTTTTTCAGGGAGACCTGGTTTCTTGTCTTGTGGCCAAACACAGAGCACAGATGTCTGTGGGCCTCCTCCCTTTCCCCTGACCTTTGCTCTCTTCTCTGGATACACTACTGACCTGTTCTCCCTTACAAGATCTGAACTGCTCACAAACTTCGATGAATTCTCATCCTAGCAAGAAGCATCTGAGCATCTTATTAGAGCCTGTATGAGTTCTGTTCTGGATGCTTATTTGTGCAACTTCAGGGTCTGGCATGGAAACATTCCATGTCCACAGACCCGCACAAATAATATAAACTCCAACAGTAGTTTAAGGTTTAAGGTGGTAACAGGGAACGCTGGGGCCTGTGGCTCCTGGTGAACCTCACAGGCTGTCTAAAGGGGCTACTTCCATCTCAATGTAACCATACAGGAATGTAGACCTGTTAGGTAGCAAGACAAGGGGTTGTTCCTCTCCATGCTTAGGGGGCCCCCTACAGGAGGTTGGAAGCCAATGCAGGCTAAAGGGCATGCACCAATTCAAGGCCAAGCCAGGAGAGCTTAATTGACGTCTCACAGCTGAAAGCCCTTAAAAGGCTGGAACCTTCCCTTCAGCTGCTTCTCTGCCTTCCGCTCAGCAGGGCTGGGTGTGCAGTGTCATGAGGGTGCCCGTGTTCAGTTAACTGTAACGCCGGAACCTTCTTCTCTCCTGTATATAAACCCACTCGGATCACCAACCAGGCTTTGGTGTGAATTTCTTTCTAGTGTGTAGCCAAGGACCGAGACATTTCCCACCCGAGAAACCTACAGACCCAGACTTACAATAAACCCATATGTGTGTGTGTGTGTGTGTGATATACACACACACACACACACACACACACATATGGCAAGAGGTGAACAGGTCTAGCCAGCAATGGTGAAGAGGGCCCTGGGATTGAGATTGAGAACGATTCTGAAGTAGAATCCATAACCCTTAGAAATGTATTGGCCTGCTATACCAATCCAATTACCCTCAACCTTCTTCAAAGAATTGGAAAAACTGACCACCAACTTCATATGGAGAGGGAAGAAACCCAGAATTAGCAGAGAACTCCTCAAGAAGAAGGACACAATTGGAGGACTCGCCCTACCTGATTTCAATGCCTACTACACAGCTACAGTGGTCAAAACAGCATGGTACTGGCACAATGATAGACACTCAGACCAGTGGAAAAGAATAGAAAGCCCAGGAGTAAAATCATCAGCATATAGACAACTGATCTTCGACAAGGGTCCCAAAAATGTCAAGTGGGAAGCAGATGCCCTCTTTAATAAGTGGTGCTGGAAACAATGGATATCCACATGTAGAAAGTTGAAATAAGACGTCTACCTCACCCCATGCACAAGAATACACTCAAGGTGGATCACAGATCTAGAAGTCAAACCCCAAACCATCAGGACCATTAAGGAGGGAATCGGGACTAATCTCAGCGTACTGGCCCAGGGAGCACATAGGCTCACTGCAACAGGGAAGGGGACACACACAGGTGAATTGGAAATCGACAAATGGGATCTAATAAGAATAAAATGCATGTGCACCTCGAAAGACTTTGCCAAGAGGGTGACAAGGCAACCCACAGACTGGGAGAAGATTTTTAGTAATGACACATCAGACAAAGGGCTCATTACTAAAATCTACAACACCATCGTGACCTGCAAAAAGAGGAAAACAGTTAACCCCCTAAGGAAGTGGGCAAAAGAAATGAGAAGAACTTTCACTAGAGAGGAGATCAATATGGCCAATAAACATATGAGAAAGTGCTCGAAGTCCCTTGCCATAAGAGAAATGCAAATCAAAACAACCATGAGATACCACCTAACACCCCTGAGGCTAGCCCAGATCAGTAAATCAGAGAGCAACAAGTGTTGGAGGGGCTGTGGTGAAGTAGGAACCCTCCTCCACTGCTGGTGGTCGTGTACATTTGTACAGCCACTGTGGAAAGCAATCTGGCGATACCTAAAGAAAATGGAAATTGATCTACCTCATGACCCAGCCATCCCTCTACTGGGCATATACCCGGTTGAAGCAGCAAATAAAACACGACCAGTCATATGCGCTCCAATGTTTATTGCGGCACAATTCACAATGGCAAAGACTTTGAAACAGCCTAAGTTTCCATCGACAGACGAGTGGATTAGCAAACTTTGGCACATACACACAATGGAGTATTATGCAGCACTGAAAAGCACCGATGAGCACATGAAACACGTTATTTCATGGGAAGAGCTGGAAGGAATTATGTTAAGCGAGGTAAGCCAGACCCAAAGGGACAGGTACAACATGAGTCCCCTGAGGTAAGTACAATCAGCATGACAGAAATAGAAGAATAAACATCCATCCCACAATAAACGGGAGGAAGCATAGATAGTTGGAGGGAGGACAGGCCACACCTAGGGAGGTACATAAGAGCCCAGCATAAAGAAGGGGTAGTGGGGTAGGGAGAGGGAGAACCGGGAGGGGGAGAATCCGAATGGATGGTATGGGGGGGGGCAGGGTACTAACCCACCCGGGGGAGAGTATCGGTTATATCCCCACAGATTTGGAACATGCATACGGACCCCAACACGACACACCAAACAAGGAGGACAATGCAAAGTACAGAGGTCTACACAAAGAGGCTGGACGACAAGCCGGCCCAAACCAGAATTAGGCCGACCCCCACACTCGAAGGGAATACCACAGAAAACAAAAATAGATTGTCTGGAGTGGGAAAGGAACTGACCCACCACACCACATCCAGAAGGAAGCTGAAACAAAAGAAGGAGAAAGGACATAGTGGAGTACACCTGAGTCCACCAAGCCCAAAGTCGATAGACCAGCTAGAAGAGCCCATCATACAGAGAGGACCATTCAGCTGACCACACTACGAGATATGACATCCTGCACCAACACATGGCCCTACACGGGACAGCACCTGAGACACAATGGGGGATGGGCAACTGAGCTGACCCCGCCACACTGAGGCAAACACTGGGGACATGCAATGGAGCAGCGGAGGAAGCAGAGCAAAGGGAGCCCGAGGGAGTAGAAAGGATGGTCTTCTGGGCCAGGACGTGGCGCCTCACAAGCTACACCTAGAAAACACTCCTAAAGGCCAATGAAAGGACCTTGAACTACTAGCAATTTTTTCTTTTAATATTTGCTATCTTTTTGTTTAGTCTTTTTAAATTTGTTTTGTTTTTTTACCCAGTAAATTTTGTATGCTAGTGGCTTTTCTGCTTATCAGCGTGTCGATGTTGCTTCTGTCAAAGCCATGTTCTTATGGGCCACTTGGGCGCAGTCAAAGTCATATCCATTTGTATGCACGTATTACTATGTCAGCAGGTCCACCTAGACAAGATAGGCTGGACAAATAATGAGAGAAGAAAACAACAGGACCAACGGTCCTGGAGGGACATGAGAGCGTGGGAGGTAGGGGAAGGGAGGAGGTGTCGCCCAACACAGGGACAAGGGAACAGCGAATGGTTCAAAACCAGAGGAGGGAGGGGAGGGGAGGACTGGAAGGGAGTGACCAAGAGCAAGGTAACTGAGAGGAACTACTGAATCCAGAATGAAGGCTAAACATGGTAATGGGTCGGGAGGAAAGCGAAAGGAAATAGAGGAAAGGAGTAGGAGGCAAAGTGCATACAGAGAAGCCTAAATACAGACATGTACATATGTAAACATATTTATGATTATGGGGGCAATAGATTTATATGCATATATTTATAGGTTCAGTAGTAGGGTAGCAGATGGACATTGGGCCTCCTCATGCATAATCCCCCAATACAATAGCACCTCACCCTGCTAAGCAGCCATTGCAGGATACCCATCTTCCCGACATGATCACTGAAGACAGCCGTGTGTGTAAGCAAATGTGGTGAAGAAAGCTGATGGTGCCCGGCTTATCAAAAAAAGATATAGCGTCTGGGGTCTTAAAGGCTTGAAGGCAAATAAGCGGCCATCTAGCTCAGAAGCAACAAAGCCCACAGAGAAGAAGCACACGGCCTAAGCGAATACAAGGTGTTGAATGGACCATGTAGCAGATACAAAGGAACAAAATCAATCATTGTGTGATCACCTCTCTCACATAATGGCTGAAGACGAAAGTGTGCATAAGCAAGTGTGGTGAAGAAGGCGGATGGTGCCCGGCTATTGAGAGATATAGCGTCTGGGGACTTAAAGGCTTGAATGCAAACAAGCGGCCATCTAGCCCAGAAGCAACCGAGCCCACACGGAAGCAGCACACCAACATAGGTGATCATGAAGGACAGAGGAGACCAGGTCTCCAACATCAAAGGTGGGGTGGTGGTGAGAATCACATCACCGTGAAAGAGGGGGAGTGCATGATGGGGACCCAACGCCCACCTGTAGACAGCTGGACACCCCTTCCAGAGGGGTAGTGAGGAGGAGATGGGCCACTCAGGGTTCAGTGTAGCAACAATGAAACTCAAAACCTTCCTCTAGTTCCTGAACGCTTCCTCCCCTCCCAATCATCATGACCCCAATCCTACCTTGCCTTGTGGACCTGGTTATACCAGAGGATGTACAGCGGTGCAGTGGGGATCTGGAGGCACAGGGAATCTAGGACAGACGAACCCCTCAACACCAGCTGTGGGAGTGGCGACACCAGGAGGGAAGGGCATGTAGAAAGGGAGAACCGATCTCAGAGATCTATGTGTAACCTCCTCTCTGGGAGATTGGCAAGGGGGAGGCGGGTGAGGGGAGACGCCGGGGAGTGTAAGATAAGATGTAATAATTATTTATAAATTATCAAGGAACCAGGGGTGGGATCGGGGAGGGAGGGGGATGGGGGAAAAAAAAAGGGAAACCGAGCTGATTCCAGGAACCCAAGTGGAAGGTGAATTATGAGAGTGATGAGTGCAACGAATGTATAAGGGTGCTTTGCTCAATTGATGTATGTACAGATTGTGATAAGAGCCTTATGAGCCCCAATAAAACGATTAAAATAAATAAATAAATAATGAAAGAAAAAAAAAAGAAATGTATTGGCCTTAAGGGAGGGGCAAAGAGGGCTGGATTGAGAAAGTCTGTGGCATCCAGTTCTGACTTGACTTTTGGATCCAGAATCTTTCAGGAGTCATGGCCTTGCCCTCCAGCCAGAACTTCCAATAACCGTCTTCTCAGAGCCTTGTTAAATTCTCATAATACGTTACACCTGCCATCCTGTGAGCAGCTACCAAACCCAGGCACTTTTTTCTTTCTTTTTTTTTTTTTTAAACAGGAACAATAAAGTTTATTGAACCGTAGCTTAGTACAGGCGCTGGGGTTTCCCCACGGTGCTCTTAATGTACAAAGCATGGATATTCTGCCAATTCTTCTTCAGCAGCGAAACCAAAAAGTTGACAGCCAAGTGGATGTTGTACACGAGTTCATCATCTGTCATCTTCACATGGCCAACTGCCACTGCCAGACACAGCACCTTCTTCATCTGGAACTTGACGGTGGACTTCACCTCGTCGACCTTGGCCACCATGTTCTCATTGTGGGTCAGCAGGGAAGGGAATTTCCCGGCCTTGTTCAGGCCCGGGCCCAGAATTCGAGGAATCTGCTTGATCAGGGTCTCTGAGGCCAAAAAGGCATCATACTTCTTGACCAGCTTTCTGACCAACTTCTTATTCTTGTTGAGCTTCTTGAGCGCCTCGATGTCCATGTGGGGGATCTCCACGGCCTTCGCTTGTCACAGTGCTGCTGGTCCCCAAGGACACACACTGAGAACTTGGGGCACGGGGTGGACTTAAGCCTGACGGTGCCAGAGAAGCATTTGTCCTTCTGAGAGTCGTAGTTCTTCAGGCTGATCTGCAGCTCCACCGTCTCCAAAAACTTCCGGCGCTTGCGCTGCTTCCTGTGCAGGACTTCCCGCACCGCCTCGTAGAGGGTGTCGCGAGAGACTTTGGTACTCATGGTTCCTAGCGCTGCGGCAACCGGAAAAGAGACCCAGGCACCTTTTTCAAAGACAAGCTCACTCTCTCTACCCTTAAGAGCAGGTAGTTTTTGGATGATGGATATGAGATACCACAGAAGGCAAATCTGTAATCTTCCATGATGCCCAAAACATGCTGTCACAACCAGGACCCATGACAATCCCTCAGTTTCCTAAATTGCTTCACTGTTGCTTTTTAATTAATATATGACATTAACTTGTCATATATTGATAACAGGGAGGACCCTGAACTAGATGAATAAATTAAAGCTCTCCTCATCCTGTGCTTTTATATGAATGTGTTAATTATTTTTGTCATTAGGGAGAATGATGGAGGGATGGAGCAATACCAAACGGAGTTTGACAAAGTGTTGTGTTTGCTGCGGGAAACATGGTGCGTGTCAGATACAATCCGTCACCCAGTGAGTCTGCAATTAACACCAAGGGACCAAGGTAGGATTCCCGGTAATAAATAGCCTTCCTCCCAGATGATAGTAGAGACCCAGCAGGACCCACTGTTGTGTTGTAGCAGTTGTACACGGGACCTTATGGGAGACAGAGCTGGTGTTTGAAATGAGTTTTGTTTGTCCCCAGTTGGCTCAGATTTGTTTTTTAGATAGCATAATCACTAACATTTAAACACAGGGTGATGTCACGTAACAATCTGCAGCTTCTGAGAAATGGAGAGGCCCGACTTTGCTGGTTGACAATGCACCTCTGGAAGACAAGGGGGACCACAGAGGGACTGGGGGGGGCAGGCAGATGTGGTGATCGGAGTTTGGAATCCTTGTTTTCCACGTAGAGGTGGCAAGGAGTTCAAGGGTTCAGAAATTGAGGAGGGAAGTTCCAGAAGACAAGTCTGTGTGGTCCATAATAAACCAATATAGGGGTTGAGATTTCAATCCGTTGGCTATTTATTTTGTGCCTGGTAGCCAACCAGCCCAGAATTCCTGACCTCGCCGACCGTGTGAAACAAGGACCATTCCAGAATTACATAGAAGCAAGCATGGAAGCAAGGGCATCCACCACCCTGAATGCGTAGGGGTCAGGAACCAAGTGCTTTCTGTAGAACAGCCCCAGAAGGCAGACCTTTGGCTGGAAAACCTGTTAGGGAGCTAGCATAGGGACTGGCAGGCCCATTACACAAGCTCAGAGGTCTGAGCTACCGGCTCATGAAGTAGAGGCTCACTGCATGCTCAGAAGTTCAGGTTTCCAGCCAGCAGGGGGAGCTACGCCTGGGTGGGCGCTGTACCTGCATTGGCTCACCTAGGCCAGGTGAATTCAATTCAACAATACAGCCAATGAAGTCGAACTACGTCATCGACCACGCCTCCCTAACCGCTCATAAAACTCAAGAGGATCCCAAACCAGGCCTCGGCGTGAGCTGTTTCTGGCGTGGAGCCGAGGACCGAGGCACACCTGCCCCAGGTGAGGTCCAACAGAAGCGGTGATGTTCGAACAGAAGCGGTGCTGTGTGACTGGAAGCTATGAGGTAAGCCGGGCCCAGGAGTGGGCCTTCCCATGCTGGTCTCACGGGTTGTGGGCCCCTCTGGGCTCCTTTCACCTCACCACCCTTGGGAGAATTGTTGGGTTGAGTTCACCTGGCCTAGGTGAGCCAATCCAAGTGGCGCCCCACCCAATACGGTGGAGGCCCCTGGGGACGCTTGTAGCGTATTGCCGCAGCCCCAGCCTTTTGTGTCGGTCTTTGCGCCATTTCCTGCTGGTGTTGGTCTTTGCGCCGTTTCTTGCTGGTGTCGGTCTTTGCGCCGTTTCTTGCTGGTGTCGGTCTTTGCGCCGTTTCTTGCTGGTGTCGGTCTTTGCGCCATTTCTTGCTGGTGTCGGTCTTTGCGCCGTTTCTTGCTGGTGTCGGTCTTTGCGCCGTTTCTTGCTGGTGTCGGACTTTGCGCCGTTTCTTGCTGGTGTCGGTCTTTGCGCCGTTTCTTGCTGGTGTCTGTCTTTGCGCCATTTCTTGCTGGTGTTGGTCTTTGCGCCATTTCTTGCTGGTGTGCGGGACTTGATGTGCCTCTCTGTGCCTGCCTTCCCGGGCTGCATTTGGGAGGGGGCTGGGACGCTGCTGCCTGGAGGCTGGGAGGATTTTGACTCCCAAAGCCTTCTCGAGGCTCAGTGTAAAAGTTTATTTGGACTCGAAAACAGAATCAAAGACCCAATTAATTAAGTTTTAGAAGCAGGCTTTATTGCGAACTTGTGGCGGGTTCAGCAACTCAGGGTATTGAGCTATTGAAGCCACGCCAGGGAAAAAATCCTGGCAGCGTTTTTATGCCCACTGCTGGCAGGCACAGCTGGGGAGAATCATAGCTTGGGGGTGGGTGGATCTGCGCACACAGGTGCTTCCAAAGGGAGAAGGTCGTTAATCTTACCTACATATGTCAGGGACGCGTGGAGTGACCATATCTTCAGAAAACCTTCTGGCTTTGGGAGGAGCTGGTTCCAGGAATTTGGGGTTGAGCAGAGGAGGGGAGGTCAGTTAGGGGTCAGTCTTGAGAACTAAAATGGAGTCTGTTGTGCCAAGACAGGACGTTTTAGACTGACCCTATAGGGAAAAGGGACAACATTAGTCCATTTCTGTAACTGCTTCCTGTGGGTAGTGGGCGAAGAGCAAGGGGAGGGGCTTTTCCAGGCAGAGTACTGGGAGTTGCGGCCTGGCACAGGGTGGAGAGGTTGTTGTTGCTGGTGGACTGCTATACGGGTGATTTCGCGGAGTCAACTTTGCAGGAGCTGAATGAGACAAGGAGCAATTAAGAGCAAAATTACTACTAAAATTATGGGTTCTAGTATGGGGGCTAGGAAGGAGTACAGAGAAGAGTTCCACCAGGAAGAGGATCCGTCTGTTCTGAATCTGTTGTTTTGCAGCTCACGGTTTAGCTTGTTGAGGGTCTGGACTCTAGTTTCCACAATTCCCAGCTTATTGATGTAATAACGGCATTCCTCCTGGAGGAATTAGCAGGTTCCTCCTTTTTCAGCAGTGATGAGGTCTAAAGTGCAGCGGCTCTGCAAGGCAACTTGGGCAACAGAGGTTGTTTGTTTCTGCAGGGAGGCTAGAGATTTGGCAGAGGCATCGACTGCCAGTTGGAAGCGTGTGGATAACTTGTCTGCTGTGGTGATAGAGGGTCTAAGGGTCCCGCCGCTGAGTCCTACTGCACCTGCTGCTGAGGCTAAGGAGATTCTCACTGCTATCAGAAGAAAAACTGCTCTTTTAGTTTGGCGACTGTATACCTGGATGTATTTGTCCTGGACCTCAGCCGGAGTGTATGTAGTGAGCTGCGGAACCAGAGTGACGGGCAGGCACAAAAGGGTAAGGTAGAACTGATGTTTAAATGCTTAGTGTATAGTTGTACCAAAAGAAAATTTTTTTCTGGCGCTGTTAGTGGTTTGGAGGGGATTTGGGTGACATTACATGTCTGTGTCGATGGATTGGAGTAGCAAAAGGGCACTTGAGTGTTTTCTGGTTGGATGTACAGAGGAATATTGGGGATGGTTATGGGTTTTGTGGTCTTTACGTTGGATGAAAATGACAGGGCAGGACCTGGTACTGCTACCAGAGGAGGGTGTTCTAGGGCTGCACACATGCAGCAGGTGGAGAGGTTGGCTAGTCCAGCAAAGTGGCGATGGCCAGTCCCTGCTGTAGCAGGGTAAGCTGGGAGAAGGGAGACTCAGAAGGTTTAGAAATTTGCTTAGTGAGTTGAAGGTCTTGGATCTGAATATTACAGTGGATGGTGGATTGGACCTGGAGTAGCGACCTCCATACATAGAGTTTGGCGTCTGGAAATTTCTCTCGGCGAGTGGCGTACCATGCTCCTGGAACCAGAGGTGTCCAGCGGCTATCCCAGGGGTCTGGGATTGTGAGAGTGTATTTAGATTTATGGTAGTAGAATCATCCCTGGGGACAAAGGGAAAGGTAAAGTATCTGGCAGGAAGACCAAGGACACCCTACATTTTTCTGTATTCACCTTTTTGCACATTGGGTAGTTGCCTTCTGGTCATACAGGTAGCAAATAATGGGATCAGCTTTTCCTTGATGCCGCTTAAAGTCAGTGAAATTTAAGTATATGGGTGTTCTGCACCCTGTGGGTGGGCAGTCAGCGGTGGCCAGCAAATAATCATAACGCTTAGTGCGGGCGTAATTGGTATAGTTTTCAGTCAAGTAAAATCGCTAGCAAAAGGGGAAATTATGTTAGGTTTAGCTGGCTGGCTTGGTGAGGCGAGTGAGGCGGAGAGACATAGGACCACTAGACTGAGTCAGACCACTGGGAGCCATGGTCAGAGTTCACTGCTGCCTTGACTCGGGACAAATGTACCCAGGAATCTATTCCAAGACCCTTGACTGCCAAGGGAGTAGTGAGCACTACGGTGTAAGGGCCTTCCCACCGGGGTGCTAAGGGTCTGGGTGCTAGGGATTTAATTAACACAGCATTTCCAGGATGCACTGGTTTTTGGTGATCAGCAGAGGTCGGAGATGGTTCAGGGATGGGGGAGTTTTCGTGTTGTCTAAGAAGGTTGCGGAGCAAGGACAAGTATGGAAGGTACGAAGCTAGCAGAGGGCAATCAGTTGCAGGAAGAGGCGAGAAAAGAAAAGGTTGTCCGTAGAGTATTTTGATCATGGCTGGGGTGGATCTGCGCACATAGGTGCTTCAGAGGGGTCGTTAATCTTATCTGTATGTGAGGGAGGGGTGGAGTGACCATATATTCAGAAAACATTCTGGCTTTGGGACGAGCTGGTTCCAGGAATTTGGGGTAGAGCAGGGGAGGGGAGGTCGGTTAGGGGTCAGTCTTGAGAGCTAAGATGGAGGTGCAGGCCTCAAAATGGAGTCTGTTGCACCAAGACTGGGACACAGTGGTGTGCTGCGGCTCCGCCAATCAGGATGGCTGGGAGCGCCCACATCTACCCTGTTGGTTTGGGCCGGTCTCTGGCTGGGTGGTTGGCTCCAGGCTGGCTTTCGGCTAGGCCACAATCTGCGGCTTCCATTTTCCCAGCCACATGACTCCACTCCCAGGCAGAATGGCGCCACCTGTGTCTGTTGTAGCTACTGTCTCTTCCCAGAAAGAAAGCCACCCAGACCGCGGGCAAGTTCAACAGAACAAGTTTTATTTTCTGCGCAGAGACTGTCAGCTCTCTTGAGAGGAGACTGAGTGGCCCCCAGTCTAATTTTCCAAAGGTTTTTATACTTTTGCAATGTGCAGGTATGCAAGCAGGTAGAGAAGCAGGGTGTTGCAGTTAGCCATTCTTAGTTGAACATTACCTGCTCTGGTCTTTCCTTCTGTACATTCCCTTAGGCTACGTCTGCACAGCCTACCTCCCCAATATCAGCTAGTTCGTTGACAGTTCATAGCTAGTTTATTTACTGTTCATAATGGCTTCTATCAGCTCAAAATGACTTCTCTTGTCAAGGCTGTTTAAGCTTTGCCCAGAGCTGCTACATTCCCTCCTCTTCTTAGCCGAGTTCAAATCATTGAATCTGCGGTAGCCAGCCCAGTGTATGGTGGGCTCAGCACTAAGAGTTTTATGGTTTGTACTTTCTGTTTGAGGACTGCCACTAGCTTATTGGTTATTATTGGTCCAAACGTGAGGTTTAGCAGGAGGAGGATTAGGGATCCGGCTAGGGGCGTTACTAGGGTGGTTCGCCAGGTTGCCCAATTAAGTAGCTTTTCAAACCAATTGGTTTCTTCATTTCTTTTCTTGACTCTTTCCTCTAATCTTTTCCTAACCAGGGCTAAACTATCTTTAATGATTCCTGAATGGTTTGCATAAAACAAGTTTCTCCTAATGCCATGCACAACACTCCTTGTTTCAAAAGGAGCAAGTCAAGCCCTCGGCAGTTTGGCAACACACTTCTACAAGGGAGTCTAAGGATCTTTCTAAATGGGAAACATGGTATTTTTATCCCTGTAAATCTAAAGCAATTTGCTGACTAAGAGTCTGATAGTTTAAGTTTCCTTGTATTAAAGCAACTGACCCGACTGCAGCTAATCCCATAATCCCAAGCCCCGTTAACAGTCGGACTGACATTGGGGCTCTTTTAGCTCATCCAGAAATTCCAAAGTTATCCCTACCTCCTTCACCAGAACACAGGTACACTTGAGGAATAACATGCACTAGGACACAAATACCCGGGTCTGCTGCTAATACTGGGGAAAGGAGACAGGGTGCTAGTCCTGTGGAACAAGTAAAGCAAGTACCCGTTGGGGCAGATAACAAATAAGGATCACCATTTGGTTCAATAGGAACAGCTTGAAGGCAAAAATCTTGATATTTTGATATATTAAAGGGATAATTAGATGAATAAAAACAGTCTTCGCCCTTGGTAATCTTTTAAAGTGAGCTAGAGTTGAGTCCACTCTAACCTCACCTACAGACTGCTGCTTCGTGTAATCCTTCTTACTAACATTTCTAATTGGATTACGCTCTGCACCAATAGTGCTATTTGTAGCTGTGCCTACCGAGTAAGGGGGAGCAGGGTTCAGACAAAGCCAACAATCAGTTGCGAGGTTAGGATTTGAGTTCATAAATTGGAATACAGCATCCAGAGTATCAAACACAGAACCTTGAGGTGGCTCCTGAATGGGAAGGGCCCTTTGAGTTGGGCTGGCAGTGAACGGGAAAGTTACTGAAGAGTCTGGAGGGTGCGGCAAAGGAATCTTAATGACACCCAGCTGTGGCTCTTCAGGATTTATCACCAGGTTTGGGCCTATTTATGGACAGGAAGTTGCCATATTTTACTTTGCTGCATAGTAAAGGTTGTCCCGGGATCTCTATCATTTACATAATACTGAATTCCCCATGTGTTCCCAGTGAACCCAATAACGCTTGAATCCAGTTCTTATTGGGTTACATTTGGAAACCATACACGTGGTGGGATCAAACCCCTCCGACTTGAGTCCCATTCTTGTAAAAACAATAGGGTCGTCTTTAACAAGTTTCCACCCTGAAGATGATAGTTTCACAACCCTAAGCTGCACAATGGCAATGTCCCTCCCCTTGGCAGTTAGGGAGCCCATGAGCCGGGCATCTATAGAAATGGTGTGTTTGGAGCCTTCTTTCTATAGAGGGTATTCCGCACCCATAGGACGGGATTCCGGTTATGGGCCCCATTGTGCCCTTTACCTTTAAAGGATCCGGAATGCCAGCTCTTTCCTAGCAAATCAAACAAATCAAAGCGGAAACGGGGGTCAGACCCAGTGTAAGAAGTTACATATTCACTGTTGGAGGTTCGAGTAGCAGTCCACAGATGTGTTTGTGGTTGGGCGAAATGGCGGGTGCTGTCAGCAATGCTCAGACAAAAACAATTAAGTTCTGTAAAGCCTTAATTTTGAGGGTTTTTCTGTCTTTCTGAGTGTTCATCTTTTCAGGATATGCTCAGGGAGGGCTTTTTTTGACTTGTGACTGATGAATCCACGGCCCCTTCCCCACTACTTTAATAGCAGTTGGTGTTATAAGTATCACCTAGTATGGGCCAGTCCCCCTAGGTTCTAAGGTCTCGGGTCAGTGCTTCTTTACCCACGTTCAGTCTCCAGGTTGCAAGTTGTGGGCTGCCTCTTCACCTTTCCATTGGTTGGGCCCAAAATGAAGGTGTCGGAGCAGATGATTTGTCTCACCTGCTGGACAGCCTGCAGGCACTTCATGAAGGAACAAGTAGTGACTTCCATTACTTCTACTTCCTTCAGTCTTGGGAGAATTGGGGAAGGTCTGCCAAACTTAAATTCAAACGGGGTCGTGCTTTTCACATAGGGAGTGCATCGGACTCGAAGTAGGGCAAAAGGTAAAGAAAGGATCAATCCAGTTCTCGCCAGTTTCTAAATGCAACTTAACTAACAATTCCTTTAGGGTTCTGTTTATTCTTTCTACTTGCCTTGAACTTTGGGGCCTATAAGCCCAGTAGAGCTTCCAGTTAATATTTAGAAGCATTGCTAATACTTTAGTAATTTGAGCAATGAATACTGGGCCATTGTTGGACCCCAAGGTGGTGAGAAGCCAAATCTAGGGACAATTTTAGTTACTAATAATTTACACCCAGTGGCAGAAGTGTCCTTCTTCGTTGGGAAGGCTCCCACCCATCCAAAATAGGTGTCCACTAGCACCAGCAAATACCCGTAGCCATACTTTCTAAGTTTGATATCCATAAAGTCCACCTCCCAGAATTCTCCAGGAGTACTACCTCGAGCTTGTGGTTGGGGTTGCTCCTTTTCTTTTCTAGGGATGTTTCCCCGAGCGAGCACAGTGCAAGCAACAGTGGTGTCATCTGCCACCCAGTGTCCAAGCCTGGGTATGTAAAAGTACCTGAGGAGCAACTGAGACCATTTAGAGGATCCTGAGTGCATACCTTCATGTAGTCCTTGAATCAGATCTCTCCCAGAGCTTCTGGCATGAATCTTCTTCCATCAGGATGGAGCAGCCACCTGGATGCTCCGAGTTTCTTTGGCAGCCCAGCTCTTGGCTTACCTTTAGATCATTTCCCGAGTATGTAGGTTGTGGCAGTAACACTTGGGATGGCATGGTCATGGCCATTACCTTGGGGATTTGTGGTATAATCCTGGCATTCGAGATCCACCGGTCCAGGGGACTTGTTAGGAGGGGCTCAACCATAGGTCCCCCTACCCCAGCAATATCCTGCCCCAGTGTAAGCTTCCTAGCTTCTATAACTAGGATGGCCGTGGCAGCCTCAGCTCGCATGCAGCTCGGCCATCCTGCAGTTACAGAGTCTAGTGTGATTGAAAGATCGGCCACAGGTCTCTTTCATGGCTGCAAGTTCTGAGTTAGCATTCCTTTTGCTGTGCCCCTGGCCTCATAGACAATTGGAAGGGATTTTCTATGTCTGGAAGGGGAAGAGAGGGTGCCCATATGAACGACGTTTTTAAGGATTCAAACGCTTGCTGTTCTACTTCAGTCCATTGAAGTTTTTTCCTTTCCCCAATACTTGCATATAGGAGTTTGGCTAATCCCTCAAATCCCAAATTCCACAATGGACAGTACCCCACAAATCCTAGAAACTCTCACACCTGCCTCTTAGTCTCAGGGACTGGGATTTTGAGGATCACCTCAGTGCGGCTGGGGGACAAGGTCTGTTTTCCCTCCTCCAGTTGGTAGCCTAGGTATACAGCTTTATTGACACACAGTTGAGCCTCTCTTGCAGATTCCCTGGACCCCAATTGGCCAAGGACTATTAACAGGTCCTCGGTAGCACTTGGGCATTCCTCCAGGGTTTCGGAGGCCAGGAGGAGGTTATCTTCATACTGGAGCAAGGGGGTTTGGGGGTGTTCCTCCTTGTATTCCTGTAAGTCTTCATTGGGTTGACGTACAGAGGACAAGGGTATGGAGAACAAAGCATCCTTTAAGTCCAAAACAGTATAACAAATTCAGTTTGATGGGATAGTACTCAGGAGGGTCTCGGAGTTTGGTACCGTGGAGTGGACAGTTTCTACCCTCACATTTACCTCTCCGAGATCCTGCACCATTTGGAAGTCCTCAGTTCCCGGTTTCGGCATGGGCAGCAGGGGAGCGTTCCATGTGGACTTGCAGGGCACCAAAATGCCTGTCCTCTTTAGTCTGCATATGTGAACAGCAATACCCACCTGTGCTTTCCAGGGAGTAGGGTTTTGCTTGACACTCACCAGTGTGGCTGAGCTCAGAAGTTGTACGACCACAGGCACCTGATGTTCAGCAAGGTCTGGCAGGTTGTTCTCTGCCCAAACAAAAGGAATATCTTTTAGCCATTTATCAAGAAGTTCCTTTGAGGAGGTTTCTTCTGCTCTTTGATAAAACACATATCCCTCTGGCAGTGGAGCGGTGAGCAAAACCTTTGCCTTTTCAAGTTCAAGGGTTAAGGTGGTTGCAGCAGATGAGAAAGTAATCATGGCCACCATTTATCGTAATAAATCCCGACCAATTAGGGGAAAGGGGCCCTGAGGCATTACCAGGAAGGAGTGTGGAACTGTCTCTTGTGCTAAATCTGTTATTCTGGCCGTTGTCCATGGGTATGCTTGGGTCTGCCATGTGGCACCTGTAATTAAAATCTTTCCTTTTGACAATGCACCTGTAGTCTTTTCCAAAACCAAGAAGGTGGCCCCTGTGTCCACCAAGAAATTTACTGGCTGGCCCCCTTTTTGGAGTGTTAGCGTGGGATCCTGGAGGCCAAGTGAAACAGCCCTGACACCTTCATTCAGCTTCTTCAAGCATTATTGTCTCTTGCTTGGGTCTTTCTAGGTGTGAATGAGGCCCGTCCTCTCTAGTGGAGGGTTGTGCACCTCTCCTGGCGTTTTCAAGGGACTGATGTTTCCAATGTCCTTCTTTCCTGCAGTAGGCACATTGATCCTTCTTCGGGGCTTGGTGGTGCCCACAGGTTAGTCTCTCCGTGAGTGGGCCATGCTCTCCTTTTCCTGAGCCTCTGGGGTCTCTCATGGCAATTACTAGTATTTTAGCTAGTTTCTTTGTCTCTGTTGTTATACACTCAATGAGCCACTTCTACCAAATCACTAGGATTTTTCCCTTCAAACCCTTCCCACTTCTTTTTCATGTCTGAGGCAGACTGACTGAATAATACAGGCAATACTTACTTCCCTCCTGTTCTCAGGGGGCTTTCAGGTCAATAGGGGTATAAAGCCCGTAGGCGTCCATCAGCCACTCTAAAAAGGCAGGCGGACATTCTCTTGTAGGAGCCTGAGAATTCTCACTGACCTTAGATAAATTTATAGGCTTCCTAGTGGTTAAGCGGAGGCCCTGCAAGAGCAACTGGTGATATCTGCTTAAGCCCTCTGGGCCTTGCTAGGAGTTTGGATCCCACATTGGTTGTGCAGTGGGGAAAAAAAATTTCTCTCAAGTGGGGAGTGCCCGCTGGCTGACCATTAGGTCCATTGACTGCCTTCTGGGCCTCTCTGGAAGGGGTCCCATTCCTCTGATATGAACAGCACCTGGAGAAGTTGCAGGAAATCACCTCAGGTGGGCTGATGAGTATGGAAAACCATATCTAGCAAAGAAATCAGACCTTATGGTTTGTCAGAAAAAAGGGGTTTTGTTGGTTCCAATTATACAAACCCCTGGAACAAAAGGGAACATATACTGAAAAAGGGATTCGGGAGTCTTCCCAGGTTTGGGGGCTGCTTGCCTTAAGGGGAGAATGGCTGCTGCTGAGTGATCTTTCTCTGGGGGTTGTTAAGACATGCCTGCCCTAGTGTATTTGTTGTGGGGTGGGGGGGCTCAAAAAGAGGCTGTGAGTATTCCTCTCTCCGGCCCCTTGGGAACCTGATAGGGTGGCAGCGGCACCAAGGGTCGGAAGCCAGCTCTCCTGCTCCCAGAGTCCTCTTGCAAAATGGGATAAATCAGACAGGTAGGGAAAGGGGGAAGGGAGGGGGGAGGGACAGGGACAGCCTCCACCTTGGTGGTTTTAGGAACTTGGACAGGTTGTTTTTCCGGTCCTGCCATGTTTACTGAAATCTTGGAAACAAGAACTCTTTATGTTGGGGGAGGAAGTAAGTCTTTTATATATGTTGGCTTCTTAGTGGCAATGTCAATCCACACATGAATTTAAGGGATCAGATCAGGATGTCCTGGTTCCCCTTTCTAAGCAGGCTCCGACAGTGGCACTCGGATCTCGGTGCACCTCGAAATGTTGTAGCTACTGTCCATTCCCAGAAAGAAAGCATCTCCGACCACCGGCAAGTTCAACAGAAAAAGTTTTATTTTCTGCACAGGGTCTGTCAGCCCTCTTGAGAGGAGACTGAGCAGCCCCCAGTTGAATTTTCCAAAGGTTTTTATACTTGTGCAATGTGCAGGTGTGCAAGCAGGCAGAGTAGAGAAGTGGGGTGTTGCGGTTAGCCATTCTTAGTTGAACAAAAACTGCTCTTGTTCTCAAAAGCCTTCTGAACATCCATTTCCTTTGGGACATTCCCTTGGGCTACGTCTGCACGGCCTACCACCCCAATATCAGCTAGTTCATTGACAGTTCATAGCTACTTTATTTACCTTTCATGGTGGCTTCTGTCAGTTCAGAATGGCTTCACCATTATCAAGGCTCTTTATGGTTTTCCCAGAGAACCTACATAGCCGCCATGGGGAAACAGGGCCTATGACCCTGGCCAAAATGGTGCCCACCAGTCCAAACACGTGGAAGGGCACTGCCTCGGGAGCTGGTTGATTTAGGCCTGGGAGATAGCCCTGCCTTGTCCCGGCAGCCAAATGTTTCCCTTTTACCCTCCGTTCCCTTTGCCTTTCTCCTGGTTTTTAAAACAAGCTGCTTGAGCCCTATAACACTGAGCAGGACTTTTTTGTAACATTTAATTAAAATGTATCTGGCACCAAAATTATATATTATAAATACGACAATTTGGTTATATTTTTGAAAATTTGTACTTTTAAAATATACTTTGGTTGTCATATATATTGATAACAATGAAAGTAAAGAATAAAAACAAAAAAATATTATTTCCTGCATTGAAAACTTCAGGTGTTCTAGGGTTAGTGTTCTACCAGTGTAGGTTTGTTCCTTGTTACTGGCTGGTTTTCCGTTGCTCAGTCTTAAGACAAAGGCGTTCGGAAGCCTAGCCTGGGTAACCCTTACTTTTCGGCTTTCAGTGGTGTTTCTTCACGCACTTTTGGGGACAGCTCTTAATATAGCTCAGCTGCCATGATGTTCCAGCCAGAAATTCCTATTTTCCTAAAGGTTCCCTGAGCTGCCAGATGCCCCTTCCCTTCAGAGATTTGAGAGTCTGCTCCTGCCAGCAGGCATCTTGGAAGGCTGTGGGGCCATCCCAAGCAGTGGTCCTCCTAGCTTATTGTCTAGAAAATGGTTGGACCTAAAGTCGCCCACAGTGACTGCTCTTTGACCCTTTGTCTATGGTGGGGGCACCTGTCAGAGGCATCAGTTTAATAGCACACCAGGGGTCTGCTCTGAAGCGGGGTTATTGACCTTGAGGCAGCAAGCTCTAAATAGCCTTGTTTTGTGCTTTCCAGATGGGACTTAGCAGCTTCATACTCAGGAATTGCCCCCTTGCATGAATCCTGTCCAATTGGGATAGAGTTGACACAGAGGCTAGACAAACAAAAGCTGATACACTATGCAACTTTATTTGAGAAAGGAGAATGGTGGCCAGAGAATGGCACACTTTTCCTTCCAACCCTGATTCACCTGGAACAGTTCTGTAGAGTGATGGGAAATGGGCGGAGATGCCAGAATTTAGAGCATTTCTCCTTTTGAGGAGCAGTAGAGACCTTCATCCCCAGTGCACACAGGAACCCCTAAGGCAGGCGTCCTCAAACTGTGGCCCGTGGGGCACATGTGGCCTGACGACATTTATTCCACCCTCAGGGTGTTTTTGCTGCCTCTGCCTGTCCTGCTTAGCAGCCGGCTCGTGCAGTGTGCATAGGAACTTGTTCATAGGTTTTTTAAAAACTATAGTCTGACCCTCCAATGATCTGAGGGACAGAACTGGCCCCCTAGGTAAACAGTTTGAGGACCCCTGCCCTAAGGGATCCTGGACTTAGGGGTTACTATTCTCGCAGCCCTGACACACCCCTGATCATTCTACCCATAGTAGAGGCACCAGGGAAATTTGGTCCCTGGGTAATTTACCAGCCTTTTATTCAAATTGAAGCCAAGAAAATTAAAAATGACTTAGGCAGTTACTCTACTTTTGATTACTGTTGACTCCCCCTGTAGTACCCCAATATTACCATTTAACTCTATAACGCTGAGCATATTTCCATAACATATAAAGAAATGTATATATTAATAGATAGATAGATAAACAGACAGATAAATAGATAGATAACTTTGAAAATAAAGAATAAAAACAAAAACATTTCCCCCAAATTGAAAATTGAGCCATTATACGGTTAAAAAGGATGGGTCTTATCAGCAGGTGTAAGACCTTAGGATCATAAATGAAGCAGTGATCCCACTGCACCTAGTAGTGCCCAAACCCTGTGCCCTCCTAGGGAAATTGTGAATGCTTTAATCCCCGTTCCTGTACTTAGAGTGAACAAACACATGCCTGATAATCCTAAGTATACTTATTTCTTGTGACACTCACCTAACTTGAAGGGAACTACCTCCTCCGAATCTTAGACTTGTCTCACTTAAACTCTTCAACCTTTTGTCTTTTTGTTTGTTTTTCCAGAAGTTCTCAGGTTACCAAGGCCTCCAAACCAAGTGTGCCAGCTGCAGGACCACGATTTCCTGAACAACCTCAACTTTATCCATCCTGGGACCTGAGTGGACAATCCCTTCTGAGCCCCATTTGCCCCTTTTGCAGCAGGAAGTACTTAGAGATGTCGTCGCCCAGTACCCCAAAGATTTGGGTCCATACCTCTTCAGGGGGCAAATGTTAGGTAGCTATCCTAGGGACTGGGGTGTCCATTATGCATGCCCAGAGGGCCAAGGTAGCAGCCCAAGAAGGAGTGGCACACTGTGCGTGCTCAGAGGTTCAGGTTTCCGGCCAGGAAGAGGAGGTACACCTGGGTGAGTGCTGCAACTTGATTGACCCACCAAGGCCAAGTAAATTAAATTCAGCTGCTGGGGTTGACCAGGGTTGCCCACCATGCCTCCCTAATGCTCATAAAACCCACTTGGATGACAATCAGGCTTCTACATGCATTCTTTCTCACGCAGAGCAGAGGACCAAGGTCTGTCTGTCCCCAGAGAGATCTGACAAACCCAGGAAGGCTCTTTGGAGGCAGCAGAACTGGACATGAATGGCTGGTGGATACTGTTCAGATGCAGGACTTTCTACTTAGAAGGGTCTAATCCAGCCTGAGATGATCCTTGAATGAGTCCTCTGCCCAGATCTTTTTTTTTTAACGTTTTATTAGGGGCTCATACAACACTAAACACATTCTATGCATACATCAGTTGTGTAAAGCACATTTGTACATTCATTTCCCTCATTCACAAAATATCCACTCTCCACCCAAGCCCATGGCCTCAGCTCCTCATTCCCATCCCCACCCCCATGTGCACTACCCCTCGCTCATCAATCCTTGGTAATTTACTAATTTTTGTCATATCTTGCACTGTCTGATATCCCCCTTCACCCACTTTTCTGTTGAAGTAAAATGTACATCCTTGTAATCAGTTCCCCGTTTCCAAACTGCCCTCCCGCTTACCCTCTCAGTGTCTTCACTCATAATACTGGTCCTAAAGGACTCATCCACCCTGGATTCCCTGTGTTTCCAGTTGCTATCTGTACCAGTGTACATTCTCTGGTCTAGCCAGATTTGTAAGGTAGAATTGGGGTCATGATAATGGGGGGAGAGAAAGCATTTAGCAACTGGAGGAAAGTTGTGTTTCATCATTGCTATCTCGTACCTAGTCTTGGCTCATCTCCTCTCTGAGACCCTTCTGTAAGGTATTGTCCAGTGGTCTGGAAATGGGCTTTGGGTCTCTACCAAGCACTCTTCTCATTCCCAATAAGATGTTTTTGTTCTGATGATGCCTGACACCTGATCCCTTCGAAACCTCGTGATCTCATAGGCTGGTGTGATTATTCCATGTGGGCTTTGTTGCTTCTGAGCTAGGTGGCCGCTTGTTTACATTCAAGCTTTTAAGACCTCAGACGCTATATCTTTTGACAGCTGGGCACCATCAGCTTTGTCTTCAGTGTACCTGTGGGGAAGGTGAGCACCATAGAATGCCAGTTTAATAGAACAAAGTATTCTTGCAATGAGGGAGTATTTGAGTGGAGGCCCAGAGTCCATCTGCTACCTTAATACGAAACCTATAAATATATGGACGTAGGTCTATTTCCCCATGCTCATATATGAATATATTTACATATGGACATACTTTTTTAAAGACCTCTATAACAGGCCCTTGCTTCCTCGCTTGCTCTTCTATTTCCCTTTCATTTTCCTCTTGTGCCCACTGCCATGCTCAGTCTTCCTTTGGGTTTCAGTAATTCTTCTTGGTTCCATTACCCTTGATCCCGCCCTACCAGGCCTCCTACATCTACCTCACCACGGATATGCATGACTTCCTGTTCTCTTGTTTCTGGGTTTCTTAACACCGCTTCCTTTACGCCCACCTCCCTCTTTCCCATGCCCCACACCCCAGAAGTGTTGGTCCTGGGTTTTGTCCTCCAGATTGGACATCCAGCCTATCTAATTTAGACAGACCAGAAAAGGTAATAACATGCACAAAACCAAGACAAGCAACCCAAAAAAACCAAGACAACAAAAATCCAATGACACTAAAAGAAAACAAAACTAACCAAGAAAGAAAAGCTCATAGTTAGTACAAGGACTGTGTGGTGAACTTTAGGAGTGTTTTCCAGTCCAGTCTGTTGGGGCACCGAGCCCTGACCACAAAGTCCACCTTTGGCATTCCCCGGGGACTTTGATGCTCCGTTTTCTTTCTCTTCCGCTGCACTCCCTTAGTGTCATGCCTCAACGTAGCAAGATCAGTTCGGGCGCAGTTCCCACACTGTGTCTCCAGTGTTGTCCCCTCTAGGGCAATGGGTCTTTGAGGGACGTTTCTCATCGTGGGGCTGCCCATGTGGTCTTTTCTGTGGACTGGCTTCTCTGATTGGGAACATCATCCTCAAGGTATAGTGGGCCAGGATGTGCTCCATTCTCCCCTCCTCCCCCTTGTTCTGCTCTGTGTTCTCTGATCAGATATGTCCCTCTCCGCGAGCTGCAGCTCCGGTGCCATCCTGTGAAATACAATCTTTGGGGGCTGCAAGGAGGTGGGAGGGGGGGCATCAGCTCAGATCTTATGAGAGTCCAGGAGATATTGACTTCTCGATGGGCACAGTTCTGTGGGGCACCGTGCTCTTGGTCCAGACGCTGGTTGTGAATATGACTTTGTTGTTAACCAGTTTTTGTCTCTGGGTCAACTCCTGTGTGTTTTTGAGGGAGTTTTCTCATCTGGAAAGTAAATGTACTGGATTATCCAGAAGCCCATGTCAGCAAGTTATTGAGAGGGGTTAATCAGAGACTGTTTCATATAGTGTGTATCTGCGCGCTGCATTTGAGACCTGGGGTGGCAATTATGAGCTCAGAATAGAGATGGTGTCCAGTAGGTGGCAGACGTGGCTCCATATTGAAACAGGAAGCCCACTGTGGAGATTTGGTCCTTCCGTTGATGGCCACCGGCCACCTAGTCTTCTCCTGCTATAACTGCTTCACTGACTCAGCAGCTGAGCCAGGAGCCAGTGCCATCATAACCAGGTGGCTAACTGGGAGAAAGGGCAGATAGATATTTGTTATCTTGTTGTCTTGGGAAGCCCACCTAACCTCCATGCAAACCTTCTGGTGTGAGTTATCTGTGGAAGGAATCATAGGCTCACAGTAATACACATCTTTCTTTTTGTAAATGTGCCCGTATTCCTTTCTGAACCTGAGAAGGTGGCCCCTGTGTCCACCAAGAAATTTACTGCCTGGCCTATATGGAGTGTTAGCCTGGGTTTTGGCGGCGAAGTGAAACAGAGCCCTGACCCCTTCATGCAGCTCTTCAAGCCTTATTGTCTCTTGCTTGTGTCTTTCTCGTTGCAGATGAGGCCCGTCCACTCTTGTGGAGGGTCGTGGACCTCTCCTGGGGTTTTCAAGGCACTGATTTTTCCAGTGTCCTTCTTTCCTGCAGTAGGCACATTGATCCTTCCCCATGGCTTGGCAGGGCCCACAGGTTAGTCTCTCCGTGAGTGGGCCATGCTCTCCTTTTCCTGAGTCTCTGGGGTCTCTCATGGCAATTCCTAGTATTTTAGCTAGTTTCTTTGTCTCTGTCGTGCTAGGGTCATCTCGGTTGTTATATACTCAATGAACCACTTGTATCAAATCACTAAGATTTTTCCCTTGAACCCTTCCCACTTCTTTTTCAGTTCTGAGGCAGACTGGCTGAGTCATAAAGGCAATATTTATTGCCCTCCTGTTCTCGGGGCCTCCGGGCTGTTAGGGGTATAAAGCCTGTAGGCTTCCATCAGCCACTCTAGAAAGGCAGGCGGACATTCTCTTAGCCTGAAAATTCTCACTGACCTTAGATAAATTTATAGGTTTCCTAGCTCTTCCGCAGAGGGTCATGTAAGAGCAACGGGTGATACCTGGTAAAGCCCTCTGGGCCTTGCTAGGAATTGAGATCCCACATTGTTGGTGTAGTGGCCAAAAGAGTTTCTCTCCTGTGGGGAGTGCCCGCTCGCTGACCATCAGGTTCACTGACTGCTTACTGGGCCTCTGTCTGGAAGGGCTGCCCTCCTCCGTTGTGAACAGCACCTGGAGAAGTTGTTGGCAAGCATTCCAGGTGGGCTAATGAGTATGGAAGTCATACCAGTACTAGTGTGTGTGGGGGGCTGCTTGTTAAGGGTGGGGGTGAGATTGGGGGGCCGGTGGGGGAGGGAGTGACTCAATAAGGGCCTGTTAGAAGTTTTCTATTTCTGGACCCTAGAAACCTTATAGGGCGGGGGTTGAAAGTAAGGGTTTGAAGCCAGCTCTCCCACTCCCAGAGTTCTCCTGCAAAATGGGATAAAGCCGATTAGGGGAGAGTGATGGGGAGGGGAGGGGAGGGGAGCGGTGGGGGAGGGATGGGGGAGGGGAGGGGTGATGGAGGGGAAGGGTGGGGGAGGGTGATGGGGAGGGATGGCCTCCACCTCTGTGGTTTTGGGAACTTGGACCGTTTGTTTTTCCGGTCCTTCCATGTTTCCTGAAACCTTGGAAACAAGGGCCCTTTCTTTGCGGGAGGGAGTAAGTCTTTTATATTTGCAGGCTTCTTAGTGGCAATGTCAGCCCACACTTGAAGTAACGGGATCAGATCGGGATATCCTGGTTCCCTTTAACCATAACTATGAACTCTTAGTAATAGGGGATGGGAAAACTAGTCTTGCGTGGATCAATCAGGGACTCCTTCTGCCCCATCACTTTTAAACAAATTGTAGAGTCTCCAAGCTTTTGGGTTGAAACCACATCCTCTTGGTGAATGCCGAGAGCAGGGGTCCTCAAACTACAACCTGTGGGCCACATGCAGACAGCCGAGGACGTTGATCCTTTCTGCCGGGTGTATGTGCCCCATTTATATTTTTTTTGAACTTCAAATCAAGATGTGCAGTGTGCACATGAATTTGTTCGTAATATTTGATTTTTGAAACTATAGTCTTTCCTTCAAAAGGCCTGAGGGATAGTGAACTGGCCCCCTGGGTAAACAGTTTAAGGACCCCTGCCCTAAGGTATCCTGGACTTAGGGGTTATTAATCTCCCAGCCCTGAAACATCCCTGAACATTCTACCCGTTGTAGGAGGCACCATGGGAATTTGGAACCCGGGTAATTTACAAGCCTTTACTCCAATTGAACCCAAGAAAATTCAAAATGGCTTAGGCAGTTACTCTATTTTGGTCACATTTGACTCGTCCTGCACTAGCCCATTATTTCCATTTAACTCTATAACGCGAAGCATGATGTTTTCATAACATTAAAAAATGTATATATTAATACATATATATATATTTATAACTATGAAAGTCCACAACAAAAAGAAAATTTTTTCCCAAAATTAAAATTGAAGCGTTATAGGGTTAAAAAGAAGGATGGGTCTTATCAGCGGGTCCAAGACCTTAGCATCATAAATGAATCAGTGATCCGACTGCACCTAGTAGTGCCCAAACCTGTGCCCTCCTAGGGGAAAGTGTGAATGCTTTTATCCCTCTTCCTGTACTTCCAATGAACAAACACACATGTCTGGTAATCCTAAGATTATTTTTGTTTCCTGTGACACTCACCTAATTTCAAGGCCACTGCCACCTCACAAGCTTAGCCTTGTCGTAGTCAAACTGTTCACCTTTTAGACCGTTTGTTTTTCTCAGAAGTTATCGGGTGATTAAAGCTTCTGAACCAAGTGTGCCAGGTCCACGACTACCATCTCCTGGACCACCTCAACCTTATCCATCCTGGATAAAGTTGCCCTCAATGGACAACCCCTCCCAGCAGTGTAGGAAGGGTATGGACCCAAAGCCCCACCTCGCCCCTTTGCCAGCAGGAAGCAGCTAGAGATGTCGTCGCCCAGTACCCCAAAGATTTGGGTCCATATCTCTTCAGGGGGGCAAATGTTAGGTAGCTATGCTAGGGACTGGGGCATCCGTTATGCATGCCCATAGGGCCAAGATAAGAGCCCAGTTAGGAGAGGCACCCTGTGCATGCTCAGAGGTCCAGATTTCTGGCCATGAAGGGGAGGTCACCTGGGTGGTTCCTGTACCTGGATTGACCAATCTAGGCCATGTAAATTCAATTCAGCCACTGGGGTCGGCCAGACTTGCCCACCACGCCTCCCTAACGCTCATAAAACTCTCTTGAGTGCAGACCAGGCTTCTGCATGATTTCTCTCTCACTCAGGAAGGCTCTTTGGAGGCAGCTGTGCTGCACATGAGTGGCTGGTGGATACTGTTCAGATGCATGGCTTTCTGCTTGCAAGGGTTTTTGTCTCAGCTGACTGTAAGGGAGGAGGTAGTACGTCTGGATCACAGAGAATCCATGTCCACAAAAGAGGCTGCTCATTCCACAGTCCTGGAAGTGCTTTATGAAAACCCTCTGCTTTGCAATGTCACTCCTTATAGATTAGAGTGGGAGGGGCTGGGACCAAGGTATGCTGCCTCTTACTCCCAGTTGCAGGTTTCTGGATGCTGATTGTATCTCTTACAGCATCAGTTAGTGGGCTTGTTGTCTGCCTCAGGCTTTGTTCACGGAGATCCTCCAGCTAGTTGGTGGTGTGTGTGCATGAGCAGAGGCTTCCTGCCAATCCCCCATGAGTAGTAGAGCTCCCATGGTGTGGACTCCATGAAAGCCTTGCCCCAGGCAGCATGCTTACAAAGGAGGGTGGGCCCTGCAAGACAGAGGACCATTCCCCCTGTGGAATGGCCTCAGAGATCCACCTCCCTCTCTGGCCAGCTGCTGGGGCTGTGGGTCCTAAGCATCATGGCTGACTCAGTAATAGACACAGGGTGAGGCGACTCCAGTAGCTGTTTTGTCTGGTCTAATCCAGCCTGAGATCATCCTTGCATGAGCCCTCTGCCAAGATTATTTTTGTTTCTTTTATGATCTTTTCATTAGTGGCTCCTACAACACTAACCACAATCCATAAATACATCATCTGTTTGAAGCCCATCTGTACATTAATTGCCCTCCTTATTCACAAAATATCCACTCTCCACCCAAGCCCCTGGCCTCAGCTCCTCATTTCCCCCCCCTCAATGCCCGCCACCCATCCCTCATCAATCCTTGTAAATCTACTAATTCTTTTGTCATATTTTCACCGACCTTTCTTTTGAGGTCAATGAAGATCCTTGTAATCGGTTCCCACTTTCCATCCTGCCCTTCCTCCACCCTCCCAGCATCTCCACTCATAACACTGGTAAAGGGCCCATCCACTCTGGATTCCCCATGTTTGAAATTCCTATCGGTACTAGAATACCTTCTCTAGTTTGGCCAGATTAGTATGGTAGAACTGGGATCATGATAGTGGGGCAAGAGAAAGCATTAAGAACTAGAGGAAAGTTGTGTTTCATCTTTGCTGTCTCATACCCTGTATTCTTTAATCTCCACTCTGAGATCCTTCTGTAAGGGGATGTCCAGTGCACTGCAAATAGGTTTTGGGTCTATACCCGGCAGTCCCCTCTCATTCTCCATGATAAGATTTTTTTGTTCTCATGATGCCTGTTGCCTTATCCCTTTAAAACTTTGTGATCACACAGGCTGGTATGCTTTCTCCATGTGGGCTCTGTTGCTTCAGAGCCAGATGGCTGTTTCTTTACCCTCAGGCCTTTAAGACCCCACACGCTATATCTTTAGGTAGCTGGACACCATCGGCTTTCTTCACCACATTTGCTTATGCAGCCGCTTTGTGGTCAGTGATTGTGTAGGGAAGGTGAGCATCTTAGAATGCCAATTTAATAGAACAGTGTTATTGCAATGAGGGAGTCCTTGAGCGGAGGCCCTATGTCCATCTTCTACCTTAATACTAAATCTATAAACATATGGACATAGATCTATTTCCCCATGCCCCTTTGTAAATATATGTACATATGTACATGCCTTTATTTAGACGTCTATAACTGGCCCTTGCTTCCCAGCTCACTCTTCTATACTCTTTGATTTTCCTCTTGTGCCCACTGACATGCTCAGTCTTCCTTTGGGTTTCAGTAATTCCTCTTGGTTACATTACCTTTGATCACGCCCTACCAGGCCTCCTACATCCCCCTCACTACCGTTTTCCATCACTTGTTGTACCCTTGTCTCTGGGTTTCTTTACACCACTTCCTTTCCGCCCACCGTGCTCACTCCCATGCCCAATGGAAAGGCCGGTCACATGTTTACTCCTCCAGATTGTTCATCCAGCCTCTCTTAATTAGACAGACCTGTAAAGGTAATAACATGCACAAAACAAGACTGAGCTAAACCAAGCAGCAAAAAGAAAAAAAAAACAAACAAAAATGAAAACAAAACCCAACCCAAATCCAATGACACTAAAAGAAAACAACACTAACCAGAAAGAAAAGTACAAGGACTGTGTGGTGAACTTTAGGAGTGTTTTCCAGTCCAGTCTGTGGGGGCACCGAACCCTGACCACAAAGTCCACCTTTGGCATTCCCCGGGGACTTTGATGCTCCGTTTTCTTACTCTTCCGCTGCACTCTCTTAGTGTCATGCATCGAAGTGGCAGGATCAGTTCGGGCGCAGTTCCCACATTGTGTGTCCAGTGTTGTCCCCTCTAAGGCTATGGGTCTTTGAGGGACGTTTCTCATCGTGGGGCTGCCCATGTGGTCTTCTCTGTGGATTGGCTTCTCTGATTGGGAACATCATCCTCAAGGTGTATTGGGCCAGGATGTGCTCCATTCTCCCCTCCTCCCCCTTGTTCTGCCCTGTGTTCTCTGATCAGATATGTCCCTCTCCGCGAGCTGCAGATCCGGTGCCATCCTGTGAAATACAATCTTTTGGGGCTGCAAGGATGTGGGGGGGGTGGGTATCAGCTCAGATCTTTTGAGAGTCCAGGAGATATTGACTGCTCGATGGGCACAGTTCTGTGGGGCACCGTGCTCTTGGTCCAGACGCTGGTTGTGAATATGACTTTGTTGTTAACCAGTTGTGTGTCTCTGGGTCAACTCCCGTGTGTTTTTGAGTGAGTTTTCTAATCTGCAAAGTAAATGTACAGGATTATCCAGACTCCCATGTCAGCAAGTTATCGAGAGGGGTTAATCAGAGACTGTTTCATATAGTGTGTACCTGCGTGCCGCATTCTAGACCTGCGATGGCAATTATGAGCTCAGGATAGAGATGGTGTCCAGCAGGTAACATACGTGGCTCCATATTGAAACAGGAAGCCCACTGTGGAGATTTGGTCCTTCCGTTGATGGCCACCGGCCACCTAGTCTTCTCCTGCTATAATTGCTTCACTGGCTCAGCAGCTGAGCCAGAAGCCAGTGATATCATAACCAGGTGGCTAACTGGGCCAAAGGGCTGATAGATATTTGTTATTTTGTTGTCTTGGGAAACCCACCTACCCTCCATGCAAACCTTCTGGTGTGAGTTATCTGTGGAAGGAATCATAGGCTCACAGTAATTCACATCTTTCTTCTTGAAAATGTGCCCATATTCCTTTCTGAACCTGACAAGGTGGCCCCTGTGTCCACCAAGAAATTTACTGCCTGGCCTCCTACTTGGAGAGTTAGCCTGGGCTTTTGGCGGCGAAGTGAAACAGAGCCCTGACCCCTTCATTGAGCTTCTTCAAGCATTATTGTCCCTTGCTTGGGTCTTTCTACGTGCAGATGAGGCCCATCCACTCTAGTGGAGGGTCGTGCACCTCTCCTGGGGTTTTCAAGGCACTGATTTTTCCAGTGTCCTTCTTTCCTGCAGTAGGCACATTGGTCCTTCCCCATGGCTTGGCGGTGCCCACAGGTTGGTCTCTCCATGAGTGGGCCATGCTCTCCTTTTCCTGAGTCTCTGGGGTATCTCATGGCAATTACGATTATTTTAGCTAGCTTCCTTGTCTCTGTCGTGCTAGGGTCATCTCTGTTGTTATACACTCAATGAGCCACTTGTACCAAATCGCTAAGATTTTTCCCTTCAAACCCTTCCCACTTCTTTGTCATGTCTGAGGCAGACTGACTGAGTAATAAAGGCAATACTTATTGCCCTCCTGTTTTCAGTGCCTCCGGGCCGTTAGGGGTATAAAGCCCGTAGGCTTCCCTCAGCCACTCTAGAAAGGCAGGCGGATATTCTCTTATGGGAACCTGAAAATTCTCACTGACCTTAGATAAATTCATAGGTTTCCTAGCTCTTCTGCAGAGGGTCATGTAAGAGCAATGGTTGATACCTGGTAAAGTCCTCTGGTCCTTGCTAGGAATTGAGATTCCACATTGTTGGTGTAGTGGCCAAAAGAGTTTCTCTCAAGTGGGGAGTGCCCGCTCGCTGACCATCAGGTTCACTGACTGCTTACTGGGCCTCTGTCTGGAAGGGCTACCCTCCTCCGTTGTGAACAGCACCTGGAGAAGTTGTTGGCAAGCATTCCAGGTGGGCTGATGAGTATGGAAGTCATACCAGTACTAGTGTGTGTGGGGGGCTGCTTGTTAGGGGTGGGGGTGAGTTTGGGGGGCCGGTGGGGGAGGGAGTGACTCAATAAGGGCCTGTTAGAAGTTTTCTATTTCTGGACCCTAGAAACCTTATAGGGCGGGGGTTGAAAGAAAGGGTTTGAAGCCAGCTCTCCCACTCCCAGAGTTCTCCTGCAAAATGGGATAAAGCCGATTAGGGGAGAGTGATGGGGAGGGGAGGGGAGGGGAGGGGTAAGGGAGGGATGGGGGAGGGGAGGGGTGAGGGAGGGGATGGGTGGGGGAGGGTGATGGGGAGGGATGGCCTCCACCTATGTGGTTTTGGGAACTTGGACCGTTTGTTTTTCCGGTCCTTCCATGTTTCCTGAAACCTTGGAAACAAGGGCCCTTTCTTTGCGGGAGGGAGTAAGTCTTTTATATTTGCAGGCTTCTTAGTGGCAATGTCAGCCCACACTTGAAGTAACGGGATCAGATCGGGATATCCTGGTTCCCTTTAACCATAACTATGAACTCTTAGTAACAGGGGATGGGAAAACTAGTCTTGCGTGGGTCAATCAGGGACTCCTTCTGCCCCATCACTTTTAAACAAATTGTAGAGTCTCCAAGCTTTTGGGTTGAAACCACATCCTCTTGGTGAATGCTGAGAGCAGGGGTCCTCAAACTACAACCTGTGGGCCACATGCAGACAGCCGAGGACGTTGATCCTTTCTGCCGGGTGTATGTGCCCCATTTATTTTTTTTTTTGAACTTCAAATCAAGATGTGCAGTGTGCACATGAATTTGTTCGTAATATTTGTTTTTTTAAACTATAGTCTTTCCTTCAAAAGGCCTGAGGGATAGTGAACTGGCCCCCTGGGTAAACAGTTTAAGGACCCCTGCCCTAAGGTATCCTGGACTTAGGGGTTATTAATCTCCCAGCCCTGAAACATCCCTGAACATTCTACCCGTTGTAGGAGGCACCATGGGAATTTGGACCCCGGGTAATTTACAAGCCTTTACTCCAATTGAACCCAAGAAAATTCAAAATGACTTAGGCAGTTACTCTATTTTGGTCACTTTTGACTCATCCTGCACTAGCCCATTATTTCCATTTAACTCTATAACACAAAGCATGATGTTTTCATAACATTATAAAATGTATATATTAATACATATATATATATTTATAACTATGAAAGTCCACAACAAAAAGAAAATTTTTTCCCAAAATTAAAATTGAAGCGTTATAGGGTTAAAAAGAAGGATGGGTCTGATCAGCGTGTCCAAGACCTTAGCATCATAAATGAATCAGTGATCCGACTGCACCTAGTAGTGCCCAAACCTGTGCCCTCCTAGGGGAAAGTGTGAATGCTTTTATCCCTCTTCCTGTACTTCCAATGAACAAACACACATGTCTGGTAATCCTAAGATTATTTTTGTTTCCTGTGACACTCACCTAATTTCAAGGCCACTGCCACCTCACAAGCTTAGCCTTGTCGTAGTCAAACTGTTCACCTTTTAGACCGTTTGTTTTTCTCAGAAGTTATCGGGTGATTAAAGCTTCTGAACCAAGTGTGCCAGGTCCACGACTACCATCTCCTGGACCACCTCAACCTTATCCATCCTGGATAAAGTTGCCCTCAATGGACAACCCCTCCCAGCAGTGTAGGAAGGGTATGGACCCAAAGCCCCACCTCGCCCCTTTGCCAGCAGGAAGCAGCTAGAGATGTCGTCGCCCAGTACCCCAAAGATTTGGGTCCATATCTCTTCAGGGGGGCAAATGTTAGGTAGCTATGCTAGGGACTGGGGCATCCGTTATGCATGCCCATAGGGCCAAGATAAGAGCCCAGTTAGGAGAGGCACCCTGTGCATGCTCAGAGGTCCAGATTTCTGGCCATGAAGGGGAGGTCACCTGGGTGGTTCCTGTACCTGGATTGACCAATCTAGGCCATGTAAATTCAATTCAGCCACTGGGGTCGGCCAGACTTGCCCACCACGCCTCCCTAACGCTCATAAAACTCTCTTGAGTGCAGACCAGGCTTCTGCATGATTTCTCTCTCACTCAGGAAGGCTCTTTGGAGGCAGCTGTGCTGCACATGAGTGGCTGGTGGATACTGTTCAGATGCATGGCTTTCTGCTTGCAAGGGTTTTTGTCTCAGCTGACTGTAAGGGAGGAGGTAGTACGTCTGGATCACAGAGAATCCATGTCCACAAAAGAGGCTGCTCATTCCACAGTCCTGGAAGTGCTTTATGAAAACCCTCTGCTTTGCAATGTCACTCCTTATAGATTAGAGTGGGAGGGGCTGGGACCAAGGTATGCTGCCTCTTACTCCCAGTTGCAGGTTTCTGGATGCTGATTGTATCTCTTACAGCATCAGTTAGTGGGCTTGTTGTCTGCCTCAGGCTTTGTTCACGGAGATCCTCCAGCTAGTTGGTGGTGTGTGTGCATGAGCAGAGGCTTCCTGCCAATCCCCCATGAGTAGTAGAGCTCCCATGGTGTGGACTCCATGAAAGCCTTGCCCCAGGCAGCATGCTTACAAAGGAGGGTGGGCCCTGCAGGACAGAGGACCATTCCCCCTGTGGAATGGCCTCAGAGATCCACCTCCCTCTCTGGCCAGCTGCTGGGGCTGTGGGTCCTAAGCATCATGGCTGACTCAGTAATAGACACAGGGTGAGGCGACTCCAGTAGCTGTTTTGACTGGTCTAATCCAGCCTGAGATCATCCTTGCATGAGCCCTCTGCCAAGATTATTTTTGTTTCTTTTATGATCTTTTCATTAGTGGCTCCTACAACACTAACAACAATCCATAAATACATCATCTGTTTGAAGCCCATCTGTACATTAATTGCCCTCCTTATTCACAAAATATCCACTCTCCACCCAAGCCCCTGGCCTCAGCTCCTCATTTTTCCCCCCTGAATGCCCGCCACCCATCCCTCATCAATCCTTGGAAATGTACTAATTCTTTTGTCATATTTTCACCCACCTTTCTTTTGAGCTCAATGTAGATCCTTGTAATCGGTTCCCACTTTCCATCCTGCCCTTCCTCCACCCTCCCAGTATCTCCACTCATAACACTGGTAAAGGGCCCATCCACTCTGGATTCCCCGTGTTTGAAATTCCTATCGGTACTAGAATACCTTCTCTAGTTTGGCCAGATTAGTATGGTAGAACTGGGATCATGATAGTGGGGCAAGAGAAAGCATTAAGAACTAGAGGAAAGTTGTGTTTCATCTTTGCTGTCTCATACCCTGTATTCTTTAATCTCCACTCTGAGATCCTTCTGTAAGGGGATGTCCAGTGCACTGCAAATAGGTTTTGGGTCTATACCCGGCAGTCCCCTCTCATTCTCCATGATAAGATTTTTTTGTTCTCATGATGCCTGTTGCCTTATCCCTTTAAAACTTTGTGATCACACAGGCTGGTATGCTTTCTCCATGTGGGATCTGTTGCTTCAGAGCCAGATGGCTGTTTCTTTACCCTCAGGCCTTTAAGACCCCACACGCTATATCTTTAGGTAGCTGGACACCATCGGCTTTCTTCACCACATTTGCTTATGCAGCCGCTTTGTGGTCAGTGATTGTGTAGGGAAGGTGAGCATCTTAGAATGCCAATTTAATAGAACAGTGTTATTGCAATGAGGGAGTCCTTGAGCGGAGGCCCTATGTCCATCTGCTACCTTAATACTAAATCTATAAACATATGGACATAGATCTATTTCCCCATGCCCCTTTGTAAATATATGTACATATGTACATGCCTTTATTTAGACGTCTATAACTGGCCCTTGCTTCCCAGCTCACTCTTCTATACTCTTTGATTTTCCTCTTGTGCCCACTGACATGCTCAGTCTTCCTTTGGGTTTCAGTAATTCCTCTTGGTTACATTACCTTTGATCACGCCCTACCAGGCCTCCTACATCCCCCTCACTACCGTTTTCCATCACTTGTTGTACCCTTGTCTCTGGGTTTCTTTACACCACTTCCTTTCCCCCCACCGTGCTCACTCCCATGCCCAATGGAAAGGGCCGGTCACATGTTTACTCCTCCAGATTGTTCATCCAGCCTCTCTTAATTAGACAGACCTGTAAAGGTAATAACATGCACAAAACAAGACTGAGCTAAACCAAGCAGCAAAAAGAAAAAAAAACAAACAAAAATGAAAACAAAACCCAACCCAAATCCAATGACACTAAAAGAAAACAACACTAACCAGAAAGAAAAGTACAAGGACTGTGTGGTGAACTTTAGGAGTGTTTTCCAGTCCAGTCTGTGGGGGCACCGAACCCTGACCACAAAGTCCACCTTTGGCATTCCCCGGGGACTTTGATGCTCCGTTTTCTTACTCTTCCGCTGCACTCTCTTAGTGTCATGCATCAAAGTGGCAGGATCAGTTCGGGCGCAGTTCCCACACTGTGTGTCCAGTGTTGTCCCCTCTAAGGCTATGGGTCTTTGAGGGACGTTTCTCATCGTGGGGCTGCCCATGTGGTCTTCTCTGTGGATTGGCTTCTCTGATTGGGAACATCATCCTCAAGGTGTATTGGGCCACCGTGTGCTCCATTCTCCCCTCCTCCCCCTTGTTCTGCCCTGTGTTTTCTGATCAGATATGTCCCTCTCCGCGAGCTGCAGATCCGGTGCCATCCTGTGAAATACAATCTTTTGGGGCTGCAAGGATGTGGGGGGGGGGTGGGTATCAGCTCAGATCTTTTGAGAGTCCAGGAGATATTGACTGCTCGATGGGCACAGTTCTGTGGGGCACCGTGCTCTTGGTCCAGACGCTGGTTGTGAATATGACTTTGTTGTTAACCAGTTGTGTGTCTCTGGGTCAACTCCCGTGTGTTTTTGAGTGAGTTTTCTAATCTGCAAAGTAAATGTAGAGGATTATCCAGACTCCCATGTCAGCAAGTTATCGAGAGGGGTTAATCAGAGACTGTTTCATATAGTGTGTACCTGCGCGCCGCATTCTAGACTTGCGATGGCAATTATGAGCTCAGGATAGAGATGGTGTCCAGCAGGTAACATACGTGGCTCCATATTGAAACAGGAAGCCCACTGTGGAGATTTGGTCCTTCCGTTGATGGCCACCGGCCACCTAGTCTTCTCCTGCTATAACTGCTTCACTGGCTCAGCAGGTGAGCCAGAAGCCAGTGATATCATAACCAGGTGGCTAACTGGGCCAAAGGGCTGATAGATATTTGTTATTTTGTTGTCTTGGGAAACCCACCTACCCTCCATGCAAACCTTCTGGTGTGAGTTATCTGTGGAAGGAATCATAGGCTCACAGTAATTCACATCTTTCTTCTTGAAAATGTGCCCATATTCCTTTCTGAACCTGACAAGGTGGCCCCTGTGTCCACCAAGAAATTTACTGCCTGGCCTCCTACTTGGAGAGTTAGCCTGGGCTTTTGGCGGCGAAGTGAAACAGAGCCCTGACCCCTTCATTGAGCTTCTTCAAGCATTATTGTCTCTTGCTTGGGTCTTTCTACGTGCAGATGAGGCCCATCCACTCTAGTGGAGGGTCGTGCACCTCTCCTGGGGTTTTCAAGGCACTGATTTTTCCAGTGTCCTTCTTTCCTGCAGTAGGCACATTGGTCCTTCCCCATGGCTTGGCGGTGCCCACAGGTTAGTCTCTCCGTGAGTGGGCCATGCTCTCCTTTTCCTGAGTCTCTGGGGTATCTCATGTCAATTACGATTATTTTAGCTAGCTTCTTTGTCTCTGTCGTGCTAGGGTCATCTCTGTTGTTATACACTCAATGAGCCACTTGTACCAAATCGCTAAGATTTTTCCCTTCAAACCCTTCCCACTTCTTTGTCATGTCTGAGGCAGACTGACTGAGTAATAAAGGCAATACTTATTGCCCTCCTGTTTTCAGTGCCTCCGGGCCGTTAGGGGTATAAAGCCCGTAGGCTTCCCTCAGCCACTCTAGAAAGGCAGGCGGATATTCTCTTATAGGAACCTGAAAATTCTCACTGACCTTAGATAAATTCATAGGTTTCCTAGCTCTTCTGCAGAGGGTCATGTAAGAGCAATGGTTGATACCTGGTAAAGTCCTCTGGGCCTTGCTAGGAATTGAGATCCCACATTGTTGGTGTAGTGGCCAAAAGAGTTTCTCTCAAGTGGGGAATGCCCGCTCGCTGACCATCAGGTTCACTGACTGCTTACTGGGCCTCTGTCTGGAAGGGCTACCCTCCTCCGTTGTGAACAGCACCTGGAGAAGTTGTTGGCAAGCATTCCAGGTGGGCTGATGAGTATGGAAGTCATACCAGTACTAGTGTGTGTGGGGGGCTGCTTGTTAGGGGTGGGGGTGAGTTTGGGGGGCCGGTGGGGGAGGGAGTGACTCAATAAGGGCCTGTTAGAAGTTTTCTATTTCTGGACCCTAGAAACCTTATAGGGCGGGGGTTGAAAGAAAGGGTTTGAAGCCAGCTCTCCCACTCTCAGAGTTCTCCTGCAAAATGGGATAAAGACGATTAGGGGAGAGTGATGGGGAGGGGAGGGGAGGGGAGGGGTGGGGGAGTGATGGGGGAGGGGAGGGGTGAGGGAGGGGAGGGGTGGGGGAGGGTGATGGGGAGGGATGGCCTCCACCTATGTGGTTTTGGGAACTTGGACCGTTTGTTTTTCCGGTCCTTCCATGTTTCCTGAAACCTTGGAAACAAGGGCCCTTTCTTTGCGGGAGGGAGTAAGTCTTTTATATTTGCAGGCTTCTTAGTGGCAATGTCAGCCCACACTTGAAGTAACGGGATCAGATCGGGATATCCTGGTTCCCTTTAACCATAACTATGAACTCTTATTAATAGGGGGTGGGAAAACTAGTCTTGCGTGGGTCAATCAGGGACTCCTTCTGCCCCATCACTTTTAAACAAATTGTAGAGTCTCCAAGCTTTTGGGTTGAAACCACATCCTCTTGGTGAATGCCGAGAGCAGGGGTCCTCAAACTACAACCTGTGGGCCACATGCAGACAGCCGAGGACGTTGATCCTTTCTGCCGGGTGTATGTGCCCCATTTATTTTTTTTTTGAACTTCAAATCAAGATGTGCAGTGTGCACATGAATTTGTTCGTAATATTTGTTTTTTTAAACTATAGTCTTTCCTTCAAAAGGCCTGAGGGATAGTGAACTGGCCCCCTGGGTAAACAGTTTAACGACCCCTGCCCTAAGGTATCCTGGACTTAGGGGTTATTAATCTCCCAGCCCTGAAACATCCCTGAACATTCTACCCGTTGTAGGAGGCACCATGGGAATTTGGACCCCGGGTAATTTACAAGCCTTTACTCCAATTGAACCCAAGAAAATTCAAAATGGCTTAGGCAGTTACTCTATTTTGGTCACATTTGACTCGTCCTGCACTAGCCCATTATTTCCATTTAACTCTATAACGCGAAGCATGATGTTTTCATAACATTAAAAAATGTATATATTAATACATATATATATATATATATTTATAACTATGAAAGTCCACAACAAAAAGAAAATTTTTTCCCAAAATTAAAATTGAAGCGTTATAGGGTTAAAAAGAAGGATGGGTCTTATCAGCGGGTCCAAGACCTTAGCATCATAAATGAATCAGTGATCCGACTGCACCTAGTAGTGCCCAAACCTGTGCCCTCCTAGGGGAAAGTGTGAATGCTTTTATCCCTCTTCCTGTAATTCCAATGAACAAACACACATGTCTGGTAATCCTAAGATTATTTTTGTTTCCTGTGACACTCACCTAATTTCAAGGCCACTGCCACCTCACAAGCTTAGCCTTGTCGTAGTCAAACTGTTCACCTTTTAGACCGTTTGTTTTTCTCAGAAGTTATCGGGTGATTAAAGCTTCTGAACCAAGTGTGCCAGGTCCACGACTACCATCTCCTGGACCACCTCAACCTTATCCATCCTGGATAAAGTTGCCCTCAATGGACAACCCCTCCCAGCAATGTAGGAAGGGTATGGACCCAAAGCCCAACCTCGCCCCTTTTGCCAGCAGGAAGCAGCTAGAGATGTCGTCGCCCAGTACCCCAAAGATTTGGGTCCATATCTCTTCAGGGGGGCAAATGTTAGGTAGCTATACTAGGGACTGGGGCATCCGTTATGCATGCCCATAGGGCCAAGATAAGAGCCCAGTTAGGAGAGGCACCCTGTGCATGCTCAGAGGTCCAGATTTCTGGCCATGAAGGGGAGGTCACCTGGGTGGTTCCTGTACCTGGATTGACCAATCTAGGCCATGTAAATTCAATTCAGCCACTGGGGTCGGCCAGACTTGCCCACCACGCCTCCCTAACGCTCATAAAACTCTCTTGAGTGCAGACCAGGCTTCTGCATGATTTCTCTCTCACTCAGGAAGGCTCTTTGGAGGCAACTGTGCTGCACATGAGTGGCTGGTGGATACTGTTCAGATGCATGGCTTTCTGCTTGCAAGGGTTTTTGTCTCAGCTGATTGTAAGGGAGGAGGTAGTACGTCTGGATCACAGAGTATCCATGTCCACAAACGAGGCTGCTCATTCCACAGTCCTGGAAGTGCTTTATGAAAACCCTCTGCTTTGCAATGTCACTCCTTGTAGATTAGAGTGGGAGGGGCTGGGACCAAGGTATGCTGCCTCTTACTCCCAGTTGCAGATTTCAGGATGCTGATTGTATCTCTTACAGCATCAGTTAGTGGGCTTGTTGTCTGCCTCAGGCTTTGTTCACGGAGATCCTCCAGCTAGTTGGTGGTGTGTGCGCATGAGCAGAGGCTTCCTGCCAATCCCCCATGAGTAGTAGAGCTCCCATGGTGTGGACTCCATGAAAGCCTTGCCCCAGGCAGCATGCTTACAAAGGAGGGTGGGCCCTGCAGGACAGAGGACCATTCCCCCTGTGGAATGGCCTCAGAGATCCACCTCCCTCTCTGGCCAGCTGCTGGGGCTGTGGGTCCTAAGCATCATGGCTGACTCAGTAATAGACACAGGGTGAGGCGACTCCAGTAGCTGTTTTGACTGGTCTAATCCAGCCTGAGATCATCCTTGCATGAGCCCTCTGCCAAGATTATTTTTGTTTCTTTTATGATCTTTTCATTAGTGGCTCCTACAACACTAACCACAATCCATAAATACATCATCTGTTTGAAGCCCATCTGTACATTAATTGCCCTCCTTATTCACAAAATATCCACTCTCCACCCAAGCCCCTGGCCTCAGCTCCTCATTTTTCCCCCCTCAATGCCCGCCACCCATCCCTCATCAATCCTTGGAAATGTACTAATTCTTTTGTCATATTTTCACCCACCTTTCTTTTGAGGTCAATGAAGATCCTTGTAATCGGTTCCCACTTTCCATCCTGCCCTTCCTCCACCCTCCCAGTATCTCCACTCATAACACTGGTAAAGGGCCCATCCACTCTGGATTCCCCGTGTTTGAAATTCCTATCGGTACTAGAATACCTTCTCTTGTTTGGCCAGATTAGTATGGTAGAACTGGGTTCATGATAGTGGGGCAAGAGAAAGCATTAAGAACTAGAGGAAAGTTGTGTTTCATCTTTGCTGTCTCATACCCTGTATTCTTTAATCTCCACTCTGAGATCCTTCTGTAAGGGGATGTCCAGTGCACTGCAAATAGGTTTTGGGTCTATACCCGGCAGTCCCCTCTCATTCTCCATGATAAGATTTTTTTGTTCTCATGATGCCTGTTGCCTTACCCTTTAAAACTTTGTGATCACACAGGCTGGTCTGCTTTCTCCATGTGGGCTCTGTTGCTTCAGAGCCAGATGGCTGTTTCTTTACCCTCAGGCCTTTAAGACCCCACACGCTATATCTTTAGGTAGCTGGACACCATCGGCTTTCTTCACCACATTTGCTTATGCAGCCGCTTTGTGGTCAGTGATTGTGTAGGGAAGGTGAGCATCTTAGAATGCCAATTTAATAGAACAGTGTTATTGCAATGAGGGAGTCCTTGAGCGGAGGCCCTATGTCCATCAGCTACCTCAATACTAAATCTATAAACATATGGACATAGATCTATTTCCCCATGCCCCTTTGTAAATATATGTATATATGTACATGCCTTTATTTAGACGTCTATAACTGGCCCTTGCTTCCCAGCTCACTCTTCTATACTCTTTGATTTTCCTCTTGTGCCCACTGACATGCTCAGTCTTCCTTTGGGTTTCAGTAATTCCTCTTGGTTACATTACCTTTGATCACGCCCTACCAGGCCTCCTACATCCCCCTCACTACCGTTTTCCATCACTTGTTGTACCCTTGTCTCTGGGTTTCTTTACACCACTTCCTTTCCCCCCACCGTGCTCACTCCCATGCCCAATGGAAAGGGCCGGTCACATGTTTACTCCTCCAGATTGTTCATCCAGCCTCTCTTAATTAGACAGACCTGTAAAGGTAATAACATGCACAAAACAAGACTGAGCTAAACCAAGCAGCAAAAAGAAAAAAAAAACAAACAAAAATGAAAACAAAACCCAACCCAAATCCAATGACACTAAAAGAAAACAACACTAACCAGAAAGAAAAGTACAAGGACTGTGTGGTGAACTTTAGGAGTGTTTTCCAGTCCAGTCTGTGGGGGCACCGAACCCTGACCACAAAGTCCACCTTTGGCATTCCCCGGGGACTTTGATGCTCCGTTTTCTTACTCTTCCGCTGCACTCTCTTAGTGTCATGCATCGAAGTGGCAGGATCAGTTCGGGCGCAGTTCCCACACTGTGTGTCCAGTGTTGTCCCCTCTAAGGCTATGGGTCTTTGAGGGACGTTTCTCATCGTGGGGCTGCCCATGTGGTCTTCTCTGTGGATTGGCTTCTCTGATTGGGAACATCATCCTCAAGGTGTATTGGGCCAGGGTGTGCTCCATTCTCCCCTCCTCCCCCTTGTTCTGCCCTTTGTTCTCTGATCAGATATGTCCCTCTCCGCGAGCTGCAGATCCGGTGCCATCCTGTGAAATACAATCTTTTGGGGCTGCAAGGATGTGGGGTGGGTGGGTATCAGCTCAGATCTATTGAGAGTCCAGGAGATATTGACTGCTCGATGGGCACAGTTCTGTGGGGCACCGTGCTCTTGGTCCAGACGCTGGTTGTGAATATGACTTTGTTGTTAACCAGTTGTGTGTCTCTGGGTCAACTCCCGTGTGTTTTTGAGTGAGTTTTCTAATCTGCAAAGTAAATGTACAGGATTATCCAGACTCCCATGTCAGCAAGTTATCGAGAGGGGTTAATCAGAGACTGTTTCATATAGTGTGTACCTGCGCGCCGCATTCTAGACCTGCGATGGCAATTATGAGCTCAGGATAGAGATGGTGTCCAGCAGGTAACATACGTGGCTCCATATTGAAACAGGAAGCCCACTGTGGAGATTTGGTCCTTCCGTTGATGGCCACCGGCCACCTAGTCTTCTCCTGCTATAACTGCTTCACTGGCTCAGCAGCTGAGCCAGAAGCCAGTGATATCATAACCAGGTGGCTAACTGGGCCAAAGGGCTGATAGATATTTGTTATTTTGTTGTCTTGGGAAACCCACCTACCCTCCATGCAAACCTTCTGGTGTGAGTTATCTGTGGAAGGAATCATAGGCTCACAGTAATTCACATCTTTCTTCTTGAAAATGTGCCCATATTCCTTTCTGAACCTGACAAGGTGGCCCCTGTGTCCACCAAGAAATTTACTGCCTGGCCTCCTACTTGGAGAGTTAGCCTGGGCTTTTGGCGGCGAAGTGAAACAGAGCCCTGACCCCTTCATTGAGCTTCTTCAAGCATTATTGTCTCTTGTTGGGTCTTTCTACGTGCAGATGAGGCCCATCCACTCTAGTGGAGGGTCGTGTACCTCTCCTTGGGTTTTCAAGGCACTGATTTTTCCAGTGTCCTTCTTTCCTGGAGTAGGCACATTGGTCCTTCCCCATGGCTTGGCGGTGCCCACAGGTTAGTCTCTCCGTGAGTGGGCCATGCTCTCCTTTTCCTGAGTCTCTGGGGTATCTCATGGCAATTACGATTATTTTAGCTAGCTTCTTTGTCTCTGTCGTGCTAGGGTCATCTCTGTTGTTATACACTCAATGAGCCACTTGTACCAAATCGCTAAGATTTTTCCCTTCAAACCCTTCCCACTTCTTTGTCATGTCTGAGGCAGACTGACTGAGTAATAAAGGCAATACTTATTGCCCTCCTGTTTTCAGTGCCTCCGGGCCGTTAGGGGTATAAAGCCCGTAGGCTTCCCTCAGCCACTCTAGAAAGGCAGGCGGATATTCTCTTATAGGAACCTGAAAATTCTCACTGACCTTAGATAAATTCATAGGTTTCCTAGCTCTTCTGCAGAGGGTCATGTAAGAGCAATGGTTGATACCTGGTAAAGTCCTCTGGGCCTTGCTAGGAATTGAGATTCCACATTGTTGGTGTAGTGGCCAAAAGAGTTTCTCTCAAGTGGGGAGTGCCCGCTCGCTGACCATCAGGTTCACTGACTGCTTACTGGGCCTCTGTCTGGAAGGGCTACCCTCCTCCGTTGTGAACAGCACCTGGAGAAATTGTTGGCAAGCATTCCAGTTGGGCTGATGAGTATGGAAGTCATACCAGTACTAGTGTGTGTGGGGGGCTGCTTGTTAGGGGTGGGGGTGAGTTTGGGGGGCCGGTGGGGGAGGGAGTGACTCAATAAGGGCCTGTTAGAAGTTTTCTATTTCTGGACCCTAGAAACCTTATAGGGCGGGGGTTGAAAGAAAGGGTTTGAAGCCAGCTCTCCCACTCTCAGAGTTCTCCTGCAAAATGGGATAAAGACTATTAGGGGAGAGTGATGGGGAGGGGAGGGGAGGGGAGGGGTGGGGGAGTGATGGGGGAGGGGAGGGGTGAGGGAGGGGAGGGGTGGGGGAGGGTGATGGGGAGGGATGGCCTCCACCTATGTGGTTTTGGGAACTTGGACCGTTTGTTTTTCCGGTCCTTCCATGTTTCCTGAAACCTTGGAAACAAGGGCCCTTTCTTTGCGGGAGGGAGTAAGTCTTTTATATTTGCAGGCTTCTTAGTGGCAATGTCAGCCCACACTTGAAGTAACGGGATCAGATCGGGATATCCTGGTTCCCTTTAACCATAACTATGAACTCTTATTAATAGGGGGTGGGAAAACTAGTCTTGCGTGGGTCAATCAGGGACTCCTTCTGCCCCATCACTTTTAAACAAATTGTAGAGTCTCCAAGCTTTTGGGTTGAAACCACATCCTCTTGGTGAATGCCGAGAGCAGGGGTCCTCAAACTACAACCTGTGGGCCACATGCAGACAGCCGAGGACGTTGATCCTTTCTGCCGGGTGTATGTGCCCCATTTATTTTTTTTTGAACTTCAAATCAAGATGTGCAGTGTGCACATGAATTTGTTCGTAATATTTGTTTTTTTAAACTATAGTCTTTCCTTCAAAAGGCCTGAGGGATAGTGAACTGGGCCCCTGGGTAAACAGTTTAACGACCCCTGCCCTAAGGTATCCTGGACTTAGGGGTTATTAATCTCCCAGCCCTGAAACATCCCTGAACATTCTACCCGTTGTAGGAGGCACCATGGGAATTTGGACCCCGGGTAATTTACAAGCCTTTACTCCAATTGAACCCAAGAAAATTCAAAATGGCTTAGGCAGTTACTCTATTTTGGTCACATTTGACTCGTCCTGCACTAGCCCATTATTTCCATTTAACTCTATAACGCGAAGCATGATGTTTTCATAACATTAAAAAATGTATATATTAATACATATATATATATATATATTTATAACTATGAAAGTCCACAACAAAAAGAAAATTTTTTCCCAAAATTAAAATTGAAGCGTTATAGGGTTAAAAAGAAGGATGGGTCTTATCAGCGGGTCCAAGACCTTAGCATCATAAATGAATCAGTGATCCGACTGCACCTAGTAGTGCCCAAACCTGTGCCCTCCTAGGGGAAAGTGTGAATGCTTTTATCCCTCTTCCTGTACTTCCAATGAACAAACACACATGTCTGGTAATCCTAAGATTATTTTTGTTTCCTGTGACACTCACCTAATTTCAAGGCCACTGCCACCTCACAAGCTTAGCCTTGTCGTAGTCAAACTGTTCACCTTTTAGACCGTTTGTTTTTCTCAGAAGTTATCGGGTGATTAAAGCTTCTGAACCAAGTGTGCCAGGTCCACGACTACCATCTCCTGGACCACCTCAACCTTATCCATCCTGGATAAAGTTGCCCTCAATGGACAACCCCTCCCAGCAGTGTAGGAAGGGTATGGACCCAAAGCCCCACCTCGCCTCTTTGCCAGCAGGAAGCAGCTAGAGATGTCGTCGCCCAGTACCCCAAAGATTTGGGTCCATATCTCTTCAGGGGGGCAAATGTTAGGTAGCTATACTAGGGACTGGGGCATCCGTTATGCATGCCCATAGGGCCAAGATAAGAGCCCAGTTAGGAGAGGCACCCTGTGCATGCTCAGAGGTCCAGATTTCTGGCCATGAAGGGGAGGTCACCTGGGTGGTTCCTGTACCTGGATTGACCAATCTAGGCCATGTAAATTCAATTCAGCCACTGGGGTCGGCCAGACTTGCCCACCACGCCTCCCTAACGCTCATAAAACTCTCTTGAGTGCAGACCAGGCTTCTGCATGATTTCTCTCTCACTCAGGAAGGCTCTTTGGAGGCAGCTGTGCTGCACATGAGTGGCTGGTGGATACTGTTCAGATGCATGGCTTTCTGCTTGCAAGGGTTTTTGTCTCAGCTGACTGTAAGGGAGGAGGTAGTACGTCTGGATCACAGAGTATCCATGTCCACAAACGAGGCTGCTCATTCCACAGTCCTGGAAGTGCTTTATGAAAACCCTCTGCTTTGCAATGTCACTCCTTGTAGATTAGAGTGGGAGGGGCTGGGACCAAGGTATGCTGCCTCTTACTCCCAGTTGCAGATTTCAGGATGCTGATTGTATCTCTTACAGCATCAGTTAGTGGGCTTGTTGTCTGCCTCAGGCTTTGTTCACGGAGATCCTCCAGCTAGTTGGTGGTGTGTGCGCATGAGCAGAAGCTTCCTGCCAATCCCCCATGAGTAGTAGAGCTCCCATGGTGTGGACTCCATGAAAGCCTTGCCCCAGGCAGCATGCTTACAAAGGAGGGTGGGCCCTGCAGGACAGAGGACCATTCCCCCTGTGGAATGGCCTCAGAGATCCACCTCCCTCTCTGGCCAGCTGCTGGGGCTGTGGGTCCTAAGCATCATGGCTGACTCAGTAATAGACACAGGGTGAGGCGACTCCAGTAGCTGTTTTGACTGGTCTAATCCAGCCTGAGATCATCCTTGCATGAGCCCTCTGCCAAGATTATTTTTGTTTCTTTTATGATCTTTTCATTAGTGGCTCCTACAACACTAACCACAATCCATAAATACATCATCTGTTTGAAGCCCATCTGTACATTAAATGCCCTCCTTATTCACAAAATATCCACTCTCCACCCAAGCCCCTGGCCTCAGCTCCTCATTTTTCCCCCCTCAATGCCCGCCACCCATCCCTCATCAATTCTTTTGTCATATTTTCACCCACCTTTCTTTTGAGGTCAATGAAGATCCTTGTAATCGGTTCCCACTTTCCATCCTGCCCTTCCTCCACCCTCCCAGTATCTCCACTCATAACACTGGTAAAGGGCCCATCCACTCTGGATTCCCCGTGTTTGAAATTCCTATCGGTACTAGAATACCTTCTCTAGTTTGGCCAGATTAGTATGGTAGAACTGGGATCATGATAGTGGGGCAAGAGAAAGCATTAAGAACTAGAGGAAAGTTGTGTTTCATCTTTGCTGTCTCATACCCTGTATTCTTTAATCTCCACTCTAAGATCCTTCTGTAAGGGGATGTCCAGTGCACTGCAAATAGGTTTTGGGTCTATACCCGGCAGTCCCCTCTCATTCTCCATGATAAGATTTTTTTGTTCTCATGATGCCTGTTGCCTTATCCCTTTAAAACTTTGTGATCACACAGGCTGGTATGCTTTCTCCATGTGGGCTCTGTTGCTTCAGAGCCAGATGGCTGTTTCTTTACCCTCAGGCCTTTAAGACCCCACACGCTATATCTTTAGGTAGCTGGACACCATCGGCTTTCTTCACCACATTTGCTTATGCAGCCGCTTTGTGGTCAGTGATTGTGTAGGGAAGGTGAGCATCTTAGAATGCCAATTTAATAGAACAGTGTTATTGCAATGAGGGAGTCCTTGAGCGGAGGCCCTATGTCCATCTGCTACCTTAATACTAAATCTATAAACATATGGACATAGATCTATTTCCCCATGCCCCTTTGTAAATATATGTACATATGTACATGCCTTTATTTAGACGTCTATAACTGGCCCTTGCTTCCCAGCTCACTCTTCTATACTCTTTGATTTTCCTCTTGTGCCCACTGACATGCTCAGTCTTCCTTTGGGTTTCAGTAATTCCTCTTGGTTACATTACCTTTGATCACGCCCTACCAGGCCTCCTACATCCCCCTCACTACCTTTTTCCATCACTTGTTGTACCCTTGTCTCTGGGTTTCTTTACACCACTTCCTTTCCCCCCACCGTGCTCACTCCCATGCCCAATGGAAAGGGCCGGTCACATGTTTACTCCTCCAGATTGTTCATCCAGCCTCTCTTAATTAGACAGACCTGTAAAGGTAATAACATGCACAAAACAAGACTGAGCTAAACCAAGCAGCAAAAAGAAAAAAAAACAAACAAAAATGAAAACAAAACCCAACCCAAATCCAATGACACTAAAAGAAAACAACACTAACCAGAAAGAAAAGTACAAGGACTGTGTGGTGAACTTTAGGAGTGTTTTCCAGTCCAGTCTGTGGGGGCACCGAACCCTGACCACAAAGTCCACCTTTGGCATTCCCCGGGGACTTTGATGCTCCGTTTTCTTACTCTTCCGCTGCACTCTCTTAGTGTCATGCATCGAAGTGGCAGGATCAGTTCGGGCGCAGTTCCCACACTGTGTGTCCAGTGTTGTCCCCTCTAAGGCTATGGGTCTTTGAGGGACGTTTCTCATCGTGGGGCTGCCCATGTGGTCTTCTCTGTGGATTGGCTTCTCTGATTGGGAACATCATCCTCAAGGTGTATTGGGCCAGGGTGTGCTCCATTCTCCCCTCCTCCCCCTTGTTCTGCCCTGTGTTCTCTGATCAGATATGTCCCTCTCCGCGAGCTGCAGATCCGGTGCCATCCTGTGAAATACAATCTTTTGGGGCTGCATGGATGTGGGGGTGGGGGGGTGGGTATCAGCTCAGATCTTTTGAGAGTCCAGGAGATATTGACTGCTCGATGGGCACAGTTCTGTGGGGCACCGTGCTCTTGGTCCAGACGCTGGTTGTGAATATGACTTTGTTGTTAACCAGTTGTGTGTCTCTGGGTCAACTCCCGTGTGTTTTTGAGTGAGTTTTCTAATCTGCAAAGTAAATGTACAGGATTATCCAGACTCCCATGTCAGCAAGTTATCGAGAGGGGTTAATCAGAGACTGTTTCATATAGTGTGTACCTGCGCGCCGCATTCTAGACCTGCGATGGCAATCGTGAGCTCAGGATAGAGATGGTGTCCAGCAGGTAACATACGTGGCTCCATATTGAAACAGGAAGCCCACTGTGGAGATTTGGTCCTTCCGTTGATGGCCACCGGCCACCTAGTCTTCTCCTGCTATAACTGCTTCACTGGCTCAGCAGCTGAGCCAGAAGCCAGTGATATCATAACCAGGTGGCTAACTGGGCCAAAGGGCTGATAGATATTTGTTATTTTGTTGTCTTGGGAAACCCACCTACCCTCCATGCAAACCTTCTGGTGTGAGTTATCTGTGGAAGGAATCATAGGCTCACAGTAATTCACATCTTTCTTCTTGAAAATGTGCCCATATTCCTTTCTGAACCTGACAAGGTGGCCCCTGTGTCCACCAAGAAATTTACTGCCTGGCCTCCTACTTGGAGAGTTAGCCTGGGCTTTTGGCGGTGAAGTGAAACAGAGCCCTGACCCCTTCATTGAGCTTCTTCAAGCATTATTGTCTCTTGCTTGGGTCTTTCTACGTGCAGATGAGGCCCATCCACTCTAGTGGAGGGTCGTGCACCTCTCCTGGGGTTTTCAAGGCACTGATTTTTCCAGTGTCCTTCTTTCCTGCAGTAGGCACATTGGTCCTTCCCCATGGCTTGGCGGTGCCCACAAGTTAGTCTCTCCGTGAGTGGGCCATGCTCTCCTTTTCCTGAGTCTCTGGGGTATCTCATGGCAATTACGATTATTTTAGCTAGCTTCTTTGTCTCTGTCGTGCTAGGGTCATCTCTGTTGTTATACACTCAATGAGCCACTTGTACCAAATCGCTAAGATTTTTCCCTTCAAACCCTTCCCACTTCTTTGTCATGTCTGAGGCAGACTGACTGAGTAATAAAGCCAATACTTATTGCCCTCCTGTTTTCAGTGCCTCCGGGCTGTTAGGGGTATAAAGCCCGTAGGCTTCCCTCAGCCACTCTAGAAAGGCAGGCGGATATTCTCTTATAGGAACCTGAAAATTCTCACTGACCTTAGATAAATTCATAGGTTTCCTAGCTCTTCTGCAGAGGGTCATGTAAGAGCAATGGTTGATACCTGGTAAAGTCCTCTGGGCCTTGCTAGGAATTGAGATCCCACATTGTTGGTGTAGTGGCCAAAAGAGTTTCTCTCAAGTGGGGAGTGCCCGCTCGCTGACCATCAGGTTCACTGACTGCTTACTGGGCCTCTGTCTGGAAGGGCTACCCTCCTCCGTTGTGAACAGCACCTGGAGAAGTTGTTGGCAAGCATTCCAGGTGGGCTGATGAGTATGGAAGTCATACCAGTACTAGTGTGTGTGGGGGGCTGCTTGTTCGTGGTGGGGGTGAGTTTTGGGGGCCGGTGGGGGAGGGAGTGACTCAATAAGGGCCTGTTAGAAGTTTTCTATTTCTGGACCCTAGAAACCTTATAGGGCGGGGGTTGAAAGAAAGGGTTTGAAGCCAGCTCACCCACTCCCAGAGTTCTCCTGCAAAATGGGATAAAGCCGATTAGGGGAGAGTGATGGGGAGGGGAGGGGAGGAGAGGGGTGGGGGAGGGATGGGGGAGGGGAGGGGTGAGGGAGGGGAGGGGTGGGGGAGGGTGATGGGGAGGGATGGCCTCCACCTATGTGGTTTTGGGAACTTGGACCATTTGTTTTTCCGGTCCTTCCATGTTTCCTGAAACCTTGGAAACAAGGGCCCTTCCTTTGCGGGAGGGAGTAAGTCTTTTATATTTGCAGGCTTCTTAGTGGCAATGTCAGCCCACACTTGAAGTAACGGGATCAGATCGGGATATCCTGGTTCCCTTTAACCATAACTATGAACTCTTAGTAACAGGGGATGGGAAAACTAGTCTTGCGTGGGTCAATCAGGGACTCCTTCTGCCCCATCACTTTTAAACAAATTGTAGTGTCTCCAAGCTTTTGGGTTGAAACCACATCCTCTTGGTGAATGCCGAGAGCAGGGGTCCTCAAACTACAACCTGTGGGCCACATGCAGACAGCCGAGGACGTTGATCCTTTCTGCCGGGTGTATGTGCCCCATTTATTTTTTTTTTGAACTTCAAATCAAGATGTGCAGTGAGCACATGAATTTGTTCGTAATATTTGTTTTTTTAAACTATAGTCTTTCCTTCAAAAGGCCTGAGGGATAGTGAACTGGCCCCCTGGGTAAACAGTTTAACAACCCCTGCCCTAAGGTATCCTGGACTTAGGGGTTATTAATCTCCCAGCCCTGAAACATCCCTGAACATTCTACCCGTTGTAGGAGGCACCATGGGAATTTGGACCCCGGGTAATTTACAAGCCTTTACTCCAATTGAACCCAAGAAAATTCAAAATGGCTTAGGCAGTTACTCTATTTTGGTCACTTTTGACTCGTCCTGCACTAGCCCATTATTTCCATTTAACTCTATAACGCGAAGCATGATGTTTTCATAACATTAAAAAATGTATATATTAATACATATATATATTTATAACTATGAAAGTCCACAACAAAAAGAAAATTTTTCCCAAAATTAAAATTGAAGCGTTATAGGGTTAAAAAGAAGGATGGGTCTTATCAGCGGGTCCAAGACCTTAGCATCATAAATGAATCAGTGATCCGACTGCACCTAGTAGTGCCCAAACCTGTGCCCTCCTAGGGGAAAGTGTGAATGCTTTTATCCCTCTTCCTGTACTTCCAATGAACAAACACACATGTCTGGTAATCCTAAGATTATTTTTGTTTCCTGTGACACTCACCTAATTTCAAGGCCACTGCCACCTCACAAGCTTAGCCTTGTCGTAGTCAAACTGTTCACCTTTTAGACCGTTTGTTTTTCTCAGAAGTTATCGGGTGATTAAAGCTTCTGAACCAAGTGTGCCAGGTCCACGACTACCATCTCCTGGACCACCTCAACCTTATCCATCCTGGATAAAGTTGCCCTCAATGGACAACCCCTCCCAGCAGTGTAGGAAGGGTATGGACCCAAAGCCCCACCTCGCCCCTTTTGCCAGCAGGAAGCAGCTAGAGATGTCATCGCCCAGTACCCCCAAAGATTTGGGTCCATATCTCTTCAGGGGGGCAAATGTTAGGTAGCTATACTAGGGACTGGGGCATCCGTTATGCATGCCCATAGGGCCAAGATAAGAGCCCAGTTAGGAGAGGCACCCTGTGCATGCTCAGAGGTCCAGATTTCTGGCCATGAAGGGGAGGTCACCTGGGTGGTTCCTGTACCTGGATTGACCAATCTAGGCCATGTAAATTCAATTCAGCCACTGGGGTCGGCCAGACTTGCCCACCACGCCTCCCTAACGCTCATAAAACTCTCTTGAGTGCAGACCAGGCTTCTGCATGATTTCTCTCTCACTCAGGAAGGCTCTTTGGAGGCAGCTGTGCTGCACATGAGTGGCTGGTGGATACTGTTCAGATGCATGGCTTTCTGCTTGCAAGGGTTTTTGTCTCAGCTGATTGTAAGGGAGGAGGTAGTACGTCTGGATCACAGAGTATCCATGTCCACAAACGAGGCTGCTCATTCCACAGTCCTGGAAGTGCTTTATGAAAACCCTCTGCTTTGCAATGTCACTCCTTGTAGATTAGAGTGGGAGGGGCTGGGACCAAGGTATGCTGCCTCTTACTCCCAGTTGCAGGTTTCTGGATGCTGATTGTATCTCTTACAGCATCAGTTAGTGGGCTTGTTGTCTGCCTCAGGCTTTGTTAACGGAGATCCTCCAGCTAGTTGGTGGTGTGTGCGCATGAGCAGAGGCTTCCTGCCAATCCCCCATGAGTAGTAGAGCTCCCATGGTGTGGACTCCATGAAAGCCTTGCCCCAGGCAGCATGCTTACAAAGGAGGGTGGGCCCTGCAGGACAGAGGACCATTCCCCCTGTGGAATGGCCTCAGAGATCCACCTCCCTCTCTGGCCAGCTGCTGGGGCTGTGGGTCCTAAGCATCATGGCTGACTCAGTAATAGACACAGGGTGAGGCGACTCCAGTAGCTGTTTTGACTGGTCTAATCCAGCCTGAGATCATCCTTGCATGAGCCCTCTGCCAAGATTATTTTTGTTTCTTTTATGATCTTTTCATTAGTGGCTCCTACAACACTAACCACAATCCATAAATACATCATCTGTTTGAAGCACATCTGTACATTAATTGCCCTCCTTATTCACAAAATATCCACTCTCCACCCAAGCCCCTGGCCTCAGCTCCTCATTTTTCCCCCCTCAATGCCCGCCACCCATCCCTCATCAATCCTTGGAAATGTACTAATTCTTTTGTCATATTTTCACCCACCTTTCTTTTGAGGTCAATGAAGATCCTTGTAATCGGTTCCCACTTTCCATCCTGCCCTTCCTCCACCCTCCCAGTATCTCCACTCATAACACTGGTAAAGGGCCCATCCACTCTGGATCCCCCGTGTTTGAAATTCCTATCGGTACTAGAATACCTTCTCTAGTTTGGCCAGATTAGTATGGTAGAACTGGGATCATGATAGTGGGGCAAGAGAAACCATTAAGAACTAGAGGAAAGTTGTGTTTCATCTTTGCTGTCTCATACCCTGTATTCTTTAATCTCCACTCTGAGATCCTTCTGTAAGGGGATGTCCAGTGCACTGCAAATAGGTTTTGGGTCTATACCCGGCAGTCCCCTCTCATTCTCCATGATAAGATTTTTTTGTTCTCATGATGCCTGTTGCCTTATCCTTTTAAAACTTTGTGATCACACAGGCTGGTATGCTTTCTCCATGTGGGCTCTGTTGCTTCAGAGCCAGATGGCTGTTTCTTTACCCTCAGGCCTTTAAGACCCCACACGCTATATCTTTAGGTAGCTGGACACCATCGGCTTTCTTCACCACATTTGCTTATGCAGCCGCTTTGTGGTCAGTGATTGTGTAGGGAAGGTGAGCATCTTAGAATGCCAATTTAATAAAACAGTGTTATTGCAATGAGGGAGTCCTTGAGCGGAGGCCCTATGTCCATCTGCTACCTCAATACTAAATCTATAAACATATGGACATAGATCTATTTCCCCATGCCCCTTTGTAAATATATGTACATATGTACATGCCTTTATTTAGACGTCTATAACTGGCCCTTGCTTCCCAGCTCACTCTTCTATACTCTTTGATTTTCCTCTTGTGCCCACTGACATGCTCAGTCTTCCTTTGGGTTTCAGTAATTCCTCTTGGTTACATTACCTTTGATCACGCCCTACCAGGCCTCCTACATCCCCCTCACTACCGTTTTCCATCACTTGTTGTACCCTTGTCTCTGGGTTTCTTTACACCACTTCCTTTCCCCCCACCGTGCTCACTCCCATGCCCAATGGAAAGGGCCGGTCACATGTTTACTCCTCCAGATTGTTCATCCAGCCTCTCTTAATTAGACAGACCTGTAAAGGTAATAACATGCACAAAACAAGACTGAGCTAAACCAAGCAGCAAAAAGAAAAAAAAACAAACAAAAATGAAAACAAAACCCAACCCAAATCCAATGACACTAAAAGAAAACAACACTAACCAGAAAGAAAAGTACAAGGACTGTGTGGTGAACTTTAGGAGTGTTTTCCAGTCCAGTCTGTGGGGGCACCGAACCCTGACCACAAAGTCCACCTTTGGCATTCCCCGGGGACTTTGATGCTCCGTTTTCTTACTCTTCCGCTGCACTCTCTTAGTGTCATGCATCGAAGTGGCAGGATCAGTTCGGGCGCAGTTCCCACACTGTGTGTCCAGTGTTGTCCCCTCTAAGGCTATGGGTCTTTGAGGGACGTTTCTCATCGTGGGGCTGCCCATGTGGTCTTCTCTGTGGATTGGCTTCTCTGATTGGGAACATCATCCTCAAGGTGTATTGGGCCAGGGTGTGCTCCATTCTCCCCTCCTCCCCCTTGTTCTGCCCTGTGTTCTCTGATCAGATATGTCCCTCTCCGCGAGCTGCAGATCCGGTGCCATCCTGTGAAATACAATCTTTTGGGGCTGCAAGGATGTGGGGGTGGGGGGGTGGGTATCAGCTCAGATCTTTTGAGAGTCCAGGAGATATTGACTGCTCGATGGGCACAGTTCTGTGGGGCACCGTGCTCTTGGTCCAGACGCTGGTTGTGAATATGACTTTGTTGTTAACCAGTTGTGTGTCTCTGGGTCAACTCCCGTGTGTTTTTGAGTGAGTTTTCTAATCTGCAAAGTAAATGTACAGGATTATCCAGACTCCCATGTCAGCAAGTTATCGAGAGGGGTTAATCAGAGACTGTTTCATATAGTGTGTACCTGCGCGCCGCATTCTAGACCTGCGATGGCAATTATGAGCTCAGGATAGAGATGGTGTCCAGCAGGTAACATACGTGGCTCCATATTGAAACAGGAAGCCCACTGTGGAGATTTGGTCCTTCCGTTGATGGCCACCGGCCACCTAGTCTTCTCCTGCTATAAGTGCTTCACTGGCTCAGCAGCTGAGCCACAAGCCAGTGATATCATAACCAGGTGGCTAACTGGGCCAAAGGGCTGATAGATATTTGTTATTTTGTTGTCTTGGGAAACCCACCTACCCTCCATGCAAACCTTCTGGTGTGAGTTATCTGTGGAAGGAATCATAGGCTCACAGTAATTCACATCTTTCTTCTTGAAAATGTGCCCATATTCCTTTCTGAACCTGACAAGGTGGCCCCTGTGTCCACCAAGAAATTTACTGCCTGGCCTCCTACTTGGAGAGTTAGCCTGGGCTTTTGGCGGCGAAGTGAAACAGAGCCCTGACCCCTTCATTGAGCTTCTTCAAGCATTATTGTCTCTTGCTTGGGTCTTTCTACGTGCAGATGAGGCCCATCCACTCTAGTGGAGGGTCGTGCACCTCTCCTGGGGTTTTCAAGGCACTGATTTTTCCAGTGTCCTTCTTTCCTGCAGTAGGCACATTGGTCCTTCCCCATGGCTTGGCGGTGCCCACAGGTTAGTCTCTCCGTGAGTGGGCCATGCTCTCCTTTTCCTGAGTCTCTGGGGTATCTCATGGCAATTACGATTATTTTAGCTAGCTTCTTTGTCTCTGTCGTGCTAGGGTCATCTCTGTTGTTATACACTCAATGAGCCACTTGTACCAAATCGCTAAGATTTTTCCCTTCAAACCCTTCCCACTTCTTTGTCATGTCTGAGGCAGATTGACTGAGTAATAAAGGCAATACTTATTGCCCTCCTGTTTTCAGTGCCTCCGGGCCGTTAGAGGTATAAAGCCCGTAGGCTTCCCTCAGCCACTCTAGAAAGGCAGGCGGATATTCTCTTATAGGAACCTGAAAATTCTCACTGACCTTAGATAAATTCATAGGTTTCCTAGCTCTTCTGCAGAGGGTCATGTAAGAGCAATGGTTGATACCTGGTAAAGTCCTCTGGGCCTTGCTAGGAATTGAGATCCCACATTGTTGGTGTAGTGGCCAAAAGAGTTTCTCTCAAGTGGGGAGTGCCCGCTCGCTGACCATCAGGTTCACTGACTGCTTACTGGGCCTCTGTCTGGAAGGGCTACCCTCCTCCGTTGTGAACAGCACCTGGAGAAGTTGTTGGCAAGCATTCCAGGTGGGCTGATGAGTATGGAAGTCATACCAGTACTAGTGTGTGTGGGGGGGCTGCTTGTTAGGGGTGGGGGTGAGTTTGGGGGGCCGGTGGGGGAGGGAGTGACTCAATAAGGGCCTGTTAGAAGTTTTCTATTTCTGGACCCTAGAAACCTTATAGGGCGGGGGTTGAAAGAAAGGGTTTGAAGCCAGCTCTCCCACTCCCAGAGTTCTCCTGCAAAATGGGATAAAGCCGATTAGGGGAGAGTGATGGGGAGGGGGAGGGGAGGGGAGGGGTGGGGGAGTGATGGGGGAGGGGAGGGGTGGGGGAGGGTGATGGGGAGGGATGGCCTCCACCTATGTGGTTTTGGGAACTTGGACCGTTTGTTTTTCCGGTCCTTCCATGTTTCCTGAAACCTTGGAAACAAGGGCCCTTTCTTTGCGGGAGGGAGTAAGTCTTTTATATTTGCAGGCTTCTTAGTGGCAATGTCAGCCCACACTTGAAGTAACGGGATCAGATCGGGATATCCTGTTTCCCTTTAACCATAACTATGAACTCTTAGTAACAGGGGATGGGAAAACTAGTCTTGCGTGGGTCAATCAGGGACTCCTTCTGCCCCATCACTTTTAAACAAATTGTAGAGTCCCCAAGCTTTTGGGTTGAAACCACATCCTCTTGGTGAATGCCGAGGGCAGGGGTCCTCAAACTACAACCTGTGGGCCACATGCAGACAGCCGAGGACGTTGATCCTTTCTGCCGGGTGTATGTGCCCCATTTATTTTTTTTTTTTGAACTTCAAATCAAGATGTGCAGTGTGCACATGAATTTGTTCGTAATATTTGTTTTTTTAAACTATAGTCTTTCCTTCAAAAGGCCTGAGGGATAGTGAACTGGCCCCCTGGGTAAATAGTTTAAGGACCCCTGCCCTAAGGTATCCTGGACTTAGGGGTTATTAATCTCCCAGCCCTGAAACATCCCTGAACATTCTACCCGTTGTAGGAGGCACCATGGGAATTTGGACCCCGGGTAATTTACAAGCCTTTACTCCAATTGAACCCAAGAAAATTCAAAATGACTTAGGCAGTTACTCTATTTTGGTCACTTTTGACTCGTCCTGCACTAGCCCATTATTTCCATTTAACTCTATAACGCGAAGCATGATGTTTTCATAACATTAAAAAATGTATATATTAATACATATATATATATTTATAACTATGAAAGTCCACAATAAAAAGAAAATTTTTTCCCAAAATTAAAATTGAAGCGTTATAGGGTTAAAAAGAAGGATGGGTCTTATCAGCGGGTCCAAGACCTTAGCATCATAAATGAATCAGTGATCTGACTGCACCTAGTAGTGCCCAAACCTGTGCCCTCCTAGGGGAAAGTGTGAATGCTTTTATCCCTCTTCCTGTACTTCCAATGAACAAACACACATGTCTGGTAATCCTAAGATTATTTTTGTTTCCTGTGACACTCACCTAATTTCAAGGCCACTGCCACCTCACAAGCTTAGCCTTGTCGTAGTCAAACTGTTCACCTTTTAGACCGTTTGTTTTTCTCAGAAGTTATCGGGTGATTAAAGCTTCTGAACCAAGTGTGCCAGGTCCACGACTACCATCTCCTGGACCACCTCAACCTTATCCATCCTGGATAAAGTTGCCCTCAATGGACAACCCCTCCCAGCAGTGTAGGAAGGGTATGGACCCAAAGCCCCACCTCGCCCCTTTGCCAGCAGGAAGCAGCTAGAGATGTCGTCGCCCAGTACCCCCAAAGATTTGGGTCCATATCTCTTCAGGGGGGCAAATGTTAGGTAGCTATACTAGGGACTGGGGCATCCGTTATGCATGCCCATAGGGCCAAGATAAGAGCCCAGTTAGGAGAGGCACCCTGTGCATGCTCAGAAGTCCAGATTTCTGGCCATGAAGGGGAGGTCACCTGGGTGGTTCCTGTACCTGGATTGACCAATCTAGGCCATGTAAATTCAATTCAGCCACTGGGGTCGGCCAGACTTGCCCACCACGCCTCCCTAACGCTCATAAAACTCTCTTGAGTGCAGACCAGGCTTCTGCATGATTTCTCTCTCGCTCAGGAAGGCTCTTTGGAGGCAGCTGTGCTGCACATGAGTGGCTGGTGGATACTGTTCAGATGCATGGCTTTCTGCTTGCAAGGGTTTTGGTCTCAGCTGACTGTAAGGGAGGAGGTAGTACGTCTGGATCACAGAGTATCCATGTCCACAAACAAGGCTGCTCATTCCACAGTCCTGGAAGTGCTTTATGAAAACCCTCTGCTTTGCAATGTCACTCCTTGTAGATTAGAGTGGGAGGGGCTGGGACCAAGGTATGCTGCCTCTTACTCCCAGTTGCAGGTTTCTGGATGCTGATTGTATCTCTTACAGCATCAGTTAGTGGGCTTGTTGTCTGCCTCAGGCTTTGTTCACGGAGATCCTCCAGCTAGTTGGTGGTGTGTGCGCATGAGCAGAGGCTTCCTGCCAATCCCCCATGAGTAGTAGAGCTCCCATGGTGTGGACTCCAGGAAAGCCTTGCCCCAGGCAGCATGCTTACAAAGGAGGGTGGGCCCTGCAGGACAGAGGACCATTCCCCCTGTGGAATGGCCTCAGAGATCCACCTCCCTCTCTGGCCAGCTGCTGGGGCTGTGGGTCCTAAGCATCATGGCTGACTCAGTAATAGACACAGGGTGAGGCGACTCCAGTAGCTGTTTTGACTGGTCTAATCCAGCCTGAGATCATCCTTGCATGAGCCCTCTGCCAAGATTATTTTTGTTTCTTTTATGATCTTTTCATTAGTGGCTCCTACAACACTAACCACAATCCATAAATACATCATCTGTATGAAGCACATCTGTACATTAATTGCCCTCCTTATTCACAAAATATCCACTCTCCACCCAAGCCCCTGGCCTCAGCTCCTCATTTTTCCCCCCTCAATGCCCGCCACCCATCCCTCATCAATCCTTGGAAATGTACTAATTCTTTTGTCATATTTTCACCCACCTTTCTTTTGAGGTCAATGTAGATCCTTGTAATCGGTTCCCACTTTCCATCCTGCCCTTCCTCCACCCTCCCAGTATCTCCACTCATAACACTGGTAAAGGGCCCATCCACTCTGGATCCCCCGTGTTTGAAATTCCTATCGGTACTAGAATACCTTCTCTAGTTTGGCCAGATTAGTATGGTAGAACTGGGATCATGATAGTGGGGCAAGAGAAAGCATTAAGAACTAGAGGAAAGTTGTGTTTCATCTTTGCTGTCTCATACCCTGTATTCTTTAATCTCCACTCTGAGATCCCTCTGTAAGGGTATGTCCAGTGCACTACAAATAGGTTTTGGGTCTATACCCGGCAGTCCCCTCTCATTCTCCATGATAAGATTTTTTTGTTCTCATGATGCCTGTTGCCTTATCCCTTTAAAACTTTGTGATCACACAGGCAGGTATGCTTTCTCCATGTGGGCTCTGTTGCTTCTGAGCCAGATGGCTGTTTCTTTACCCTCAGGCCTTTAAGACCCCACACGCTATATCTTTAGGTAGCTGGACACCATCGGCTTTCTTCACCACATTTGCTTATGCAGCCGCTTTGTGGTCAGTGATTGTGTAGGGAAGGTGAGCATCTTAGAATGCCAATTTAATAGAACAGTGTTATTGCAATGAGGGAGTCCTTGAGCGGAGGCCCTATGTCCATCAGCTACCTCAATACTAAATCTATAAACATATGGACATAGATCTATTTCCCCATGCCCCTTTGTAAATATATGTATATATGTACATGCCTTTATTTAGACGTCTATAACTGGCCCTTGCTTCCCAGCTCACTCTTCTATACTCTTTGATTTTCCTCTTATGCCCACTGACATGCTCAGTCTTCCTTTGGGTTTCAGTAATTCCTCTTGGTTACATTACCTTTGATCACGCCCTACCAGGCCTCCTACATCCCCCTCACTACCGTTTTCCATCACTTGTTGTACCCTTGTCTCTGGGTTTCTTTACACCACTTCCTTTCCCCCCACCGTGCTCACTCCCATGCCCAATGGAAAGGGCCGGTCACATGTTTACTCCTCCAGATTGTTCATCCAGCCTCTCTTAATTAGACAGACCTGTAAAGGTAATAACATGCACAAAACAAGACTGAGCTAAACCAAGCAGCAAAAAGAAAAGAAAAACAAACAAAAATTAAAACAAAACCCAACCCAAATCCAATGACACTAAAAGAAAACAACACTAACCAGAAAGAAAAGTACAAGGACTGTGTGGTGAACTTTAGGAGTGTTTTCCAGTCCAGTCTGTGGGGGCACCGAACCCTGACCACAAAGTCCACCTTTGGCATTCCCCGGGGACTTTGATGCTCCGTTTTCTTACTCTTCCGCTGCACTCTCTTAGTGTCATGCATCGAAGTGGCAGGATCAGTTCGGGCGCAGTTCCCACACTGTGTGTCCAGTGTTGTCCCCTCTAAGGCTATGGGTCTTTGAGGGACGTTTCTCATCGTGGGGCTGCCCATGTGGTCTTCTCTGTGGATTGGCTTCTCTGATTGGGAACATCATCCTCAAGGTGTATTGGGCCAGGATGTGCTCCATTCTCCCCTCCTCCCCCTTGTTCTGCCCTGTTTTCTCTGATCAGATATGTCCCTCTCCGTGAGCTGCAGATCCGGTGCCATCCTGTGAAATACAATCTTTTGGGGCTGCAAGGATGTGGGGGTGGGGGGGTGGGTATCAGCTCAGATCTTTTGAGAGTCCAGGAGATATTGACTGCTCGATGGGCACAGTTCTGTGGGGCACCGTGCTCTTGGTCCAGACGCTGGTTGTGAATATGACTTTGTTGTTAACCAGTTGTGTGTCTCTGGGTCAACTCCCGTGTGTTTTTGAGTGAGTTTTCTAATCTGCAAAGTAAATGTACAGGATTATCCAGACTCCCATGTCAGCAAGTTATCGAGAGGGGTTAATCAGAGACTGTTTCATATAGTGTGTACCTGCGCGCCGCATTCTAGACCTGCGATGGCAATTATGAGCTCAGGATAGAGATGGTGTCCAGCAGGTAACATACGTGGCTCCATATTGAAACAGGAAGGCCACTGTGGAGATTTGGTCCTTCCGTTGATGGCCACTGGCCACCTAGTCTTCTCCTGCTATAACTGCTTCACTGGCTCAGCAGCTGAGCCAGAAGCCAGTGATATCATAACCAGGTGGCTAGCTGGGCCAAAGGGCTGATAGATATTTGTTATTTTGTTGTCTTGGGAAACCCACCTACCCTCCATGCAAACCTTCTGGTGTGAGTTATCTGTGGAAGGAATCATAGGCTCACAGTAATTCACATATTTCTTCTTGAAAATGTGCCCATATTCCTTTCTGAACCTGACAAGGTGGCCCCTGTGTCCACCAAGAAATTTACTGCCTGGCCTCCTACTTGGAGAGTTAGCCTGGGCTTTTGGCGGCGAAGTGAAACAGAGCCCTGACCCCTTCATTGAGCTTCTTCAAGCATTATTGTCTCTTGCTTGGGTCTTTCTACGTGCAGATGAGGCCCATCCACTCTAGTGGAGGGTCGTGCACCTCTCCTGGGGTTTTCAAGGCACTGATTTTTCCAGTGTCCTTCTTTCCTGCAGTAGGCACATTGGTCCTTCCCCATGGCTTGGCGGTGCCCACAGGTTAGTCTCTCCGTGAGTGGGCCATGCTCTCCTTTTCCTGAGTCTCTGGGGTATCTCATGGCAATTACGATTATTTTAGCTAGCTTCTTTGTCTCTGTCATGCTAGGGTCATCTCTGTTGTTATACACTCAATGAGCCACTTGTACCAAATCGCTAAGATTTTTCCCTTCAAACCCTTCCCACTTCTTTGTCATGTCTGAGGCAGACTGACTGAGTAATAAAGGCAATACTTATTGCCCTCCTGTTTTCAGTGCCTCCGGGCCGTTAGGGGTATAAAGCCCGTAGGCTTCCCTCAGCCACTCTAGAAAGGCAGGCGGATATTCTCTTATAGGAACCTGAAAATTCTCACTGACCTTAGATAAATTCATAGGTTTCCTAGCTCTTCTGCAGAGGGTCATGTAAGAGCAATGGTTGATACCTGGTAAAGTCCTCTGGGCCTTGCTAGGAATTGAGATCCCACATTGTTGGTGTAGTGGCCAAAAGAGTTTCTCTCAAGTGGGGAGTGCCCGCTCGCTGACCATCAGGTTCACTGACTGCTTACTGGGCCTCTGTCTGGAAGGGCTACCCTCCTCCGTTGTGAACAGCACCTGGAGAAGTTGTTGGCAAGCATTCCAGGTGGGCTGATGAGTATGGAAGTCATACCAGTACTAGTGTGTGTGGGGGGCTGCTTGTTAGGGGTGGGGGTGAGTTTGGGGGGCCGGTGGGGGAGGGAGTGACTCAATAAGGGCCTGTTAGAAGTTTTCTATTTCTGGACCCTAGAAACCTTACAGGGCGGGGGTTGAAAGAAAGGGTTTGAAGCCAGCTCTCCCACTCCCAGAGTTCTCCTGCAAAATGGGATAAAGCCGATTAGGGGAGAGTGATGGGGAGGGGAGGGCAGGGGAGGGGTGGGGAAGGGATGGGGGAGGGGAGGGGTGAGGGAGGGGAGGGGTGGGGGAGGGTGATGGGGAGGGATGGCCTCCACCTATGTGGTTTTGGGAACTTGGACCATTTGTTTTTCCGGTCCTTCCATGTTTCCTGAAACCTTGGAAACAAGGGCCCTTTCTTTGCGGGAGGGAGTAAGTCTTTTATATTTGCAGGCTTCTTAGTGGCAATGTCAGCCCACACTTGAAGTAACGGGATCAGATCGGGATATCCTGGTTCCCTTTAACCATAACTATGAACTCTTAGTAACAGGGGATGGGAAAACTAGGCTTGCGTGGGTCAATCAGGGACTCCTTCTGCCCCATCACTTTTAAACAAATTGTAGAGTCTCCAAGCTTTTGGGTTGAAACCACATCCTCTTGGTGAATGCCAAGGGCAGGGGTCCTCAAACTACAACCTGTGGGCCACATGCAGACAGCCGAGGACGTTGATCCTTTCTGCCGGGTGTATGTGCCCCATTTATTTTTTTTTTTGAACTTCAAATCAAGATGTGCAGTGTGCACATGAATTTGTTCGTAATATTTGTTTTTTTAAAACTATAGTCTTTCCTTCAAAAGGCCTGAGGGATAGTGAACTGGCCCCCTGGGTAAACAGTTTAAGGACCCCTGCCCTAAGGTATCCTGGACTTAGGGGTTATTAAACTCCCAGCCCTGAAACATCCCTGAACATTCTACCCATTGTAGGAGGCACCATGGGAATTTGGACCCCGGGTAATTTACAAGCCTTTACTCCAATTGAACCCAAGAAAATTCAAAATGACTTAGGCAGTTACTCTATTTTGGTCACTTTTGACTCGTCCTGCACTAGCCCATTATTTCCATTTAACTCTATAACGCGAAGCATGATGTTTTCATAACATTAAAAAATGTATATATTAATACATATATATATATTTATAACTATGAAAGTCCACAACAAAAAGAAAATTTTTTCCCAAAATTAAAATTGAAGCGTTATAGGGTTAAAAAGAAGGATGGGTCTTATCAGCGGGTCCAAGACCTTAGCATCATAAATGAATCAGTGATCCGACTGCACCTAGTAGTGCCCAAACCTGTGCCCTCCTAGGGGAAAGTGTGAATGCTTTTATCCCTCTTCCTGTACTTCCTATGAACAAACACACATGTCTGGTAATCCTAAGATTATTTTTGTTTCCTGTGACACTCACCTAATTTCAAGGCCACTGCCACCTCACAAGCTTAGCCTTGTCGTAGTCAAACTGTTCACCTTTTAGACCGTTTGTTTTTCTCAGAAGTTATCGGGTGATTAAAGCTTCTGAACCAAGTGTGCCAGGTCCACGACTACCATCTCCTGGACCACCTCAACCTTATCCATCCTGGATAAAGTTGCCCTCAATGGACAACCCCTCCCAGCAGTGTAGGAAGGGTATGGACCCAAAGCCCCACCTCGCCCCTTTTGCCAGCAGGAAGCAGCTAGAGATGTCGTCGCCCAGTACCCCCAAAGATTTGGGTCCATATCTCTTCAGGGGGGCAAATGTTAGGTAGCTATACTAGGGACTGGGGCATCCGTTATGCATGCCCATAGGGCCAAGATAAGAGCCCAGTTAGGAGAGGCACCCTGTGCATGCTCAGAGGTCCAGATTTCTGGCCATGAAGCGGAGGTCACCTGGGTGGTTCCTGTACCTGGATTGACCAATCTAGGCCATGTAAATTCAATTCAGCCACTGGGGTCGGCCAGACTTGCCCACCACGCCTCCCTAACGCTCATAAAACTCTCTTGAGTGCAGACCAGGCTTCTGCATGATTTCTCTCTCACTCAGGAAGGCTCTTTGGAGGCAGCTGTGCTGCACATGAGTGGCTGGTGGATACTGTTCAGATGCATGGCTTTCTGCTTGCAAGGGTTTTTGTCTCAGCTGACTGTAAGGGAGGAGGTAGTACGTCTGGATCACAGAGTATCCATGTCCACAAACGAGGCTGCTCATTCCACAGTCCTGGAAGTGCTTTATGAAAACCCTCTGCTTTGCAATGTCACTCCTTGTAGATTAGAGTGGGAGGGGCTGGGACCAAGGTATGCTGCCTCTTACTCCCAGTTGCAGGTTTCTGGATGCTGATTGTATCTCTTACAGCATCAGTTAGTGGGCTTGTTGTCTGCCTCAGGCTTTGTTCACGGAGATCCTCCAGCTAGTTGGTGGTGTGTGCGCATGAGCAGAGGCTTCCTGCCAATCCACCATGAGTAGTAGAGCTCCCATGGTGTGGACTCCAGGAAAGCCTTGCCCCAGGCAGCATGCTTACAAAGGAGGGTGGGCCCTGCAGGACAGAGGACCATTCCCCCTGTGGAATGGCCTCAGCGATCCACCTCCCTCTCTGGCCAGCTGCTGGGGCTGTGGGTCCTAAGCATCATGGCTGACTCAGTAATAGACACAGGGTGAGGCGACTCCAGTAGCTGTTTTGACTGGTCTAATCCAGCCTGAGATCATCCTTGCATGAGCCCTCTGCCAAGATTATTTTTGTTTCTTTTATGATCTTTTCATTAGTGGCTCCTACAACACTAACCACAATCCATAAATACATCATCTGTATGAAGCACATCTGTACATTAATTGCCCTCCTTATTCACAAAATATCCACTCTCTACCCAAGCCCCTGGCCTCAGCTCCTCATTTTTCCCCCCTCAATGCCCGCCACCCATCCCTCATCAATCCTTGGAAATGTACTAATTCTTTTGTCATATTTCACCCTCCTTTCTTTTGAGGTCAATGAAGATCCTTGTAATCGGTTCCCACTTTCCATCCTGCCCTTCCTCCACCCTCCCAGTATCTCCACTCATAACACTGGTAAAGGGCCCATCCACTCTGGATCCCCCGTGTTTGAAATTCCTATCGGTACTAGAATACCTTCTCTAGTTTGGCCAGATTAGTATGGTAGAACTGGGATCATGATAGTGGGGCAAGAGAAAGCATTAAGAACTAGAGGAAAGTTGTGTTTCATCTTTGCTGTCTCATACCCTGTATTCTTTAATCTCCACTCTGAGATCCTTCTGTAAGGGTATGTCCAGTGCACTGCAAATAGGTTTTGGGTCTATACCCGGCAGTTCCCTCTCATTCTCCATGATAAGATTTTTTTGTTCTCATGATGCCTGTTGCCTTATCCCTTTAAAACTTTGTGATCACAGAGGCTGGTATGCTTTCTCCATGTGGGCTCTGTTGCTTCAGAGCCAGATGGCTGTTTCTTTACCCTCAGGCCTTTAAGACCCCACACGCTATATCTTTAGGTAGCTGGACACCATCGGCTTTCTTCACCACATTTGCTTATGCAGCCGCTTTGTGGTCAGTGATTGTGTAGGGAAGGTGAGCATCTTAGAATGCCAATTTAATAGAACAGTGTTATTGCAATGAGGGAGTCCTTGAGCGGAGGCCCTATGTCCATCTGCTACCTCAATACTAAATCTATAAACATATGGACATAGATCTATTTCCCCATGCCCCTTTGTAAATATATGTACATATGTACATGCCTTTATTTAGACGTCTATAACTGGCCCTTGCTTCCCAGCTCACTCTTCTATACTCTTTGATTTTCCTCTTGTGCCCACTGACATGCTCAGTCTTCCTTTGGGTTTCAGTAATTCCTCTTGGTTACATTACCTTTGATCACGCCCTACCAGGCCTCCTACATCCCCCTCACTACCGTTTTCCATCACTTGTTGTACCCTTGTCTCTGGGTTTCTTTACACCACTTCCTTTCCCCCCACCGTGCTCACTCCCATGCCCAATGGAAAGGGCCGGTCACATGTTTACTCCTCCAGATTGTTCATCCAGCCTCTCTTAATTAGACAGACCTGTAAAGGTAATAACATGCACAAAACAAGACTGAGCTAAACCAAGCAGCAAAAAGAAAAAAAAACAAACAAAAATGAAAACAAAACCCAACCCAAATCCAATGACACTAAAAGAAAACAACACTAACCAGAAAGAAAAGTACAAGGACTGTGTGGTGAACTTTAGGAGTGTTTTCCAGTCCAGTCTGTGGGGGCACCGAACCCTGACCACAAAGTCCACCTTTGGCATTCCCCGGGGACTTTGATGCTCCGTTTTCTTACTCTTCCGCTGCACTCTCTTAGTGTCATGCATCGAAGTGGCAGGATATGTTCGGGCGCAGTTCCCACACTGTGTGTCCAGTGTTGTCCCCTCTAAGGCTATGGGTCTTTGAGGGACGTTTCTCATCGTGGGGCTGCCCATGTGGTCTTCTCTGTGGATGGGCTTCTCTGATTGGGAACATCATCCTCAAGGTGTATTGGGCCAGGATGTGCTCCATTCTCCCCTCCTCCCCCTTGTTCTGCCCTGTGTTCTCTGATCAGATATGTCCCTCTCCGCGAGCTGCAGATCCGGTGCCATCCTGTGAAATACAATCTTTTGGGGCTGCAAGGATGTGGGGGGGGGTGGGTATCAGCTCAGATCTTTTGAGAGTCCAGGAGATATTGACTGCTCGATGGGCACAGTTCTGTGGGGCACCGTGCTCTTGGTCCAGACGCTGGTTGTGAATATGACTTTGTTGTTAACCAGTTGTGTGTCTCTGGGTCAACTCCCGTGTGTTTTTGAGTGAGTTTTCTAATCTGCAAAGTAAATGTACAGGATTATCCAGACTCCCATGTCAGCAAGTTATCGAGAGGGGTTAATCAGAGACTGTTTCATATAGTGTGTACCTGCGCGCCACATTCTAGACCTGCGATGGCAATTATGAGCTCAGGATAGAGATGGTGTCCAGCAGGTAACATACGTGGCTCCATATTGAAACAGGAAGCCCACTGTGGAGATTTCTTCCTTCCGTTGATGGCCACTGGCCACCTAGTCTTCTCCTGCTATAACTGCTTCACTGGCTCAGCAGCTGAGCCACAAGCCAGTGATATCATAACCAGGTGGCTAACTGGGCCAAAGGGCTGATAGATATTTGTTATTTTGTTGTCTTGGGAAACCCACCTACCCTCCATGCAAACCTTCTGGTGTGAGTTATCTGTGGAAGGAATCATAGGCTCACAGTAATTCACATCTTTCTTCTTGAAAATGTGCCCATATTCCTTTCTGAACCTGACAAGGTGGCCCCTGTGTCCACCAAGAAATTTACTGCCTGGCCTCCTACTTGGAGAGTTAGCCTGGGCTTTTGGCGGCGAAGTGAAACAGAGCCCTGACCCCTTCATTGAGCTTCTTCAGGCATTATTGTCTCTTGCTTGGGTCTTTCTACGTGCAGATGAGGCCCATCCACTCTAGTGGAGGGTCGTGCACCTCTCCTGGGGTTTTCAAGGCACTGATTTTTCCAGTGTCCTTCTTTCCTGCAGTAGGCACATTGGTCCTTCCCCATGGCTTGGCGGTGCCCACAGGTTAGTCTCTCCGTGAGTGGGCCATGCTCTCCTTTTCCTGAGTCTCTGGGGTATCTCATGGCAATTACGATTATTTTAGCTAGCTTCTTTGTCTCTGTCGTGCTAGGGTCATCTCTGTTGTTATACACTCAATGAGCCACTTGTACCAAATCGCTAAGATTTTTCCCTTCAAACCCTTCCCACTTCTTTGTCATGTCTGAGGCAGACTGACTGAGTAATAAAGGCAATACTTATTGCCCTCCTGTTTTCAGTGCCTCCGGGCCGTTAGGGGTATAAAGCCCGTAGGCTTCCCTCAGCCACTCTAGAAAGGCAGGCGGATATTCTCTTATAGGAACCTGAAAATTCTCACTGACCTTAGATAAATTCATAGGTTTCCTAGCTCTTCTGCAGAGGGTCATGTAAGAGCAATGGTTGATACCTGGTAAAGTCCTCTGGGCCTTGCTAGGAATTGAGATCCCACATTGTTGGTGTAGTGGCCAAAAGAGTTTCTCTCAAGTGGGGAGTGCCCGCTCGCTGACCATCAGGTTCACTGACTGCTTACTGGGCCTCTGTCTGGAAGGGCTACCCTCCTCCGTTGTGAACAGCACCTGGAGAAGTTGTTGGCAAGCATTCCAGGTGGGCTGATGAGTATGGAAGTCATACCAGTACTAGTGTGTGTGGGGGGCTGCTTGTTAGGGGTGGGGGTGAGTTTGGGGGGCCGGTGGGGGAGGGAGTGACTCAATAAGGGCCTGTTAGAAGTTTTCTATTTCTGGACCCTAGAAACCTTATAGGGCGGGGGTTGAAAGAAAGGGTTTGAAGCCAGCTCTCCCACTCCCAGAGTTCTCCTGCAAAATGGGATAAAGCCGATTAGGGGAGAGTGATGGGGAGGGGAGGGGAGGGGAGGGGTGGGGGAGGGATGGGGGAGGGGAGGGGTGAGGGAGGGGAGGGGTGGGGAGGGTGATGGGGAGGGATGGCCTCCACCTATGTGGTTTTGGGAACTTGGACCGTTTGTTTTTCCGGTCCTTCCATGTTTCCTGAAACCTTGGAAACAAGGGCCCTTTCTTTGCGGGAGGGAGTAAGTCTTTTATATTTGCAGGCTTCTTAGTGGCAATGTCAGCCCACACTTGAAGTAACGGGATCAGATCGGGATATCCTGGTTCCCTTTAACCATAACTATGAACTCTTAGTAACAGGGGATGGGAAAACTAGTCTTGCGTGGGTCAATCAGGGACTCCTTCTGCCCCATCACTTTTAAACAAATTGTAGAGTCTCCAAGCTTTTGGGTTGAAACCACATCCTCTTGGTGAATGCCGAGAGCAGGGGTCCTCAAACTACAACCTGTGGGCCACATGCAGACAGCCGAGGACGTCGATCCTTTCTGCCGGGTGTATGTGCCCCATTTATTTTTTTTTTTGAACTTCAAATCAAGATGTGCAGTGTGCACATGAATTTGTTCGTAATATTTGTTTTTTTAAACTATAGTCTTTCCTTCAAAAGGCCTGAGGGATAGTGAACTGGCCCCCTGGGTAAACAGTTTAACGACCCCTGCCCTAAAGTATCCTGGACTTAGGGGTTATTAATCTCCCAGCCCTGAAACATCCCTGAACATTCTACCCGTTGTAGGAGGCACCATGGGAATTTGGACCCCGGGTAATTTACAAGCCTTTACTCCAATTGAACCCAAGAAAATTCAAAATGGCTTAGGCAGTTACTCTATTTTTGTCACTTTTGACTCGTCCTGCACTAGCCCATTATTTCCATTTAACTCTATAACGCGAAGCATGATGTTTTCATAACATTAAAAAATGTATATATTAATACATATATATATATATTTATAACTATGAAAGTCCACAACAAAAAGAAAATTTTTTCCCAAAATTAAAATTGAAGCGTTATAGGGTTAAAAAGAAGGATGGGTCTTATCAGCGGGTCCAAGACCTTAGCATCATAAATGAATCAGTAATCCGACTGCACCTAGTAGTGCCCAAACCTGTGCCCTCCTAGGGGAAAGTGTGAATGCTTTTATCCCTCTTCCTGTACTTCCAATGAACAAACACACATGTCTGGTAATCCTAAGATTATTTTTGTTTCCTGTGACACTCACCTAATTTCAAGGCCACTGCCACCTCACAAGCTTAGCCTTGTCGTAGTCAAACTGTTCACCTTTTAGACCGTTTGTTTTTCTCAGAAGTTATCGGGTGATTAAAGCTTCTGAACCAAGTGTGCCAGGTCCACGACTACCATCTCCTGGACCACCTCAACCTTATCCATCCTGGATAAAGTTGCCCTCAATGGACAACCCCTCCCAGCAGTGTAGGAAGGGTATGGACCCAAAGCCCCACCTCGCCCCTTTGCCAGCAGGAAGCAGCTAGAGATGTCGTCGCCCAGTACCCCCAAAGATTTGGGTCCATATCTCTTCAGGGGGGCAAATGTTAGGTAGCTATACTAGGGACTGGGGCATCCGTTATGCATGCCCATAGGGCCAAAATAAGAGCCCAGTTAGGAGAGGCACCCTGTGCATGCTCAGAGGTCCAGATTTCTGGCCATGAAGGGGAGGTCACCTGGGTGGTTCCTGTACCTGGATTGACCAATCTAGGCCATGTAAATTCAATTCAGCCACTGGGGTCGGCCAGACTTGCCCACCACGCCTCCCTAACGCTCATAAAACTCTCTTGAGTGCAGACCAGGCTTCTGCATGATTTCTCTCTCACTCAGGAAGGCTCTTTGGAGGCAGCTGTGCTGCACATGAGTGGCTGGTGGATACTGTTCAGATGCATGGCTTTCTGCTTGCAAGGGTTTTTGTCTCAGCTGACTGTAAGGGAGGAGGTAGTACGTCTGGATCACAGAGTATCCATGTCCACAAACGAGGCTGCTCATTCCACAGTCCTGGAAGTGCTTTATGAAAACCCTCTGCTTTGCAATGTCACTCCTTGTAGATTAGAGTGGGAGGGGCTGGGACCAAGGTATGCTGCCTCTTACTCCCAGTTGCAGGTTTCTGGATGCTGATTGTATCTCTTACAGCATCAGTTAGTGGGCTTGTTGTCTGCCTCAGGCTTTGTTCACGGAGATCCTCCAGCTAGTTGGTGGTGTGTGCGCATGAGCAGAGGCTTCCTGCCAATCCCCCATTAGTAGTAGAGCTCCCATGGTGTGGACTCCATGAAAGCCTTGCCCCAGGCAGCATGCTTACAAAGGAGGGTGGGCCCTGCAGGACAGAGGACCATTCCCCCTCTGGAATGGCCTCAGAGATCCACCTCCCTCTCTGGCCAGCTGCTGGGGCTGTGGGTCCTAAGCATCATGGCTGACTCAATAATAGACACAGGGTGAGGCGACTCCAGTAGCTGTTTTGACTGGTCTAATCCAGCCTGAGATCATCCTTGCATGAGCCCTCTGCCAAGATTATTTTTGTTTCTTTTATGATCTTTTCATTAGTGGCTCCTACAACACTAACCACCATCCATAAATACATCATCTGTTTGAAGCCCATCTGTACATTAATTGCCCTCCTTATTCACAAAATATCCACTCTCCACCCAAGCCCCTGGCCTCAGCTCCTCATTTTTCCCCCCTCAATGCCCGCCACCCATCCCTCATCAATCCTTGGAAATGTACTAATTCTTTTGTCATATTTTCACCCACCTTTCTTTTGAGGTCAATGAAGATCCTTGTAATCGGTTCCCACTTTCCATCCTGCCCTTCCTCCACCCTCCCAGTATCTCCACTCATAACACTGGTAAAGGGCCCATCCACTCTGGATTCCCCGTGTTTGAAATTCCTATCGGTACTAGAATACCTTCTCTAGTTTGGCCAGATTAGTATGGTAGAACTGGGATCATGATAGTGGGGCAAGAGAAAGCATTAAGAACTAGAGGAAAGTTGTGTTTCATCTTTGCTGTCTCATACCCTGTATTCTTTAATCTCCACTCTGAGATCCTTCTGTAAGGGGATGTCCAGTGCACTGCAAATAGGTTTTGGGTCTATACCCGGCAGTCCCCTCTCATTCTCCATGATAAGATTTTTTTGTTCTCATGATGCCTGTTGCCTTATCCCTTTAAAACTTTGTGATCACACAGGCTGGTATGCTTTCTCCATGTGGGCTCTGTTGCTTCAGAGCCAGATGGCTGTTTCTTTACCCTCAGGCCTTTAAGACCCCACACGCTATATCTTTAGGTAGCTGGACACCATCGGCTTTCTTCACCACATTTGCTTATGCAGCCGCTTTGTGGTCAGTGATTGTGTAGGGAAGGTGAGCATCTTAGAATGCCAATTTAATAGAACAGTGTTATTGCAATGAGGGAGTCCTTGAGCGGAGGCCCTATGTCCATCTGCTACCTTAATACTAAATCTATAAACATATGGACATAGATCTATTTCCCCATGCCCCTTTGTAAATATATGTACATATGTACATGCCTTTATTTAGACGTCTATAACTGGCCCTTGCTTCCCAGCTCACTCTTCTATACTCTTTGATTTTCCTCTTGTGCCCACTGACATGCTCAGTCTTCCTTTGGGTTTCAGTAATTCCTCTTGGTTACATTACCTTTGATCACGCCCTACCAGGCCTCCTACATCCCCCTCACTACCGTTTTCCATCACTTGTTGTACCCTTGTCTCTGGGTTTCTTTACACCACTTCCTTTCCCCCCACCGTGCTCACTCCCATGCCCAATGGAAAGGGCCGGTCACATGTTTACTCCTCCAGATTGTTCATCCAGCCTCTCTTAATTAGACAGACCTGTAAAGGTAATAACATGCACAAAACAAGACTGAGCTAAACCAAGCAGCAAAAAGAAAAAAAAACAAACAAAAATGAAAACAAAACCCAACCCAAATCCAATGACACTAAAAGAAAACAACACTAACCAGAAAGAAAAGTACAAGGACTGTGTGGTGAACTTTAGGAGTGTTTTCCAGTCCAGTCTGTGGGGGCACTGAACCCTGACCACAAAGTCCACCTTTGGCATTCCCCGGGGACTTTGATGCTCCGTTTTCTTACTCTTCCGCTGCACTCTCTTAGTGTCATGCATCGAAGTGGCAGGATCAGTTCGGGCGCAGTTCCCACACTGTGTGTCCAGTGTTGTCCCCTCTAAGGCTATGGGTCTTTGAGGGACGTTTCTCATCGTGGGGCTGCCCATGTGGTCTTCTCTGTGGATTGGCTTCTCTGATTGGGAACATCATCCTCAAGGTGTATTGGGCCAGGATGTGCTCCATTCTCCCCTCCTCCCCCTTGTTCTGCCCTGTGTTCTCTGATCAGATATGTCCCTCTCCGCGAGCTGCAGATCCGGTGCCATCCTGTGAAATACAATCTTTTGGGGCTGCAAGGATGTGGGGGGGGGTGGGTATCAGCTCAGATCTTTTGAGAGTCCCGGAGATATTGACTGCTCGATGGGCACAGTTCTGTGGGGCACCGTGCTCTTGGTCCAGACGCTGGTTTTGAATATGACTTTGTTGTTAACCAGTTGTGTGTCTCTGGGTCAACTCCCGTGTGTTTTTGAGTGAGTGTTCTAATCTGCAAAGTAAATGTACAGGATTATCCAGACTCCCATGTCAGCAAGTTATCGAGAGGGGTTAATCAGAGACTGTTTCATATAGTGTGTACCTGCGCGCCGCATTCTAGACCTGCGATGGCAATTATGAGCTCAGGATAGAGATGGTGTCCAGCAGGTAACATACGTGGCTCCATATTGAAACAGGAAGGCCACTGTGGAGATTTGGTCCTTCCGTTGATGGCCACCGGCCACCTAGTCTTCTCCTGGTATAAGTGCTTCACTGGCTCAGCAGCTGAGCCAGAAGCCAGTGATATCATAACCAGGTGGCTAACTGGGCCAAAGGGCTGATAGATATTTGTTATTTTGTTGTCTTGGGAAACCCACCTACCCTCCATGCAAACCTTCCGGTGTGAGTTATCTTTGGAAGGAATCATAGGCTCACAGTAATTCACATCTTTCTTCTTGAAAATGTGCCCATATTCCTTTCTGAACCTGACAAGGTGGCCCCTGTGTCCACCAAGAAATTTACTGCCTGGCCTCCTACTTGGAGAGTTAGCCTGGGCTTTTGGCGGCGAAGTGAAACAGAGCCCTGACCCCTTCATTGAGCTTCTTCAAGCATTATTGTCTCTTGCTTGGGTCTTTCTACGTGCAGATGAGGCCCATCCACTCTAGTGGAGGGTCGTGCACCTCTCCTGGGGTTTTCAAGGCACTGATTTTTCCAGTGTCCTTCTTTCCTGCAGTAGGCACATTGGTCCTTCCCCATGGCTTGGCGGTGCCCACAGGTTAGTCTCTCCGTGAGTGGGCCATGCTCTCCTTTTCCTGAGTCTCTGGGGTATCTCATGGCAATTACGATTATTTTAGCTAGCTTCTTTGTCTCTGTCGTGCTAGGGTCATCTCTGTTGTTATACACTCAATGAGCCACTTGTACCAAATCGCTAAGATTTTTCCCTTCAAACCCTTCCCACTTCTTTGTCATGTCTGAGGCAGACTGACTGAGTAATAAAGGCAATACTTATTGCCCTCCTGTTTTCAGTGCCTCCGGGCCGTTAGGGGTATAAAGCCCGTAGGCTTCCCTCAGCCACTCTAGAAAGGCAGGCGGATATTCTCTTATAGGAACCTGAAAATTCTCACTGACCTTAGATAAATTCATAGGTTTCCTAGCTCTTCTGCAGAGGGTCATGTAAGAGCAATGGTTGATACCTGGTAAAGTCCTCTGGGCCTTGCTAGGAATTGAGATCCCACATTGTTGGTGTAGTGGCCAAAAGAGTTTCTCTCAAGTGGGGAGTGCCCGCTCGCTGACCATCAGGTTCACTGACTGCTTACTGGGCCTCTGTCTGGAAGGGCTACCCTCCTCCGTTGTGAACAGCACCTGGAGAAGTTGTTGGCAAGCATTCCAGGTGGGCTGATGAGTATGGAAGTCATACCAGTACTAGTGTGTGTGGGGGGGCTGCTTGTTAGGGGTGGGGGTGAGTTTGGGGGGCCGGTGGGGGAGGGAGTGACTCAATAAGGGCCTGTTAGAAGTTTTCTATTTCTGGACCCTAGAAACCTTATAGGGCGGGGGTTGAAAGAAAGGGTTTGAAGCCAGCTCTCCCACTCCCAGAGTTCTCCTGCAAAATGGGATAAAGCCGATTAGGGGAGAGTGATGGGGAGGGGAGGGGAGGGGAGGGGTGGGGGATGGATGGGGGAGGGGAGGGGTGAGGGAGGAGAGGGGTGGGGGAGGGTGATGGGGAGGGATGGCCTCCACCTATGTGGTTTTGGGAACTTGGACCGTTTGTTTTTCCGGTCCATCCATGTTTCCTGAAACCTTGGAAACAAGGGCCCTTTCTTTGCGGGAGGGAGTAAGTCTTTTATATTTGCTGGCTTCTTAGTGGCAATGTCAGCCCACACTTGAAGTAACGGGATCAGATCGGGATATCCTGGTTCCCTTTAAACATAACTATGAACTCTTAGTAATAGGGGATGGGAAAACTAGTCTTGCGTGGGTCAAACAGGGACTCTTTCTGCCCCATCACTTTTAAACAAATTGTAGAGTCTCCAAGCTTTTGGGTTGAAACCACATCCTCTTGGTGAATGCCGAGAGCAGGGGTCGTCAAACTACAACCTGTGGGCCACATGCAGACAGACGAGGACGTCGATCCTTTCTGCCGGGTGTATGTGCCCCATTTATTTTTTTTTTTGAACTTCAAATCAAGATGTGCAGTGTGCACATGAATTTGTTCGTAATATTTGTTTTTTTAAACTATAGTCTTTCCTTCAAAAGGCCCGAGGGATAGTGAACTGGCCCCCTGGGTAAACAGTTTAAGGACCCCTGCCCTAAGGTATCATGGACTTAGGGGTTATTAATCTCCCAGCCCTGAAACATCCCTGAACATTCTACTCGTTGTAGGAGGCACCATGGGAATTTGGACCCCGGGTAATTTACAAGCCTTTACCCCAATTGAACCCAAGAAAATTCAAAATGACTTTGGCAGTTACTCTATTTTGGTCACTTTTGACTCGTCCTGCACTAGCCCATTATTTCCATTTAACTCTATAACGCGAAGCATGATGTTTTCATAACATTAAAAAATGTATATTAATACATATATATATATTTATAACTATGAAAGTCCACATCAAAAAGAAAATTTTTTCCCAAAATTAAAATTGAAGCGTTATAGGGTTAAAAAGAAGGATGGGTCTTATCAGCGGGTCCAAGACCTTAGCATCATAAATGAATCAGTGATCCGACTGCACCTAGTAGTGCCCAAACCTGTGCCCTCCTAGGGGAAAGTGTGAATGCTTTTATCCCTCTTCCTGTACTTCCAATGAACAAACACACATGTCTGGTAATCCTAAGATTATTTTTGTTTCCTGTGACACTCACCTAATTTCAAGGCCACTGCCACCTCACAAGCTTAGCCTTGTCGTAGTCAAACTGTTCACTTTTAGACCGTTTGTTTTTCTCAGAAGTTATCGGGTGATTAAAGCTTCTGAACCAAGTGTGCCAGGTCCACGACTACCATCTCCTGGACCACCTCAACCTTATCCATCCTGGATAAAGTTGCCCTCAATGGACAACCCCTCCCAGCAGTGTAGGAAGGGTATGGACCCAAAGCCCCACCTCGCCCCTTTTGCCAGCAGGAAGCAGCTAGAGATGTCGTCGCCCAGTACCCCCAAAGATTTGGGTCCATATCCCTTCAGGGGGGCAAATGTTAGGTAGCTATACTAGGGACTGGGGCATCCGTTATGCATGCCCATAGGGCCAAGATAAGAGCCCAGTTAGGAGAGGCACCCTGTGCATGCTCAGAGGTCCAGATTTCTGGCCATGAAGGGGAGGTCACCTGGGTGGTTCCTGTACCTGGATTGACCAATCTAGGCCATGTAAATTCAATTCAGCCACTGGGGTCGGCCAGACTTGCCCACCACGCCTCCCTAACGCTCATAAAACTCTCTTGAGTGCAGACCAGGCTTCTGCATGATTTCTCTCTCACTCAGGAAGGCTCTTTGGAGGCAGCTGTGCTGCACATGAGTGGCTGGTGGATACTGTTCAGATGCATGGCTTTCTGCTTGCAAGGGTTTTTGTCTCAGCTGACTGTAAGGGAGGAGGTAGTACGTCTGGATCACAGAGTATCCATGTCCACAAACGAGGCTGCTCATTCCACAGTCCTGGAAGTGCTTTATGAAAACCCTCTGCTTTGCAATGTCACCCCTTGTAGATTAGAGTGGGAGGGGCTGGGACCAAGGTATGCTGCCTCTTACTCCCAGTTGCAGGTTTCTGGATGCTGATTGTATCTCTTACAGCATCAGTTAGTGGGCTTGTTGTCTGCCTCAGGCTTTGTTCACGGAGATCCTCCAGCTAGTTGGTGGTGTGTGCGAATGAGCAGAGGCTTCCTGCCAATCCCCCATGAGTAGTAGAGCTCCCATGGTGTGGACTCCAGGAAAGCCTTGCCCCAGGCAGCATGCTTACAAAGGAGGGTGGGCCCTGCAGGACAGAGGACCATTCCCCCTGTGGAATGGCCTCAGAGATCCACCTCCCTCTCTGGCCAGCTGCTGGGGCTGTGGGTCCTAAGCATCATGGCTGACTCAGTAATAGACACAGGGTGAGGCGATTCCAGTAGCTGTTTTGACTGGTCTAATCCAGCCTGAGATCATCCTTGCATGAGCCCTCTGCCAAGATTATTTTTGTTTCTTTTATGATCTTTTCATTAGCGGCTCCTACAACACTAACCACAATCCATAAATACATCATCTGTTTGAAGCCCATCTGTACATTAATTGCCCTACTTATTCACAAAATATCCACTCTCCACCCAAGCCCCTGGCCTCAGCTCCTCATTTTCCCCCCCTCAATGCCCGCCACCCATCCCTCATCAATCCTTGGAAATGTACTAATTCTTTTGTCATATTTTCACCCACCTTTCTTTTGAGGTCAATGAAGATCCTTGTAATCGGTTCCCACTTTCCATCCTGCCCTTCCTCCACCCTCCCAGTATCTCCATTCATAACACTGGTAAAGGGCCCATCCACTCTGGATTCCCCGTGTTTGAAATTCCTATCGGTTCTAGAATACCTTCTCTAGTTTGGCCAGATTAGTATGGTAGAACTGGGATCATGATAGTGGGGCAAGAGAAAGCATTAAGAACTAGAGGAAAGTTGTGTTTCATCTTTGCTGTCTCATACCCTGTATTCTTTAATCTCCACTCTGAGATCCTTCTGTAAGGGGATGTCCAGTGCACTGCAAATAGGTTTTGGGTCTATACCCGGCAGTCCCCTCTCATTCTCCATGATAAGATTTTTTTGTTCTCATGATGCCTGTTGCCTTATCCCTTTAAAACTTTGTGATCACACAGGCTGGTATGCTTTCTCCATGTGGGCTCTGTTACTTCAGAGCCAGATGGCTGTTTCTTTACCCTCAGGCCTTTAAGACCCCACACGCTATATCTTTAGGTAGCTGGACACCATCGGCTTTCTTCACCACATTTGCTTATGCAGCCGCTTTGTGGTCAGTGATTGTGTAGGGAAGGTGAGCATCTTAGAATGCCAATTTAATAGAACAGTGTTATTGCAATGAGGGAGTCCTTGAGCGGAAGCCCTATGTCCATCTGCTACCTCAATACTAAATCTATAAACATATGGACATAGATCTATTTCCCCATGCCCCTTTGTAAATATATGTACATATGTACATGCCTTTATTTAGACGTCTATAACTGGCCCTTGCTTCCCAGCTCACTCTTCTATACTCTTTGATTTTCCTCTTGTGCCCACTGACATGCTCAGTCTTCCTTTGGGTTTCAGTAATTCCTCTTGGTTACATTACCTTTGATCACGCCCTACCAGGCCTCCTACATCCCCCTCACTACCGTTTTCCATCACATGTTGTACCCTTGTCTCTGGGTTTCTTTACACCACTTCCTTTCCCCCCACCGTGCTCACTCCCATGCCCAATGGAAAGGGCCGGTCACATGTTTACTCCTCCAGATTGTTCATCCAGCCTCTCTTAATTAGACAGACCTGTAAAGGTAATAACATGCACAAAACAAGACTGAGCTAAACCAAGCAGCAAAAAGAAAATAAAACAAACAAAAATGAAAACAAAACCCATCCCAAATCCAATGACACTAAAAGAAAACAACACTAACCAGAAAGAAAAGTACAAGGACTGTGTGGTGAACTTTAGGAGTGTTTTCCAGTCCAGTCTGTGGGAGCACCGAACCCTGACCACAAAGTCTACCTTTGGCATTCCCCGGGGACTTTGATGCTCCGTTTTCTTACTCTTCCGCTGCACTCTCTTAGTGTCATGCATCGAAGTGGCAGGATCAGTTCGGGCGCAGTTCCCACACTGTGTGTCCAGTTTTGTCCCCTCTAAGGCTAAGGGTCTTTGAGGGACGTTTCTCATCGTGGGGCTGCCCATGTGGTCTTCTCTGTGGATTGGCTTCTCTGATTGGGAACATCATCCTCAGTCATTTTAATGGAGGTGTTGTGAAGGGTGTGGGTTCAGCAGCCACACACTGCCTCATCTCGCCTCCTCGTTGATAGGCTGTGTACCCTTATGTGAGTTGTTTAACCTCCTACCAAGCTTGTGAGAGCACTACTTTTATTAGCTTCATTTTACCGAGGCTGTGAGAGGTCAGGGGAGCGAAGGCTTACAGATTGCCAGGCATATAATATGCTAATGATAGTCAAGATATATAACTAAGCATTTCTCTGTTCTTGGTTCTGTGAGTACCTGTTGTGGCCACAAAGGAGAAACCTGGTTTCCTGCTATTTTGAGCATCTAATGTGAATGGCAGGAGATAAGTCACATGTTAATGAACCCTTGTGGTGTAGTGGTTAAGCACCCTGGGCCCGGCTATCAAAAGATATAGTGTCCAGGGTCTTAAAGACTGGAAGATAAACAAGGGGCCATCTAGCTAAGAAACAACAAAGCCCACATGGAAGAAGCCACCAGCCTATCTCGACATGATCGCTGAAGACAAATCGGGTGCATAAGCAAATGCGGGCATGTTTTCCTGATGTGCACTCACCCTTTACATAAAACTCTCTCTTATACATACGCGTTTCTGTGGATTTGTTTCGCTAAGGCACCCAGACTAACATAAGCAGCATGGAACGCATTTAAGAAGCCTAGACAAGGGCAGGGCAGGATATTTGGAGGGACTGGATCCAGAATTAGAGAGGAAGGGGTCCTGGAGGTGAAACGGGCTGCTAGCTCCCTGTCCCAAGGGGGACAATGAGACTGCTGGCTCCCATGAAGATTTACAGTCTTGAAAACTCCATATAGGGTCACTGTGGTTGGAATCCACTGGACGGCAGTGGCCTTTTGGGATTGAAGGTGGAAGCCACGAACGGCTTCCTGCCATTGAGCCAAAGAGCCTGCGGGGAGTGTGTGAACTTCTGGAATACAGCGAACAACCTCTGCACATCTGCTTTTCGTGCTGCCCAAGTCATGCATTGACATTTGTCCAAAAGTGAACCATCACAGCTGCTCTCTCAGGAAGCTGGGGGCTGAGCCCGCTGGTTCCACTCCGTCAGCATTTCTGGTCCGGGTACCTGCCCTCTGCCCCGGCACAGGCAATGGGCTTTTGGAAGCAGTGCTCCCTGGGTAGTGGGTGTGATTTGGCTCCTCTGGCCTAACATGATGAATGCTGAGAGGGGGTGGATACTAGGGGGTTAAGCTCCCTGACCTTTCCCTAGCCCAGGGGAAAACTTACTATTTAAAGTAAGTTTTAGACAGAATCTTTAGAAAGATAAATTGTTTACTTAATGTACACAATTACTCCCCAACACATCTGTTTTGTGTCTGCTCAACTCAACCTCATAGGCTATGGATGACCTTGAGCAAGTTTTTAAAGTCACAATGGGTTTCTACCAGGATTGAGAGTTCAGCTCTCTCAACTCTCCAACTGGTTATTAGCACCATAGTCTCATTTCTATTTATGGATTTACTTTGTTTGAGGGAAAAAAGACTCCCAATTCAACTATATTTTATTAGGAACTCCTTTGCTATGTTTTACACAAGAAAAAGGCACAAACCGCTGTTCTGGATGAAGGAGAGCATCCGCATGAGGCCCCAATGGTGTCGGAAGGACCCACAGCCACAGTTACTTAAATAAAATGACACCCATTCTGTCCTGCTGACTCTGACTCATAGTGACTCTGTGTAGGGATCCTGAAGTTGCTACCTTTACAGGAAGCAATAACCTCATCTTTCTCCTGTGGAATGACTAGTGGCTTTGAACCAGCGACCTTGCTGTTAATAGTCCAACACTATCCAGCATCACCACCTGAGCTCCTGAAAGCTTAAATGAGACATGGAAAACAAACACCTTTGTCACAAAACTGTCCCTGAAGACGGATCAATTCATGGAGTTGCGGGAGGGCCTGTGAGAGCATGAGCGGGACCTTCATTGGGATGTGTACACGACCGTATATCGCTGAGTCTGGCCCGGGGAGTGGACGCAAGCACACTGCCTGATGGACAAGCTTTCTACTGCCAGTCAGCAGTAGGAAAGAACTCAATGGTGGCTGAATGTGTGGCCCCTCAAAATGGATTTAGGGTCTCCACATAGACTCTCACTGTGAGCCACAGCCTATTGCTCAAAATTTAAGCTCAAATATGACTTAAATGCCTAACATTCTGTTTCCTTAAACTAGAGTACTGCGAGGATCAACTAGAGGCCTGGTTGACCTATCAGGTCTGAACAACGATCTCGAATCACTTCACATGATCCATTCCACCAGTCATGTCACCAGTCACACCTCCTCACTTACCCATTCCAGAGACTGTGCCTGTATAACCTATCGACTAACACATTCCCACATGTCGTGATTATGAAACCAACCATCATGCTGGAATAAGGACCAATCACTATGTAAGGGGCAGGGGCAGTGGGAAAGCAAGATAGGGGCTGAGGGGAGCCAAGAGGGTCCAGTCACTCAATCCCTAAACCTGATCTAATGTCACTAGACTGGGGTCTTCCTCACATCTCAAGGGCACCCGATTCATGATTGAAGTGAATTGTGTTTATTCAATCTTTGTTCTGCTTGCCGTCCTGCTATGCTGCCTGCTCTTCTTGCTTTATGTTGTGGTGACAAATGGCTTGAGAGGGATTTGACATAGGGAGAAAGCCCACCCACATCAACTGTCACCAGAAGCAGACACTAAGTTCATTTCTCTCACCTCACAGAACTATGCACATCAGACACTGGTAGAGCTGCCCGGAAGGGGAACCCTTAGTGCAGTGGTTCTCACCCTGTGGGTTGCGACCCCTTTGGGAGTCATATGACCCTTTCACAGGGCTCGTCCAATTCATAACTGTAGCAAAATTACAGTGATGAAGTAGCAAGAAAATCATTTAATGGTCAGGGGGTCACCACAACAAGAGGACCTGTATTAGGAAGGTTGAGAACCACTGCCTGAGTGTGCTTAGGACTTTGCTGCCCTCAGGGTCACCAGACATTTCTGAAGGCAGAGTCACTGCAGGAAGCCCTTCTGGGAAATGCCCTGAAGCCAGGTCTCAACCAACTCCATCCACCCTCACCCTCCTAGATCCTAATCATAGGCCGCTTGGAAATGCTCTCTGCCACTTCAAAGACTGTAAGTCCATGGGAGCAGAAAGCCTCCTCTTTCTCCCTTGGAGTGGTGGCTGGTGAGTTCAAACTGCTCACCTTCTGGCTAACAAAACCCACAGACCAGCTCCCCCTGAGCTCAGTTTGGTTTGCCGCACAGCACACATTGTTGGGAACCTTCTGAAGTAGCTGTGCCATGTGCAGGTTGGGGGATTTCGCACAAGATGCAGAATTCCACCCTCTTTTGGCAAAAATAATTTTTGCAATAGCCTTGTATTCTCTTCTGGATCTGAGTAGCAGCTACTCTCATGCAGTCCTAGCATATACATGCATGCACAGTCCTCAAACTCCCTAAGGTCTTATGCCGAGTCTGCTCCATGCTTTCCTGTGTCCTATGTGGCGCTGTAGGCACCCAAGGCATGGGCTCTGCAGCCTGGGTTCAAATCTCTCCTTTCCACTTCCTCACTGTGTGGTCATAGGCTCATGACTTTATCATCCTGTGCCACTGATTTTTCATCTGTAAAATGAGGCAAGAATAGAGTCCACACATAGGCTTCTTAAGTGAAATAATTGAATTATTATATACAAAAAGCTTAGAACATTGCTCGGCATCTTGCAAATACTGTTAGGTAGCTTAGCATAGGGACTGGGTCATCCATTACATATGCTCAGGTTCAAACTTCCGGCCAGGAAGGGGTGGTACACCTAGGTGGTTGTTACACCTGGATTGGCCCATCTGGGCCAGGTGAATTCAATCCAGCCAATGGGGTTGACCAGGACCATCAACCATGCCTCCCTATGGAGGAATTGAAAAGGCAGGATCTTGACCTCTCTGATGTCTCCCTTCACCCACTTTTCTGTTGTCCGTCCCCCAGGGAGGAGGTCACATGTAGATACTTGTAATCGGTTCCCTCTTTCCAATCCACCCTCCCGCTACCCTCCCAATATCACCACTCACAAATTATCAAGGTTTCTTGAGGGATGGGGGAGCGGGGAGGAAGGGGTAAAAATGAGGACTTGATTGATGCCAAGGGTTTATGTGGAGGCAAATGTTTTGAGAATATTGAGGGCAGTGAGTGTACAATGTGCTTTACACAATTGATGTATGTATGGATTGTGATAAGAATTGTATGAGCCCCTAATAAAACGATTTCAAAAAAAAAGAAAAGAAAGAAAAGGCAGGATCCTGGAGCCCACGTAGTGACTTTCTCTCCAGCAGCTTCTAGGCAAGCTGTGCAGGGGTGAGGGGCCCTGAGGTGCCTGTGTAAACCTGAAACTTCTTCTCTCAAAAAACTCACTTGGATCACAATCCAGGCTGCGGAGTGAATTTTTCTCTCGCGAAGCCAAGGACTGAGGTATATTTCTCCCACGAGAGATCTAACAATAGTATCTCTTATTATATCATTAGGAGCCCTGGTGGTGTAGTGGACTATGCATTAACCTGCTAATCGCAAGGTCAGGGGTTTGAACTGACTAGCCTGTCCGTGGGAGAAATATGAGGTTGTCTATTTCTGTAAGGCAATGGTTCTCAACCTTCTGAATGCCGCCACCCTTTAATACAGTTCATGTTGTGGTCACCTGCAACCATAAAATTATTTTCATTGCTACTTTATAACTGTAATTTTGCTATCGATTTGATCCCCAAAGGGGTCGCGACCCACAGGTTGCGACCCCTGCTGTAAGGATTTAAAGTCTCAAAACCCCAAAGGGGCAGATCTTTGTCCTATTGGGAGTCAATAAAATGGTAGTTAGGTTTTTTTCTGCATCAGTATCAGATTCTGGTGGCAATCTCAGTCATCCTGCATTGTGGTCTGGTTTGAACTACGGAAATGACTGCCCTGGTTTGAGGTGAGGGCCACGGTGCTTCAGTGGTAGACCTCTCATCGTCTTTCACCGGGAAGACCCGGGTTTGATTTGCAGCCAATGTGCCCCAGACTGTCAGTGAAGGTTTGTGTGTTGCTACGACACTGAGGCTTCAGTGGTGTTTCCAGACTGAAACAGAATAATGAAGAAAGACCTGATCATCCCCATCCACACATTGACCTATGGCCCACCACTGTTGGCTTCCTCTCCCAGTCCTGATGGTAGCACAGATTGGCACAGTTTGCTCCACTGCCCATGAGGTGCCCATGAGAGGCTGAGTCGACAACCACAGTCAAGATCAACAGCTTAAACTCCATTCTGGGTCTATGGAAACAAGAACAACCTTCTGAAATGAGGTCACATTGCTATTTGGGACTGGGAGGATGCCTTTGTGATATGGATTGCACTCCGGATCCCGAGGGGGACTTTTAAACACAGCCACATAGCAGCTCCGGAAATTGTCATAGTGAGAAGGCAGGTTAAAAAAAAAAAAAAAAAAAGCTTTTACTGGCTTGCTCAAAGGAGGCTGCGGGTAGATTGTGGGGTGGAAAACTCCTCTGGAAATGAAAAGTTTTTTTCCTTACATATGCATCATTTCTTCTGGTCCTGAAAGAAAACACAAAGCAGACGAGAGAAGGAAACGGAGACTAGCAGTCATCTTGTTGGTATTCCCACAGCACCCCCTCCTTAAGCACTTGCTGCCATCTCATCCAACTCCACTCAGTGTATTTCCACCCGGCAATGATGCAGAAATGTCTGCGTACTCCAGTTTGATTGTAGTCAGGCAACGTTTATGGCTTTGACGTTCAACTGAGCATGGCAGGACGTCTAGAAACAATTATAACCAGCACCTGCTCTGTCTGTGCTGTGGGCAGGCAGTGACGGATTCCCAGCCTCCGGAACACTAGTGTTCCCTCCCAGCTCAGGATAATGACGGTGACACTCGGCCCCCTTGTTGTCTGGGGAGCTCAAGGAGCTCTCCTCTGAAACCTCAACTTATGGGCATTTCTTTAAGTGAAGACATCAAATTAGTGACTGGAAAGGAAGGCGTAGGAGATGATTATTGGCCACAAGACAAGCCTCAACCGCCTCCAGAGAGCATGTCTCCTAAGTGCCAAGTCAGCGGCGACAGCTCGGGGGCCCTGGGTCACCGGGTGGTGTTGAGCGGGGACTCTGGGGCCCCGGCGTGGGAGCTGGCGGGTGCAAGTTCAAGAGGGTCAGGGGCTGATGCCTCCCCACGCCCCTGCCCTCCCCCAGCAAGGGCGCTCTGGGATGCTGGGTCCTTGAGGCCCCGGTTGGCGGGGCCGCCCACGGTCAAGGCTTTGGGCACACGCGCGGGTGCGCTGAGGCCTGCGCCGTGCGGGGGTCTGGGCTCAGGCAGGTGGTCGCGGAGGCTCCTCGGGCGGGTGGGCGCCCAGCAGGACGACCGACGACCCCCGGCGCGTCGCCGGCACCCAGCGCCCGGGCGTAGAGGCGGGCGGGGGGGGCTGCCCTCCGCCGCCGCCAGGGCCCCCTCACTCCGCGCCCCCCCCGCGCCAGGTGGGCCTGGACTTGGCCTCGGCGGGCCGCGGGGCTGCCCTCTCGCCGCCCTCCAGCGCCCCCTCAGGGCCGGGCCGCGCCAAGCCGGGCGGCCGCCGGCCGGGACTGGGGGTTGGGAGGGGCGGGGGTCGCGGGCGGGTCGCTCGTTCGGCCGCTGGCGGGGGGGCGGGGGCCGGCTCGGCTTGCCCTGGCGGCGGTGGTGCCATGAGGAGGAGTCCGCGCTCCTCTGTGGCGGAGGCGGCGGCCGGCTCCAGGCCGGGTTTTGGCGCCGCCCGCCTGCTGCATCCTGGGGGCTCCTGAACTCCAGCCCCCTCTCTATCAGCCTCTCACTCCATCTCAATATGTCTCAAGATGGCGGCCAATGTGTGATCGATGTTTCAATATTGGAAGCGCTTTGATTTACAGCAGCTGCAGGTCAGGCTTCTCCTCTCTCGGCCTCTCGCTCGGGGGTGGGGGCTGCGGGCGGTCGCGGCCTCCCCGGGGGCGCCGGGCTGCCTCGCGTCCGGGGGGCCGCGGCGAAGGGGAGGAGGGGGGTGCCGGGGAAAGCGGGGCCGACTCGGGGACAAGTCCCTCTCACTCCCCGGCCCCCATTGATAACTCGCTTGATCGGAAATTGATCCTCTTTGTTCAATTCATCGATCAGCCCAAGATGGCGCCGGGAGCCGCCGCCGCCACCGCTGCCCCTGGTGTCTGCCCCCTCCCCTGGCGCCCCCCCGGCCCCGAGCCGCCGCCGCCACCGCGGGACCGGGGAGGGGGCGGCCCCTGGCGCCAGCGGGGTGCGCAAAAAAAACAAAAAAAAAAAGAACTTGAGGAAAGTTGTGTTTTTCTTTGCTGTCTCATACCCTGTATTCTTTTATCTCCTCTCTGAGATCCTTCTGTAAGGGGATGTCCAGTGCACTGCAAATAGGTTTTGGGTCTATACCCGGCCGTCCCCTCTCATTCTCCATGATAAGATTTTTTTGTTCTCATGATGCCTGTTGCCTTATCCCTTTGAAACTTTGTGATCACACAGGCTGGTATGCTTCCTCCATGTGGGCTCTGTTGCTTCTGAGCTAGATGGTTGCTTCTTTACCTTCAAGCCTTTAAGACCCCACACGCTATATCTTTTGGTAGCTGGACACCATCGGCTTTCTTCATCACATTTGCTTATGCAGCCGCTTTGTGGTCAGTGATCGTGTAGGGAACGTGAGCATCGTTTAATGCCAATTTAATAGAACAATGTTCTTGCAATGAACGAGTCCTTGAGCGGAGGCCCTATGTCCATCTGCTACCTTAATACTAAATCTATAAACATATGGACATAGATCTATTTCCCCATGCCCCTTTGTAAATATATGTACATGCCTTTATTTAGACATCTATAACTGGCCCTTGCTTCCCAGCTCACTCTTCTATACCCTTTGATTTTCCTCTTGTGCCCACTGTCATGCTCAGTCTTCCTTTGGGTTTCAGTAATTCCTCTTGGTTACATTACCCTTGATCACACCCTACCAGGCCTCCTGCATCCCCCTCACCACCGATTTCCATCACTGTTTGTTCCCTTGTCTCTGGAGTTCTTAACACCACTACTTTTCTTCCCACCTCCCTCTCTCGCATGTCCTCCAGGATGTGCAGTTCCGTTTTTTTTTCTCCTCCAGATTGTTCGTTCAGCCTATCTTATTTAGACAGACCTGTAGAGGCAATAACATGCACAAAAACAAGAAAGAACAAAACCAAGCAGCAAAATAAACAAAACAACAAAAATCCAATTACAATAAAAGAAAACAAAGGTCAACAAGATAGAAAAGCTCATAGATAGTTTAAGGACTATGTGTTGGCCTTTAGAAGTGTTTTCTAGTCCAGTCTTTTGGGGCACCAAACCCTGACCCTAAAGTCCACCTTTAGCATTTCCTTGGGATCTTGCTGCTCCTTTTACTTGCTCTTCTGCTGTACCCCCTTAGTGTTATGCCTCGGTGTAGCGAGATCAGTTTGGGGGTAATTCCCACACTGTGTCTCCAGTGTTGTCCCCTCTAGGGCTATGGGTCTTTGAGGGACGTTGTGTCTCGTCGTGGGGCTGGCCATGTGGTCTTCTATGTGAACTGACTTCTCTGAGTGGGAACATCATCCTCAAGGTCTGGTGGGACAGGATGTGCTCCACTCTCCCCTTCTCCCCTTCATCTCTGTGTGCTCTGATCAGATAATGTCTCTGTCCAGGAGATGCAAATTCAATGCTATCCTCTGAAATGAAATCTTTGGGAGGGGTTGTGGGGAATATCTGCTCAGATCTTTGGTGTGTCCAGGAGAGAGGGACTGCTCGGCTGGGCACAGTCACGAGGGGCTCAGAACTCTGGCTCCAGAAAATGGTTGTAAGTTTGGCTTTGTTTTAAACCAGTTGTGTGCCTCTGGGTCAACACCTGTGTTTTTTTTTGAGTTAGTTTTCTGATCCGAAAAGTAAAGGTACTCCATTGTCCAGACTCCCATGTCACCAAGTGATCGATAGGGGCTAACCAGAGCCTGATTCAAATAGTGTGGATCTGTTAGGTGCCTTCTAGACCTGGGGTGGCGATTCTGAGCCCAGGACAACAATAATGTCCGAGAGGTGATATAGGTGGCTCCATATTGAAACAGGAAGACCACTGTGGAGATTTTGTCCTTCCACTGATGGCCACAGGCCACCGCCTCACGTCCTGCAAAAACAGTTTCCATGGCTCAACAGCCAAGCCAGGGGCCAGTGCCATAAAAATCATATGGCTAACTGGGACAAAGGGCAGACAGATATTTTTTATCATGATGTCTTGAGAAACCCACCTAACCTCCATGCAAATCTTCTGGTGTGAGTTATTTTTGGAAGCAATCATATGCTGACAGTAATTCAAATCTTTCCTTTTGACAATTTGCCTGTACTCTTTTCTGAACCTGAGAAGGTAATCCCTGTGTCCACTAAGAAATTGACTGGCTGCCCTCCTACTTGGACAGTTAGCCTGGGATCCTGGGGACCAAGTGAAACAGAGCACTGACACCTTCATTCAGCTTCTTCAAGCATTATTGTCTCTTGCTTGGGATTTTCTAGGTGTGGATGAGGCCTGTCCTCTCTATTGGAGGGTTGTCTGCTTCTCCTGGGGTATTCAAGGCACTGATTTTTCCAATGTCCTTCTTTCCTGCAGTAGGCACATTGATCCTGCCCCATGGCTTGGCGGTGCCCACAGGTCAGTCTCTCCGTAAGTGGGCCATGCTCTCCTTTTCCTGAGTCTCTGGGGTCTCTCATGGCAATTACTAGTATTTTAACTAGTTTCTTTGTCTCTGTCGTGGTAGGATCATCTCTGTTGTTACACACCCGCTGAGCCACTTGTACCAAATCACTAAGATTTTTCCCGTCAAACCCTTCCCACTTCTTTTTCATGTCTGAGGCAGACTGAGTAATAAAGGCAATACTTATTGCCCTCCTGTTCTCGGGGCCTCCAGGCCGTTAGGGATATAAAGCCCGTAGGCTTCCATCAGTCACTCTAAAAAGGCACGCAGACATTCTCTTGTAAGAGCCTGAAAATTCTCACTGACCTTAGATAAATTCATAGGTTTTCTAGCTGTTCCACTGAGGGCCTGCAAGAGAAACTGGTGATACCTGGTTAGGCCTTCTGTGCCTTGCAAGGAGTTTGGATCTCACATTTTTCGTGCAGTGGCAAAAAGAGTTTCCCTCACATGGGGAGTACCTGCTGTCTGACCATCATGTCCATTGACTGCTTACTGGGCCTCTCTCTGGCAGGGCTACTGTACCTGTGTTGTGAACAGCACCTGGAGAAGTTGCTGGCAATTTCTGGAGGTGGGCTAATGCATATGGAAAACCGTTTCTATCAAGGAATCAGACCTGCTTTGTCAGAAAAAGGGATTTTGTTGATTCCAATTATACAAATCACTGGAATACAAGGGGATATATACCCAAAAAGGGACTCAGGGGTCTTCCCCAGGTGTTGGGGCTGCTTGCCTTGAGTGTAGAATGGCTGCTGCCGAATCATCCTTCTTGAGGGGTGGGGCGGTCGAGATCCCATACCAGCCCTAGTGTATGTTGGGGTGTGGACTCAGAAAGGAGTTATGAGTATTTCTCTCTCTCCAGCCCCATGCACCTGACAGGGTGGCAGTGATAATGAAGGGTCGTAAGCTAGTTCTCCCACTCCCAGAGTCCTCCTGCAAAAAGGAATAAAGCCGAGACGGAGGGGTATGGGGAGGGGTTGGGGAAGGGCAGCCTCCACCTTAGTGGTTTTAGGACCTTGGGTCTATTTTTTTTCTGGTCCTGACATGTTTCCTGAAATCTTGAAACAAGAACCCTTTCTGTTGCAGGAGGAAGTAAGTCTTTTGTTTATGCTGGCTTATTAGTGGCAATGTCATTCCACGCATCAATTTTAGGGATCAGATAGGGATGTCCTGGTTCCCCATAAACTTAACTATGAACTCTGAGAAATAGGGGAAGGGAAAACGAGTCTTGCATGGGCAAATCAGGAACTCCTTCTGTCCAATCACCTTTAAACAAATTGCGGAGTCTCCAGGCTTTAGGGCTGAAACTACATTCTCTTTGTGAGCACCTAGAGCAGGGGTCCTCAAACAATAGCCTGTGAGCCACATGCGGATAGCCGAGGACCTTGATCCTGTCCGCCGAGTGTTTGTGCCCCGTTTGTTTGTGTGTTATTTTTTTAAACTTCAAAATAAGGTATGTGCAGGAAGCATAGGAATTTGTTCATAGTTTTATTGAAACGATAGTTCGGCCCTCCAACTGATCAGAGGGACAGTGAACTGGTCCCTGTTTAAAGAGTTTAAGGACCCCTGGCCTAGAGAAATCAGAAATCCGTAGTTCTGGGGAGAGCACTCCTGTTAAGGAGGTTTCCTTTCTAAGCAAGCCCAGACAGTGGCAATTGGATCTCGGTGCACCTCGAAATGTTGTAGCCACTCTCCATTCCCAGAAAGAAAACTACTCTGACCGCTGGCAAGTTCAACAGAAAAAGTTTTTTTTCCTGAGCAGCCCCAGTCTAATTGTCCAAAGGTTTTTATACTTTTGCAATGTGCAGGTGTGCAAGCAGGCAGAGTAGAGAAGCAGGGTGTTGCAGTTAGTCATTCTTAGTTGAACAAAGACTGCTCTGGTCGCTCTCGCGAATCTTCTGAGCATCCATATCCTTTGGGACATTCCCTTGGGCACATCTGCACAGCCTACCTCCCCTATATCAGCTAGTTCATTTACAGTTCATAGCTACTTTATTTACTTTACATGGTGCCTTCTGTCAGCTCATAATGGCTTCACTCTTGTCAAGGCTGTTTAAGCTTTACCCAGAGATCCTATATAGCCGCCATTGTGGCCATGGGGAAACGGGGCCTGTGACCCTGGCCAAGATGGTGCCCACCAGCCCAAACATGTGGAAGGGCACTGCCTAGGGAGCTGGTTGAATAGACCTGGGAGTTAGCCCTGCCTTGTCCTGGGAGCCAAATATTTCCCTTTTCCCCTCCATTCCCTTTCTCCTGGCTTTTCAAACAAGCTGCTTTAGCCCTATAATGCCCAGCACAACATTTTTATAACATTTAATTGAAACTTATCTAGTACCAAACTTATAAATTATCAATGTGACAATTTGGTTACATTTCAAAAACATTGCACGTTTTATATATTTGAATGCCATATATACATATTGATAACTATGAAAGTAAAGAATAAAAATGTTTAAAATTATTTCCTGAATTTAAAACTTGAGGCGTTATAGTGTTAGTGTTCTACCAGTGTAGGTTTGTTCCTTGTTACAGGCTGGTTTTCCGTGGCCCAGGCTTAGGCCAATGGCATATGGAACCCTTCCTGTGTAACTGTTACCTTTAGGCTTTCAGTGTTGCTGCTTAAGGCACTTTTGGGGAAAGCTCTTAATACACAGTTCCACTGCCACGATGTTCCAGACAGAAATTCCAATTCCCTTAAGGTTCCCTGAGCTTCCAGAAGCCCCTTCCCTTCAGAGATTTGAGAGTCTGCTCCCGCCAGCAGGCATCTTGGAGGGCCGTGGGGCCATTCCAAGCAGTGGTTCTCCTAGCTTGTCTAGAATAATGGTTGGACTTAAAGTCGACCTCAGTGAGTTGTCTTTGATCCCTTACTTCTTGCTGGGGCATCTTCCTGAGGCAACAGATTCAGGGCAATAAAGGGCTCGCTCTCAAGTGGGGTTTATTGACCTTGAGGCAGCAAGCTCTACATAGCCTTCTTTTGTGCTTTCTAGATGGGACTTAGCAGCTTCATACTCAGGAATTGCCCCCTTGCATGAATCCTGTCCAATTGGGATAGAGTTGACACAGAGGCTAGACAAACAAAAGCTGATACACTATGCAACTTTATTTGAGAAAGGAGAATGGTGGCCAGAGAATGGTACACTTTCCCTTCTAACCCTGATTCACCTGGAACAGTTTTGTAAAGTGATTGGAAAGTGGGCCGAAATGCCAGAAGTTACAGCATTTCTCCTTTTGAGGAGCAGTAGAGACCTTCATCCCCAGTGCACCCAGGAACCCCTAAGGCAGGCATCCTCAAACTGTGGCCCGTGGGGCACATGTGGCCTGACGACATTTATCCCACCCTCAGGGTGTTTTTGCTGCCTCTGCATGTCCTACTTAGTAGCCGATTCGTGCAATGTGCATAGGAATTTGTTCATAGTTTGGTTTTTTTTAACTATAGTCTGGTGCTCCAACGGTCTGAGGGACAGTGAACTGGCCCCCTGTGTAAACAGTTTGAGGACCCCTGCCCTAAGGGATCCTGGACTTAGGGGTTACTAATCTCCCAGCCCTGAAACATCCCTGAACATTCTACCCGTTGTAGGAGGCACCATGGGAATTTGGTCTCTGGGTAATTTACAAGTCTTTTATTCAATTTGAAGCCAAGAAAATTAAAAATGACTCAGACACTTACTTTCTTTTGATCCCTGTTGACTCCCGCTGTAGTATTCCAATATTACAATTTAACGCTATAACGCATGACCTTTTCATTCCATTCAATTAAATGTGTGTGTATAGATAGATAGATAGATAACTATGAAAGTAATTAATGAAAACAAAATTTGTTTGACCAAAGTTAATAATTGAGGGATAATAGGATTAAATAGAAGCATGGTTCTTAGCAGTGGGTCCAAACATTAGGATCATAAATGAAACAGTGATCTCAGTGCACCCAGTAGTTCCCAAACCCTGTACCCTCATAGGGGAAATTGTGGATGCTTTTACTCCCGTGCCTATACTTAGAACGAACAAACACACATGCCTGATAATCCTAAGATTTTTTTTGTTTCCTGTGACACTCACCTAATTTCAAGGGCACTGCCACCTCACAAGTCTAGCCTTGTCTCAGTTAAACTGTTCACCCTTTTGTCCGTTTGTTTGTTTTTCCAGAAGTTCTCAAGTTACCAAGCCCTCTGAACCAAGTGTGCCACCTCTAGGACCACCATCTCCTGGACCACCTCAACCTTATCCATCCTAGACCTGAATGGACAACCCCTCCCAGCAGAGTAGAAAGGGTATGGACCCAAAGCCCCACTTCACCCTTTTGCCAGCAGGAAGGACCTAAAGATGTCGTCGCCTTGTACCCCAAAGATTTGGGTCCATATCTCTTCAGGGTGTAAATTTTAGGTAGCTAGCATAGGGACTAGGTTGTCCATGATACATGCTCAGAGGGCCAAGCTAGCCACCCAGGAAAGAGTGGCACACCGAGCGTGCTCAGAGGTCCAGGTTTCCAGTCAGGAAGGCCAGGTACACCTGGGTGGGTGCTGCACCCACATTGACCCACCTAGGCCAAGTAAATTCAATTCAGCCACTGGGGTCCACCAGGGTTGCCTACCATGCCTCCCTATCTCTCCTAAAACACAATTGGATCACAAACCTGGCTTTGGCGTGAATTCTTTCTCATGCAGAGCCAAGGACCAAGGTATATCTGTCCACAGAGAGAAAAACCTAGGAAAGCTCTTTGGAGGCAGCAGCACTGCACATGAGTGGTTATTGGATACTGTTTAGATGCATGGCTTTCTATTTGGAACTTTTTTTTGTCTCACCTGAATGGAAAGGAAGAGGTAATACTTCTGGATCACACAGTATCCATGTCCACAAATGAGCTGCTCATTCCACAGTCCTGGCAGTGCCTTTTGAAAACCCTCTGCTTTAGAATGTCACTCCTTGAAGATGGCAGTGGGAGTGGCTGGGGCCAAGTATGCTGCCTCTTACTCCCAGTTGCAGGTTTCTGGATGCTGATTGTATCTCTTACAGCATCAATTAGTGGGCTTGTTGTCTGCCTCAGGCTTTGTTCACAGAGATCCTCCAGCTAGGTGGTGGTGTGTGCGCATAAGCAGAGGCTTCCTGCCAATCCCCCATGAGTAGTAGAGCTCCCATGGTGTGGACTCCATGAAAGCCGTGCTCCAGCCAGCAGGATTACAAAGGAGGGTGGGCCCGGCAGGACAGGAGGGCCATTGCCCCTATGGAATGACCTCAGAACCCCGCCTCCCTCCCTGTCCAGCTCCTGGGACTATGGGCCCTAAGCTTCATGCCTGACTCAGGAATAGACACAGGGTGAGGCAACTCCAGGAGGTGATTTTGCTGATCTAATCCAGCCTGAGATCATCCTTGCATGTGCCCTCTGTCCAGACCTTTTTTTAAATTGTTCATGCAACACTAACCACAATGCATATATACATCGGTTGTGTAAAGCACATTTGTACATTCATTGCCCTCATTATTCTCAAAATATCCACTCTCCACCCCACCCAAGCCCCTGGCCTCAGCTCCTCATTTTTCCCCCTCCATTCGAGCTACCCTTGATAATTTACTAATTATTTTCTCATATCTTGCACTGTCTGATGTTCCTTCACCCACTTTTCTGTTGAGGTTAAATGTAGATCCCTGTATACGGTTTCCGTTTTCCAACCTACCCTCCCTCCACCCTTCCCGAGTCTGCACTCATAACACTGGTCCTCAAGGGCTCATCCACCCTGGATTCCCCATGTTTCTTGTTCCTATCTGTCCAAGTGTACATTCTCTAGTCTAGCCTGATTTGTAAATTAGAATTGGGATCATGATAGTGGGAGATAGGAAACATGTAGGAACTAGGGGAAAGCTGTGTTTCATCGTTATTATCTGGTACCTGTCTTGGTTTATCTCCTCCCTGACACCCTTCTGTTAGGGATGTCCAGAGGCCTGTAAATGGGCTTTGTGTCTGTACCCAGCACTCCCCGCTCATTCGCAATGATAAGATTTTTTTTTGTTCTGATGATGCCTGCTACCAAATCTTTTCAAAACCTCATGATCACACAAGTTGGTATGCTTCTTCCATGTGGGCTTTGTTTCTTCTGAGCTAGATGGGCGCTTGTTTTCCTTTAAGCCTTTAAGACCTCACATGCTATATATTTGATAGCTGGGCACCATTAGCTTTCTTCACCACATTTGCTTATGTACCTGCTTTGTGTTCAGTGATCGTGTAGGGAAGGTGAGCATCATAGAATGCCAATTTAATAGAACAGTATTTTTGCAACGAGGGAGTCCTTGAGCAGTGGCCCAATGTCCATCTGCTACCTTAATACAAAACCTATAAATATAGGGACATAGATCTATTTCCCCATGCTCATATATTTAAATATGTACATGCCTTTTTTTAAACCTCTATAATTGACCCTTGCTTCCTAGCTTGCTTTTCTATTCCCTTTGATCTGCCTCTTGGGCCCACTGCCATGCTCACTTTTCATTTGTGCTTCAGTAATTCAGTAATTCCTCTTGGTTCCATTGGTTCCATTTCCCTTGATCACTCCCTACCAGGCCTCCTACATCCCCCTCACCACCGATTTGCATCACCTGTTCTTCCCTTTTCTCTGGGTTTCTTAACACCACTACCTTTCCCCACACCTCCCTCTCTCCCATGTCTCCCCAGAAGTGTTGGTCCTGTTTTCTCTCCTCCAGATTGTTCGTCCAGCCTATCTTATTTAGACAGACCTGTAGATGTAATAACATACACAAAACAAGACAGAGCAAAACCAAGCACTAAAAGCAACAAAACAACCAAAATCCAATGACAATGAATGAAAACAACTCAACAAGAAAGAAGTGGCTCATCGTTAGTTCAAGGTCGGTTTGTTGGCCTTTAAGAGTGTTTTCCAGTCCAGTCTGTTGGTGTACCAAGTACTGGCCTCAAAGTCATCCTTTGGCATTCCCTGGGGACCTTGATGCTTCGTTTTCTTGCTCTTCTGCTGTACCCCCTTAGTGTTATGCCTCGGTGTGGCAGGATTAGTTCGGGCGCATTTCCCACACTGTGTCTTCAGTGTTGTCCCCTCTAAGGCTATGGGTCTTTGAGGGGTGTCTTGTCTCATCGTGGGGCTGGCCATGTGGTCTTCTATGTGGACTGGATTCTCTGAGTGGGAACATCATCCTCAAGTCCTGGTGTGCCAGGATGTGCTCCACATTCCCCTCCTCCCCCTTCATCTGCTCCATGTGCTCTGATCAGATATGTCCCTCTCTCAGAGCTGCAGATTCACTGCCACCTTCTGAAATAAAATATTTGGCATGGGAAGGTGAGTTGGGTGGGAGGATCTGCTCAGATCATTTGATGGTTCAGGATAGATTGACTGTTCGGCTGGGGACAGGTATGTGGGGCTTAGGGCTCTGGCTCCCAACACTGGTTGTGAATATGTCTTTGTTGTTAACCAGTTGTGTGCCTGTGGGTCAACACCTGTGTCTTTTTGAGTGAGTTTTCTCATCTGCAGAGTAAAGGTAATCCATTATCCAGACTCCCATGTCACCAATTGATTGAGAGGCACTAACCAGAGCCTGATTGAAATAGTGTGTACCTGTCAGGCGTGTTCTAAAAACACCTTAAAAGTCGTAAAAACACTATAAATGCCTTAAAAACCCTAAAACGTCTAAAATATTTCTAAAATGCTAAGACCACCCCTAAAGACCCTCTAAAACATCTTAAGACCATTAAATACATGGTAAAAGGCTTTCTAAAACACCCTAATGCGCCATAAGTCTTAAAAAAAACTCCTTACGTCCCGAAAACATAATAAATGCCCTAATATTATGCAAATGCCTTAAAACGCAAAATAAAGAACACGTGAAGCCCTAAAAACACGCTAAAAGTCTTTTAAAACCCCAAGAACATCCCTACAAAGCAACCCGAAGCACTATAAAACCCTGTAAAAGTCCAACAGCCTAATAGACATGAATTCACCATGAAAGCAAAAAATAATCCAACAAAACCCTAAAGCCCTGAAAACCAAAACCTAATACCCCCAAACACTCTAATGCCTTAAGAAGCACCCTAAAATTTTAACAAAACACTAAAAGCCATAAAAACACATATAAGCCTAATAAACACCCTTAAACACTAAAATCACCCTAAAAGCCTTAAAATGTCTGAAAAGCCATAATATTCCCTAAAATTCAAATAACACTCTGAAGCCACAAATAACACACTAAATGCCTCCCAAAACATGTGGAACTTCCAAATCATATCCCTAGAAGATTCCCAAACCATGAACTTCCAAAACCACATAAATGCCCTGAAGACAACATGAAAGCCCCAACAAAACATAAAATGCTGGGGAAAAACACATAAAATATTTTAAAATACCCTAAAATCTCTAAGAAACCCTGTAAGATCACTAAAAACACCCCTACCTGCTAAAAAATACCTATACACTCCAAAAAATCACCCCTAAATCCCTTAAAAATTCCCTTAAACCTTATAAAACACCCTTAAAGCCCAAACCACCCTAATGCGCAAAAAAATTAAATGACCCCAAATGACCTTAAAGCCCTAAAAATCACATGCCACAAAAAAATCCTAAATGACCCCAAAATTCCAACTCAAAGCCAGCCTACAAGTCTTTTATGAGAACAGTTTTATCTTTCTACCAAGGAGAAGTTTGTAGGTTCAACCCCTGACCTATGCCCTTACCATATGAAGTTAGTAATCAGTGGTTTTGCAATTCTTTGAAGAAAGATGAGGGTAATTTTATCAGGAGTGAATTAAACTTGTCTAGTGCCTTGAGTAGAACTGATAACTGTACTACATTGAGTCGTCTGGTCAAGGAGCATGGGATATTATCCCATTTGCTGAGGTCACTCTTGATTTCTTGTAATTTCTGTAGTTTTCCTCATATAAATCTGTTGTTTTTTTATTCAAGTATAGATATAGATATTTTCATTTACGCTTGGCTATTGTAAATGGTACTACCTGAAAATGTGTATTTCATTAATTATTATTTCTTGATCTATTTCTTCATCCTTCGAAATATTATCAGTTTGTTGTGGTAGATAAACATTAGGACTTTGCATAACTTAGAAATATTACATTTCACAGAAAAATCATATTAATTATGTCGACAGAGCTATAAAAGGAATGTTGCCCTGAATATCTTCAGATATGACAGCTGTTTCATTGAGAAATTAAGCCAGACAGACACAATGTGATGTACATTTTGTTATTTTCATGTGGGTTCCTTCACTCTTCCAAAAAAATTAGGTTCATGAGCCCCTTGGGGAATGAGTTTGAGTTCAGATCAGATGTCTATTTATATATTTGAGTCCTGAAGCCCATTTGATGGACTGTTCTGTTGCTTCCAAAGTAGTCAGTCACTTCCCCACCAATTAGAGAATTTGTCCGAAGCAAAAGTAAAAGTGTGGCGTACGACATTTGACTGCACACCATCTAGAATCACACTCTCATTTGGTGTTGGCAGTTTTACTTGTATTTCAATTGTAAACTACACTTCAGAGTTCAGGCTAGTGAAAACGTTTCAGTGGAAAAAATTTGCACACAACTACGTGCAGTTTGTGATTCTGTTGTTCCCAAGCAAGGCTATGAGGACAAAGATGCACAAGCATGGGGGGCACTGCAGACAATGTGTGAAAGTTTCCAGGAGCTCAGGGGTGGACAGCGGCTGCTAATTCTCCCGTGCTGGCAGTGAGCTATGTGGGAGGGCTTTGTGTGAGGTCCCTGTGGGGTCTCTGAGAAGTCTCCATAAAGGATGCTGAGAACTTCATATGAAGTCTCTGTGCGAGGCCTCTGAGTCTCTCTGGAAGTCTCCAAGGAAGTATGTGTGTGAGGTTTCTCTCTCGGGTATGTGTGAGTGTCCTTGTGAGATGTCTGCTGAATTGTGGGGGGTGGGGGGCAGTTGTTTCGCTGAGGTCTCTGCAGGTCTGAGTGGGCTTCCCTTTGTTTGACCTCACAGCACCATATAAGAGGACCTGGTGGCAGGGGAAAGGGAAGGGGCTTGGTCCATGCACCCCTTGCTGTTCTTTCAGGGTCTTCTCTCCATCTCCGTGCACTTACCTAGCACAAACGGTAGGGTTCAGCAGCGGGGAGTCCGGTGTCCAGCTCTTCACTCTCTCTAGGAACACACCCAAGCTACCTGCTACCCAAGAGGCCCCAGATCCAGGCTCTGCAGATCCAGAATCTGATTTTTTACTGCCACAGTCACTCCAGAGGCTGCCTTGGCACAATCAGGACTCCAGAAACAACATCATGCTGCTGTACCAGCAGTCTCTGGGGCCTATGTCCACTTCCCTCCTCCACCACTGGTGTCAGTCCCCACCCACCCCACACACACACTTGGTGTCCTGACTGAGGCATGGAGGTCAAGGCTCAGTGGATGTCTTCCTCGCCATCCTTTACTGTTTAGTTCAGTAAACAGTAAACCCTGGCCCACCAGGGGTGTTCTTTTAAGCACATGAGAATTTACTCTAGCGGATCAACTAATCATATTTTGGGGGGCCCTCCTGCCTTCTTCTATAATCTGGTGCCCAGGAAATAAAACCCTGTGTTAGAAGCACAGAGGAAACACTGACCACTATTGAATTGGTTTCCCTTATCAAGACAGGTGATGTCTAATCTCCGTGCACATCCTGATTTCCCAGGAGTCTCTAGGGGAAGGGAAGGCTGCTCCCAGTTGTGACTTTCTTTGCAGCACTCAGTCCTTAGAAGCCACTCTCTCCGGAGAACATTCCTAGAGCACGTGCACGCGTGTGTGTGTGTGTGTGTGTGCGTGTGTGTGAAGATCACCAGCCTGGGGTCATGTTTCCTGAGAACATTCCTAGAGTGTGCGCGTGAGTGTGTGTGTGAAAACCACCAGCCTGGGATCATGTTTCCTGAGAACATTCCTAGAGCGTGTGTGTGTGTGTGTGCGTGTGTGTGTGTGTGTGTGTGTGTGTGTGTGTGTGTGTGAAGACCACCAGCCTGGGGTCATGTTTGCTGAGAACATTCCTAGAGCATGTATGTGTGTGTGTGCGCACGCGTGTGTGTGCATGTGAAGACCACCAGCCTGGGGTCATGTTTCGTGAGAACATTCCTAGAGCGCGGACGCGTGTGTGTATGCATGTGTGAAGCCCAAAAGCCTGGGGTCATGTTTCCTGAGTCCTGGCACCCTGTTATTGACTCATCCCCACTCTACCCCACCCTGGCTATCAACTCATCCTTCCCCCAGTCAGGAGATGGAAATCAAGTAAAATAACAGTTTGTCGCCCCACTAAAGATAGTATTGAGAAAGTAACCTTCCCTGCTTGAAAGCTGTGCCTTTGCTATCCAACCCAGTGCTCTCTGTAGGAGATAAAGTTCTGCTGTGGGGGCAGCTAGCTAAAGCTGGGGTGAAGCACCTGGCCGATTCCCCTTTGTAAGCCTGTGATAGCTCCGCTTGTGTCTTGCATCATTTCTGGGGATCCTCATGCTCTTTGGCCCCCTTTGCTACGTCCAACGCTTCATATTCTTCTTCACTGTATCCTTCCCTACCCTGTGTCCATGGTGCCTAACCATTAGTGGTTATTACACAGACGCTCATCCTGTACCACTCAGCCTAAGCTGTTGCTCCTTCTCCGGGTTTATATACAGAGGAAGGCATGTGAGCTGTGAACCGGATTTTCCCTTGGTGCAGTGGGTGAGCAGAGTCCCCCGCTGGCAGCCTCCCTAGCAGTTCCCACCCACATGTGTCAGACCTGGGACTTCCATCCTGGAGGTTACCCTAGGCTGGGAGAGAGGCAAAGGTAGCAAAATATGTCATTTCACATTTTGTGACAGGTGTATTGAGGCGGAACCTCCATGCCAACCTTGGCAGCCTTCATCAAATGCACATGTGGGACTTAGACAGGCCGCCACATGTCTCATGCCTGCTTGGTACCATGAGACGCTACTTTGGTCTAAACCTCTTCTGGACCCTCGATGGAATTTCTTGGCTGGATTGCGCCTCTCAAAACCTATCAACTGCAGCCACATAACGTTGAAGACAAAGTAATGGCACCAGGGAACATTCTTCACTGTGTTGGGACCTTCTGAGGTTTTCACAGTAGGGGTGTTACCATAAATCATAAGAGGTGCAAAATGAAGAACTTGGGATGGAAGTGGGTGGGAAACACTGCTGAAAACCTCCTCCAGAGCCCTGCCCTTTGAGAAGTCAGAGCTAGCACTCAGAGAAGGAGACGCAGTATCTAACATAGTTAAAGGTATATTATGCCAACCTCGTCAATGAACTCATGTGGGGTTAATTGAAGGGCAGGGAGATCAATGGCTCTGTGAGCCTAGCCTTTCTGGTCTCTTGCTCTCTGATAGTGCCACCAGGGTGGATATGCATTTGTTAGGTCCCTAAAGCAGCTGGAAAGACTCATTTCCTGGGAGATCCCTGAGGAGAAGCCGCATGGACCTACCCTGTTGCAGCCCTGGTTTCTGCAGCAGCCTCATGGAGAACCTGCCAGCGCATGGACTACAATTTCCTCCGGCAGTCATTGTCTCCCCGTGTGTTTTTGGATTGTGAGGAGGACTTTGTAGATTGGTGTCAGACACATGGGATACTATTGGACTGGTGGTCTTAGATTGAACTGGGTTGGGATGCTTTTCAATGTTCACTTAACCTTTATATAAAACTCATAAAATATGAGTGTATGAATTTTGTTTCTCTAGTCTACACAGACTAACACACATGACACCCCCTCTAGATCCCGCCATGCAGCACAGAAGTCACACTTTAATGTAGGAGGGGGAAAATCTCTATTATGGAACAATGAATATCATGGCTGAGAGAAGCCATTAGCCTGTGCAGAACAGGCTAAAGTGGCTGGCATGGATACTTTCCTACTAATCAGAGCAGAAGAAGCGTCTTCTAATTTGCCAGATAAGACATATTCTCGAAGACAGTGACGTGGGCAGTGGTAAGGGTAACTGGAGTAAGCCCACCTCCTCCGCCTCTGCTGCTGCAAGCTGACTGGGCACACAAACACCCTGGGGGGCAATGCCTGAGTGTGGCTTCTGATATTGAATCCCCTGAACGGACAGAAATTTGTGAATACATCCCTGATACAGGTGCTCGTGGTGGGAAGGCTCTGGCAGTCAGGTATCGCCTGGTGGAGGCAGGGTCTCACACTTGCCACTCTCCTGTGTTCTACAAAGAAAGGAGCCCTGCAGCTGGAGGAACATCCATTAACTGAGGCCTGCGCTTCTTTTCGTGGACATAACGTTGACGCAAGATACTCCTGATGACAGCCTGGTGTCCCCTCTAGGACTTGGCCAACATCTGTCGTGAGCACCTGAGCCTCCGTGACCTTGTTAGGAGACACTGGTTGTCTTTGAAGGGGCCCAAGGCTGTGACCACAGGGTAATACGGGCTTTCCTTTTTGCAAAGGATCACCGTGTCCTGTAGATTTTTTGCTGGAGCAAATCCACTGGACAAAGTGCTTCCTCCATTTTTTGCTGTGGCCCTCAGCAGGAAGCTGTCCCTTCTCTGGTGGGAGCTGTGAGGACTTGATCTCAAGGCACTCAGCCAATGCCTTGTCTTGCACAGGCTGGCTTAACCCACAGACTTGGGAGATGCCTCTTCCCGCTAATCCTTTTCCATGCTCTTCTGGATTGGGCCATTTATGAGTCTCCCTCTTGTCAGTGGCAACAGCATCCTTCCTTCTCCTTGTCGAGGGGTCCTGAAGGTTGGGGCTTTTGAGCTTCTGCTGCCCCATGTAACTTGCTCTAGCCACCACGAAGCCACTTGGCCCTTGACATATTGGCTTATCCCCAGTGAACAAATGCTGGGGGCGGCAATGGACCACCTGAGAAGGCAAAACATTGGTGGCAGTGAGCACATCAGTGGTGCAGTCCTGAAGGAGCCCGTCAACAGGACAGCATGGAGAACCATCCTCTGCCTCTACCTCCACCTGGAGCTTAATCTCACTGCACACTCGTGCTGTAAGGCTTGGCTTTTCAGGAACTGGAGCACACTTTCCAGGTAGCAGGAAACTTTTACTACATCCTAGAGCCTCGAAGCACCCCCGGTCCACATCATTGGTTTGAGATTTTGCCAGCACACTGGTTTTGAAAGTGTCTCTATCGTCTAGCTCTATTGAAGAGGACTTCTTGACCACCACCAACCCTGTCTCTTTGGCTCTTGAAGATGGACATTCAGAGTTCACTTCCAATCTGGGGCCTCCTGGGGCACAACTAGCACCCTCTTTCCTTGACCCCTTGCTGGTCAGTACTGGATTTGAGGTTTGCTCTAGGCTCTCTCTCTGGACACTTTCATTCTGGAAGGTTCTGCCAAGGATACTGGGCATGAAGGCTGGAAACGGCTGCCTGAGGGCCAATGAGCATCCACTGTCATTATCAAGTGGGGGGTAGGCTGGGGTTCCCTGAACAGGCTCCTCTGTAGGGGAGCAATCAGGAAAAGGACTCTCCAGGGTAGGGCTTGATTTCTTTGTGGTCACTCTCTCTCCCCAGTCTGCCTGACAGGGTTCTCCCAGGACCTTGACAGCCTCAGTTACTAGGTTAGTTCAATACTTAGGGGTGGCTAAGCAGGTGGACTTTGGAAAGGACATTGCGTTGTCTTTTCTTGTCCTACAGAGGTTTGTGGGCTCAAGGACTTTGAGGGGCATGCACCACCTCTGCCTCATTTGGAGCCTTACGATATGCGAGTCCAGCACCTGTTGAGTGCCCGGGCTGAGAAAGGAAAGGCTCTGCGTTGTGTTCAGATCTTCCAGCTCTCCCCAGGAGGCCACATTGACAACATGTGGGTGGGTCAGGGAAATAGACAAAGCGTGCGTGGTCGCAAGACATGAACGGCAAACAATGCCAGGGATCTGATCCTTTCTAATCTGCTCCACCTTCCTGCACATGTGGACATTCAGGGTGTTTTCCAGTAGGATTTTATTTGGACCCCTTAGGGTGTAAGTTCCTGCGTTAATCCCCTTGTGTATCCTCAAATCACTTAACTCCTTTGAGTCGGCTCCCGGAGTTCCTTTTGGGCAGTAGTTTCCTGATCCACAGAGAGATAGATTACATTTGGATATTTTCCTCAAGTAATTCCCTTGTCCATTGACTGAGTTGTTCCTCAGCTGGACACCGGCTCTGCAGCATGCAAGCGACGGTCCAGGGTGTGTGCATCTTCCTGGGGACACCGTCTTCATTACATTCTTCCCCTGCTTGTCTCCAGGTGTTGAGCAGGAGCATTCGGGCTGCTTCATATCCAGACAAGTCCCTGGCCATTTTTCCTGAGGCTGCTTTAGTGTCAGAGACTCAAGAGTCCCATTGCCGAGGGGCCCCTGCAATTGAGGGAAGTTCTCTTGGCGGTGGAGCTCCGATTGCTTCAAGCAGCCAGGAAGCTTGGGGTCTGTCTTTGGGGTCTGGACCTTCTGATTGTCCTGGGGATGAGTGGGTTTGCGAAGACAAAAAGCTTCCTGGGGTCGTGGCATCATAAAGGGTAAAGAACTCTCACTTTCCTGTTGTTTCTTTAAAAAATGGCTTTCCAGCTGTTGAAGTGAATTTGGAATGCGTGATTGGGACTTAGTGTGGACGGTAAGACAGGATTCATCACAGGGACTCTTGTGAGGAGGAGGAAAAGGTACTGCAAGTGGGCCACGGGGCTGTGGACTGGGCGGAGTCAGGACTGTAGCAGGCGGTGGGGCCTGGGCTTGGCATGCAGTTGGAAGTAAAAGTTGGAATCGGCCTTCAGTGTAGGGCAAGGAGTGACGTTGCAACAAGAGTGGGTACTCTTTAGCTTGCATTTGAGCTGGTAAGGCATTAGGAATTTCATTAAATAAGACAGTGGGAAACTCTAGGGTGGATCCAGAGACCCTGAGAGCAGCTGCCAGAGACTCGCTGTGCAGAAAAGGTAGACCCCAGAAAAACTCACTGAATTTTTGTGGAAAATGCTTCTGAGGGCTGGGTATCTGCTCTGCTTTGATGCTGGCATTCCAGAAGGGCTGGGGAGGTGCAGTGATCTGCTCCCCATCGAGTGCCTTCAACATGTTTAAGGCCTGCAGATGGTATTCTGATACACCCTTTCCTTTTTCTTCCCAAATATTCCATTTCTCTGCCTTTGTGATTTCTATTTCCAGCAGCTTGTGGACATTGGGGTTGAGCAAGGTGGGCCTCCCTACTTCCCCCTGCCTCTTTGTGGGTCCTTCCCGAAAGGTGTCTTCTTGGGGGTGCCAGGTAGAGTGCTCTTTCAGAGACCCAAAGTATTCCAAGGAGGGAAGCTGTAAGTTCTTGGCAGCTGCCCAACACTGGGGTGGGGAGGCAGTAGGGAGGCCTGTGGGATCCTGACTTGTGATGGCTGCCATGGCAGGTGTGGAGCAGCGGTTGTGTGGAGATGGGCTCTGCCTGGGCCTTGCCAACAAGTCATTCTGAGAATGAGTCCCTGTGGGGTGCGGGGCTGGTGAGTCCCAGAGAGTGCTTGGAGGCTGCAGGTAGGCCTTTGAATCCGGGGGTTTGGCACTGGGTGAGGGAAGAGCCAGTGGTGTGGGTGAAAGACTGTCAGGTTCATGGGAATGTGCGCAGTCTGGTGATTGACTCAAGGCGGGTAAGACATGAGAAGTTGAGATGCACATCTGGGCCCATGGAAGGGTGGAGTTCTGAGACCTAGGTGTCCGGAATGGATGAGCCGCAGAACCGTGTGGGGCGCGCGTACCGACGTGGACTTCAGCCGTACCTCTATTTCGCCAGCTACCAGAGAGGGCTTGAGCTTTCTGTTGACCAAAGCTGCCAGTGTCAAGTGGGTTTCCCAAGTGGCTGCAGGAGACAGAAGGACCAGATTACAGCCAGGACTGAAGGGGCAAGAGACCTAGCAGGCTAGCAAGGGTCGGTGCAAGCTCAGCCCCTCCCCAAGCCTTGATGGCCTGCTCTTCCTGCCCCACCCCACTGCCCGGGACTCCTGTCATTCTCTGCCCATCCCTGAAAGTGTCCCCCAAACCAGCGCATCCCAGCTGCTCTGCAGCCCGAGGCCACACAGGCACCCTGGTTGGAAGATGCACCCCGCGGTGAAGCAGGAAGGTTACTTACTTCTGCCTAAGACGCAAACGCAGGTTCTGAGCGCCATATAGTTCTTGCAGGAAGCTTCGGAAAACTGGAAATCAAGAGAACCGTTATGGTGCAGCCCTCCCAGAGGACCGAAAGGAATGTCACACGGGCTGTGCACTTAGGACGTTGGACTCTCCAGAGCTCAAGGTCAAATGATAGCTTACTCCCACGGGCAGGAGGTGCTTTGGCATTTCAAGGAGCATCGGTTTCCAATATTGTCTGTGGGGTCTCAGTGAGCAATCTGAACCTTGGCAAAGTTACACAGCTTATCGCAGTTACCCCTCAATGTTCCACCTCCAAATCCACCAGAATCTGCTCCTGACACCCCCACTGCCCCCTACTGGGTCCTACCTTGGCCAGCCTTCATCCCATCCTAGGCCCCTCCTGTACATCTGGGAAATATCTGGGTTCTGTTTCCATCCACAGTATCCTTTTGTTCAGGATTATTACCTGAGAGAGACGGGCTGTTGCCACTGGCATCCTGCAGAGGAGGGGACAGGAGAGCTTACAGAGCTTGGTTGAATGGGCAGAACCTTACCTTTCAGAGCGTCACCTTTGTCCCTTGACCTGCTGCTTCTCCTTGTCTCCACCTGAGGCTGGGGCACAAGAGAGGAAGTCAGACTGGAATCCAATCCTGCATCTGTTCTTTGTGACAAACTGCAGGCATTTACTGGTGATTAGAAGAATGACAATCTCCATGGAATGACTAAAGCCCAGAAACCAGCTTCTGTGTGAGACCTAGAGTGCATTTCTTCCGTCAGCCTTCCTCTGCTCACGGAGAGCACACACTCTCAGCTCTCAGTGTTCTGGTGGGCAAGATTTTGATTATGGAGGCTGAAGCTCTGGGCCAGCCCTTGACCACTTCCTCCCCGGGGTCAGCCATGCTTTCTCAATTAGCCCAGACAGAAAAGGAGCCTTGGCCCAGAGACTGGAGCTCAAGGAAAGAGACTGAGGACCCAGTGATGAGAGCTGCCCTTTGAAATGTCTAGTCATCTAGTCCTTAGCCACTGCGTCACTATATTGGGGATTTTTACCTATTGCCCTCTATAACAACTAGAGATGGGAGGTCTGAGATCTTCAAAGAGAAATATTTTTGAATGCTCATCTTACTGGCAAATGATTTACATATCATACGAGTCAATAGTTCAGTCGTTCAATCAGATCAAGGGCAATGGTACAATCAATGATTACCATATCCATTTTAGAACAACACCCCCCCCCTCCATGGTTAAATTGCCTTCAAAAGGAGTTGTGTAATCACAGTCAGGTCTAAAGCTCTCTGTCCCCTCTGGCCTCCTTCATTTTTTCGTCTTGAAATCAATCCCCCTTCACTCCCTAGCTTCCCGATGGGGAAGTTCTCCACACTGCTGATCTCACAATCCCTCCCTCTGCCATGAGATCTCTCCACCTGCAACTCTGTCAACCCTTGTGTCCATGATCATGATGCATCCACGCCTCCTGTGCTTCACAAACAGGGAAAGCCAACAGAAATAATGAAAATCAACATAAGCCGGCAAGGATAAAATGATACCAATGCAGTGAACAAAGTCCTAACAGTGAGTAAGGACGCACCAGCCCTCATCAATATTCCAAAGCCAGGGCTGATGGTCTCTTCTTTCTTGAGATTTCCCCTATCAGGAAATTAATTACGAAAGGAAAAATTTATAAAACAAGGAAAAATCAATCTCTCCTATGGCTGGGTTGAGAATTTCTTACCTTTATCCTTTTCCTGGGTGGTCGCACAGGTGGAGTATTTGGAAGGAAGGGGAGGACCAGGAAGAAGCAACCCACTCCATACAGGATGCCCAAGGTCAAAACAGTGAACCAGGTGGGGTATTGGTAGGTCAGCCAGGAAGCACTTTTCTGTTCCAGCAGAAAGAGAATCTCCTCCATCTTCTGGATACAGCGGTTGCACTCAGGCAACTGAGCACTCTGAGTCCCCTCTGGCTTCAAACCCACTTGCATCACAAACCTGGGCCCACATCACTAAAGGGTCACAGTGGGGTGGGAGGTGACAGCAGGACAACACATAATCCCTCCCTCTACCCTCCAGCTCATCACATCCCTCCCCTGCTCTGGTCTTCTCTCTCCCACTGCCTGCTCTGGGCCTCCAAAGTCACCAGCTGCACCTGATGGAATGGAATCTTAGTGCAAGTTCTTATTCATTCCACCTCCCACCTAGGTATTACCTGCTTCCTTGGCAAGTTGCCTGAATTATGACCAATTTCATAGGCTTAGAATATCTGAAGTTGTCTCTGTCCTCAATGAAAACCTTCTCAAGTCATGGTTTTACTTTGTCTTATCCAAGATAGAGAACTTAGGTTTATGTAACATTTATTTAGCTTTATGAATGTTGGATGAAAAGCTTGGAATTTGACTTCTATGACCAGGAGAGTTATTCAAGAGCTGAGGTATATCTCTCCCAGGAGAGAGATCTAACAAATTTTCTGCCAGATGGTACATTTGGGGAGACAAGGAACACTTAAGCATTAATCATTCTTAACAGTGTCCCCTGCAAATCTTCCTTGTGTGTGACTACTGCCCATTTAGGGCTTGCTCTGGGAACACTTGATGGGGTAATAAGCCTTGCAACAATTCAGGCTCAAAGGGCAAGCATCTGGCTGAGCAAAATAAAGAGATAATATGGATTGAGTTGTGTCCTTACCACTACCACTTGAGATATTCCCCCAAAATTCGTTGGAACCCTAACACTGAAGGCTATAATCTGATTTGGTTATGTGAGGGCTCTCTCTGGGAGAAATGTACCTCTGTCCTTGGCTTCACACAAGAACCAATTGACGCAGAAACCTAGTTTGTGATCCAAGTGACTTTATAAAGGATAGAAGAGGCAAATATGCTCGTGGGGGGTGGGGGCGGACTGGACAGCCCACGCGCGCTGTGTTGCATGACAGCTGGTGGGAGGCCCCCACCCATACCCTGTTGGTAGGCATGGCTGACGGTACTGTTTGACCCCATTGACTGAATTAAGCCCACCTGGTCTAGATGGGGGCCCGCCCAGGTTGACCTGCTTCCTGTCACAAGGACCTAAATGTGTGCATCTTTCCAGCCTGAAGCAGCTTTCAACTGTCTGTGATGGGGAGGAGGTTTGGCATGCACAGCGACCACCCTCAGTTCTGCCTCTACTTACCTAACAGGTACACGGCATTTCTTTTCTGTTTTTTAAAACAACAACAAAAAAATCATTTGTAATCTTTCTATTCCAGCGGTGCTAGGAGCAAGGCAGAGGCAAAACCCAAGAACAGGGTTCTTCTCTGTTGAAGCGCGATAAACTCACGGGGAAGCAAACAAGCATCTTCATCCACGTGAAGTGAATCTGTGAATCAGCAGCTCCCAACTGACCAAAGCACGCACAGAGCAGCCCAGCATCAAGGTCCGTTTCTGTGCACTGCTCCCACTGTGAGGAAGAGCTTCATGTGCATTAAAAGGGAACTTTTGTAATATTTGAATTTTGAATAGTGGTTTTTGTCAGAAACTGGAAAAAATCTCAAAGCCTGAAGAAACTCCTTTCTAGTACTGAACATTCAAGGGAGCCTGTAGAAGCCTGAAATGATTGCTAGGTGACCACCTGGATCTGCTTGTTGAGTGAAAGTGGCAGAATAGCAGCAATAGAGCAGCGGGTTCATTCTGACCACTGACACTCGTGGACCTGGTTTACAGGCAGTAGAGAAGAAGATGAGAGCAGGTTGACTCGTTTGAAGTCCATGACCTACTCTGAGGGGACTAGAGTTGTGGAGAATTGGTGATGGGGCCAAGGCCTAAAGGCAATGCGACCAATGGACACTGAGGTGAGGCCAAGAGAGGGAGCCCACATTGACTTGACCCGAACCCGACCAGATGAAGAGAAGAATGTTGAGCCTGTGCACTGGTATATACTGCTGCAGACTGTATAGATGAACTGTCCTGCTTTGACTTTCTTGTGGATGTGGACTTCACAAGGTTCCAACTGGCATGAAGACTCTTTATATTGAAGAATATGATTGTCTCCTCAGAGCACTGGGTTGATGGAAGTAGGCAGTAGAGAAACTGGATAGCCAAAATGGGCCAGATAAAGGCGTGAAGTGGCTAGCTTACAAGATTTCATAGATACTGGAATATATTCATAGAATTATAGGATTAATATGTGGGTGTACCTTACCTGCAATTGTTAAGCATAGGATATTTTTGTTTCATCACTTACAGAATATTATGTTTAAAGGAGGGTGGCACGGAGTGAAATGTATGCATTTTCATATTATACTGTTAGATACTGATATGATTCTATTATTGTTTTGAAATTATATACGGCTAAAGAATTTTGTGAAAATGTCAAATGGACAAGGGGTGGTCTGTTGTAGTTATACAATCTGGTGTCAATTTGGGACTTGAGAGGATTAAGAGTGAAGGGGTAGACTCTAGTCTCTCTATTGGGTTATGGCCAATGAGGCCTCTTTGTGGGCCTGGCCTTCCCGTCAGGGTTCTGGGAAATCTGGTATTTCCTCCTTGGAGGCAGGAGACTATCTTTCTGCTCATTCCCTGAGAGATGTCCTACTAACAAGACACATGGCACCACACTGATAGAACCCATGCCCTGGGAACTGGAGGAGCCACATGGAGACCCTGCCAAAGCTGAGATGCTTCTACCACCACTGGATGCAGAAGACTTTGCAACTACTGACCTGTGATCTTCCTGCATTTGGGGTCATTGAAGGTGTTTCATGAGTCTGAAGAGAACATTATAGATTGATATCAGACATGGGCTAATATTGGACTTATGGACTTGATCTTGGTTGGGCTGGAATGCTTTCTCAATATACAACTGTTCTTGTATATAAAGGTCTTTCCTATACACATCTGAGTGTGGATTTGTTTCTCTAGTCTACCTGGACTAACACTCATGGATCCCTTTCAGGACTGTAAGTTCTGTTCCCCTGACTGCTGCAAAGTATGTGACAGAGAAGAAAAGGGAGAAGAGTGAACTGTACCCATTTATTGAGGTAAGAAAAGTGATGAAGGAGCATGGCCGGTTCCCCAAACTTCATGAGTGGAAAAATGGGCTCTTGGCACAAAATGACATTCAATCTTCACCAAGAGATTCAGGGCTAAATTGCTGCCCTATCTCTGACCTCAGCTTTTGTTTTATTTTAATTCTCATATAATTCACATATATCATTCAATACTTCAGTCATATTAAGATTTTTGTAATCCTCACCACAATCAGGTTTACATCATTTCCTTCTTTTATATTCATTTTTGTTAGCCCCCCCCTCACTCCCCCAAATCTTCCCTGCCTGTCCCTAGGTGATTGTTAATTCTGTTAGTGTCTCTCTGGATTTACCTCTCCTGGATTTCATATGTATTAAAAAAAATACAAAACAAAATCAAGAAACAAGTAGAAAAGAAAAACTAACAATGATAAAAGAGAGAAAAACCTCAATCGAACAGAAAGTGAAAAATACTAAAAACTGGAACCAAATTAAAATTAGTCTGAAGAGATCAAATGATCAGGTGTTACATTTGAACTTAACTGTATCTGTTCATGTCCATGGACTGTGGTCAGAGGGAATTCACCCCGCATGTGCATTTGAGTCCTTTTGCAAACTGGGTGTTCCGAACTTAAGCTCTGATTCTTGTTCATACCTGCAGATTGAGATTCTATTATTTATCACCCTGGCATCACACTGGCTGTGCTGCTTGTTCTGGGCGGACTTAGTTGATATCTCACTTAGATGGCTGCTTATTTTCAGAAAAAAAGGTTTAAGTACAAGGCCCTGTTCTTTGTGACAGATGTGCACCATCTGATTTCAGGGTTTTTTTACACCCTATGCTTTCCAGTCAAATATTCACTTGAGGTAATTCAAAACACTCACTTGGCTCGATGACGCCAGAATAGCTCCCCTCCATGCAGTTCCATGGAGCTCAGCATAGTTAGGGCACAGAGATGAAAAGACGATTGAACCATGTACTGAACGTTCAGGTTTTTCCCTGCTTTTGAAAATCTGTTTGCGCTTGTAGAGTAAATGTTTTGTACTTTTTAAGAGTGTAAAAAAAATAGATGGAGGGATTCAGAGAAAATGGCGACCAGATAGGACCCATCTATCTGGAGCTCCTGCTGCCAGACCAGAAAAATAGGAAATTAGGTGAAGGAAACGGGGAGGTGGAGTTCTGAAATTAGAACTAGGGTAACAGGGTTTCTCCTGAACCCCTTCTTTTGTGGGATTTCCACTCACAAAGCAAACCAAGAATGCTTTAAAGCACTATAATTTTGACGAAGTGGCAGGTGCCAGATATGCCCTTGCCTGGAGCAGGGATCCCTGCAGGTGGACGCCCTGAGAGGGGGCAGAATCTCAGACACGAGGGGAACCCCACACTGAGCTCTCCATGTGGTTGGATGCCTTGAGCTCACGGTCAGGGGTTGGTGGTGGGTAGCCATAATTTAGAGTAGAAGAAAAAATATATTATTACCTTAGGAAGATCATGGTGTGGGAGAAAAAGGCAGAAAGTCGGGAGTCCAGGGAGCAAATTTAGTTCCAATTGGCCGACTAGTAAACAACCCCCCTGATAAGCTGCATCTCCCCCTCTGGGGGTCAGCTTGACAGCCACCAAATCTGAGCACATCACAAGTAGAATTTTTTTTAAGGGTGAAACATAAATGATTGGTTTAAAACTCAAACCCAAGTCTGGTTGCTCAGCTCCAAGCACCACATAGGGGAGTCCCTTAACATAAATCAGCATAAGAAGCAACCTAGCTAAGGAATGCCAGAACTCAGCCACAGGGCCTGGCAGCTTTTACCATAACAAAGACCCGCTGTAGCAGTGTCAGCCTTAAACAGCACTGAGCTGTAGCCCAGAGACTGTGGGAGACAATTTCATTCTAGCTGGCCAGAGGGATAAAAAAGAAAATCCTCTGATCTAGGAAGCATCAGCAGTCTAGATAGGACAACAAGCTTCCCTCTCAGTGATTCTACACATAGCTGGGGAGGCCCTGCCGGTCTTGGAGCCCTAGACGGGGCTGAGGGAGCCCCCCAGTGCCCCCTCCCAGCCCCTGCTGCAGTGCTACATGCAGCACAAGGCAGGTACTCCAGCACCCAAGTGACCCCTGGCCACGGGCGCGATCTTGCTTTTGAAGTAATCTCACACAGCATCTGTGGAACCCTACATCAGGGATGGGAAAGTCCATTAACGCATGCCCAGGAGAGCCAGCATAGGAAAGCTGGATTTTCCTGCCCGTGGGCTCCGATGGATGTTGCACCTGGAGCAGCCCACCTGGGCCAGATGATTGCAGTTCAGCCAATGGGATTGACCTGGGGTCCTTCACCAGCCTCCCCGGGAACCCTTGAAAAGGCAGGAACCAGAAGGGAGAGGGGTGGTCTGGTCGTCTTCCTGGGAGGAGAGAGATCCTTGCATGACCTGAGGCAGTCTCTGCCAGGCCCCATGGTCAAAGGAATCCTATGGGTGCCTTGTAAAACCTGAAGCTTCTTTTAACTCTCATTAAATTCACTTGGATCATGAGCCCGGCTTTCCGCATGAAATTTTTCTCGCGGGGAGCCAAGGACTGGGGTTGGAATTTAGGCCAGAGAGAGAGACCTTACAAGTCCATGACCCCATGACCTTGAGGAAGAGTTGGAATTCCTCTGGCCTCAAGGACAGGTGATCAAGTATCATTACCTCCTTACCCACTGCTCTACTTATTCTCACTTTATTCACTAGCCCTTCTAACTTTTCCACCGCACTCAGTTTCAACGTGCTCAGGTTGGTGTTGGGCTTTTATTTACTCGCTTTCTTCTTTATCCCTCTTTTTTCCCCTTTTCCCCTCTTTTTCCTCTTCTCTCCCACTCTCTCCTCTCATATGCCACTAAAGGCTTCCAGGTCACTTCCCTCCGCTTAGGGCAAATCAACCCAAATAGCAGGAGGCACTCCAGCCTGCCCTGTGTGGGAGTGCTGTACACCACACAAGGCACCTGGGACAAACACCTACAGTGCGCTGCACCGTTGAAGAAACCTCCGTCATGCCTCTAAGGTGATCTCGTCAACTAGGGCAATTCTGCCCAGCACCACTGGGTCCCGGCATTAAAAGGGCACACTGACCTGCCATGTTGGAGCAGTGTCTAAACCCCTCTGGCCCCTCATCCAAGCAATCAGGGATCAGCTACTACTTTATACTTTATTTCCTCCTTCTCTCTCTCCTTGCTCTTTACCATCACAGCCAACCTTAGTGAACTCAGTTGGATTTATTTCCTTCTTTCTCTTTATTCTCTTTTTCTTTCTTTCCTCTTTCTGTCTTTGCTTTCTTCACCTCTCTCTTAGCTTGTACGATTCTCTCTGCTCCCTCTCATTGCTTGCACATACCACTGCTGGTTTCCAGAGCCCTACACTCTGCCTAGGGCAACCCTGTCCTCCTAGTGGGCAGCCTGACCCCTAAGACAGTACTGCACACAGGACGAGTCAGAGCTACACACAGCATAACACAGGGTCAGTTATTTCTTTAACCATTTAAAAAATACTCTCTCCTCCTCCTTCCTTTTCTCTTCTCTCTTTTTCCTTTTATTGGGCTCTTCTTACAGGTTTTCTGCTTTTCTCCGCTCCATCTAGCTCTTCTCTACTTCCTACCACAGCCTCCACAGATTTGGTTCTCCTTTTTAGTTGTTTTCTTTTCTTTTCTTTTTTTTTTTACTGTTGTCACCTTTGTTTACTCTGTGCATTTTAGTTGTGTGTGGGTGAGTGGTTGTCAGTCTGGTTGGCATTATTGCCCCAGTCTGTGTCTTCCTCTTTCTCTCTTTTTCCTCTCCTTTCACTCTCTTTCCCATCACAAGACAATAGCTGTCTCCAGACCACTCCCCTCTGCCTAGGGCAAACCTGAAGGCCCAACTGAGGGAGCTCCCACCCCCCACTTATTGGTGTGGCAAGCAGCTGGGGAATTCACGCTGGTCCTCTCCCACACACCAGGCCACAGGTTGTTCTCCCCTATAAAAAGTGGGGGCATCCCCAGCCTAAATCCTGAGGTCCTACAAGTGACTGGGGGAAACGCCTGACCACCACTTGTGAGGCTCCACGCTACTGTGGGAACATCCACCCAATCTCCAAGGCGATCTCTCTGTACATCCCCTTGTCTAGCCAGATTTGTAAAGTAGAATTTGGATCATGATAGTGGGGGGAGGAAGCATTTAGGAACTAGAGGAAACATGTTTCATTGTTGCTACCCTGCACCCTGACTGGCTTATCTCCTCCCCACATCCCTTCAGGAAGGGGTGTCCAGTTACCTACCAATGGGCTTTGAGTCTCCACTCTGCACTCACCCTCATTTACAATGACATGATTTTTGTGTTCTTTGATGCTTGATATCTGATCCCTTCAACAGTTCATGGTCACACAGGCTGGTGTGCTTCCTCCATGTGGGCTTTGTTGCTTCTGAGCTAGATGGCCGCTTCTTTATTTTCAAGCCTGTAAGATCCCAGATGCTATAACTTTTGATAGCCAGGCACCATCAGCTTTCTTCACCACATTTGCTAGTGCACACATTTTTCTTCAACCATCATGTTGGAAAGGTGTTCATCATGGAATGCCAATTTAATATAACGTCTTCTTGCATTGAGTAAGTATTTGGCAATGTCCATCTACTGCCTTAATACTAAGTCTATAAATATATGCACGTTGATCTATTTACGAACCCTCCTGTATAAATATATTTACATATGTACATGCCAGTATGTAGACCTCTAGAAATACCCTTTGTCACCTAGTTCTTTCCTCTATTTACTTTTACTTTCCTCTTGTCCGACTATCATGCTCAGCTTTCACTTGGGTTTGAGTAATTTCTCTTGGTTACATTGCCCTTGCTGAATACCTACCAGGCTTCTCACACCCTCCTTGCGACGGATTTTGGATTACTTGTTGCTCCCCTGTCGCTGGATTGGTCAGCATCACCTCCTTACCCCCTCCTCTCTCTCTCCCATGTCCCCGGGAACCATTGGTCCTGTTGTTTTCTCCTCCAGACTATTCTTCCAGCCTATCTTATCTAGATAGATCTGTTGAGATAATAATATGCACCAAAAATCAAACCATAGCAAGATAGGCGATGGGTGAGAACACTGTGATGACAAAAAAAAACAACAGAAAACCAATGATCAATAAAAGAGTAAATTAATTAAAAGACAAAAAAATTTTTTAAGAAAGAAAAACCTGTAAATAGATCAAGGTCTGATTTTTTTTTTCTATAGGTGTGTCCTTCAGTCAGGTCTGATGGCGTATCATGCTCTGGCCCCAGAGTCTGTCCTTTGTACTCCCTCAGGGACTACCCGCTCTGCTCCCATGGTTGCTCTGCTGCATGCTTTTAGTGATTTACCTCCGTGTTGGAGGGCCAGTCGGGTCAGTCCCAACACAGAGTCTCCGGTATTGTCCCCATAGGGCTCTGGGCCAGCAAGGGATGGCATGTCTCATAGTGGGATCAGCCATATGGTCCACTCTGTACATTGGCTGTTCAGAGTGCCAAAATCATCCTCCAAGCCTGGTGGACCAGTGTGTGCTCCACTCTCTTCCTCCCCCTTCATTTGCCCCTGTGTGCTCTGATCAGACATGTCCATCTCCCCTAGCTACAAGTTCAGTGCCGTCTTCTAAAGTAAATTCTTCTGGGGGGAGGGGCAGTTGTCCACGTAGCTGGTATGGAGGCTGGACCATCCACTTTTCATTTAGGATCAAAAGCATCTAGCTTTTAGCATTAGGTGCTATTGAGTCAGTTCCAACTCAAGGCAGAATGAACCACTGCGCAGTCCTACACCATCTTCAAAACTGTTGTTATACTTGAACCTAACATTTCAGCCTTTTCCAGGGACTGGCATCTCCTGATAACATATCCAAAGCATGTGAAGTCTCCCCGTGCTTGCTTCTAAGGACCTTTCAGACTGTTCTTCTGACACAAATCTGTTCATTCTTCCAGCACTCAATGGTATTTTTAATATTCTTGGCTAGTGTCATCTTGATGGGTTGAAACACTATCTCGCTCTAGTGTTGATGTACATTTTTCTGATGCCTAATTATACTGAGTATCTTTTAAGGTAATCATTTAATTTTTATGGCATTTTGAAAAGATGTCAATGAGGTCTATTTAATTTGTGTTCAGATGGAAACACATATCTCAAACTAAATATGTGACAGTAGAATAAGAATCCATTTTATCCTAAATACTTGAGATATTTATACAGCCTACTCAAGTTTTTATCAACATAGATAAGGTGGCGGTGGTGGTGGTGGTGGTGGTGGTGGTGGTGGTGGTGGTGGTGGTGGTGGTTTTTAAGAGTTAATCTCTAAATAGGGGGCTGTAGTACTGAGCACTGAATCTCCTTTGCTTGATTAATTTTTATGTTAGGGAAGTAATACAAGGATTCCATCAAATGACCCATCAGTTTGAGGAAAAAGCATATCAGAATTGATGGTCAAAGCCTATATGGCTTTATGGTTTAGTCTCTAGGGGTATGTAATGCTCTTGTGAAAATAGTATTCCTCATGATAATAACGAGGAACTGGTGGGCCTCCAGGGCTGGGAGCTGAACTGAGGGGCAGTTCTACCCTGTCTAATAGGGTCACTATGAGTTGGCAAAGAATCGATGGCTGTCAGTTTGGTTTGTTTGACTTGAGTACTGGCATTCAGTGTGTTTATCGAAATCAATAAATTACAAGCATTTAGATGTCTATTTTTTACATATAAAATTTAAATCCCCCAAGCCTCTGAAAACTGCGAAGATTTCACAGCACTAGGTTGGTACTCTCCCATCCAAGAATCAGTGAAACTGGCAGGGTGTGAGGCATTCAGGCTCCCTCAGTTCCTCCTACTGCCTTCCCTGACCCTGGTCACTTGCTTCTATTACCTCTCTTGGACCTTACATGCATTTGAATTAGAACACCATAGAGTACAGTGCTCTACATGTGCAGCAGCTCTAACCATGTCACTCTCTGTCTCTATGAAGCCTCTTCCAACAAAATTCAAATGCGATTGTATGTGCACACATAAACACACGCATGCACCAGAGCACCCTTCTTAACAGAGAGTCAGGAGGGTCTCTTATTTGCTGTCCTCACTTTGGACACAAGTCCCTTGATGATGAGTAGGAGAAAAGGAACATCAGGTAGTGGGGGAAACCCTAAGGAGGAACAGAGGAGAGCTTTAACTAAGAATAATGCTACTAGGGGAATGATGGCATGTGAGGAAAATTAGATACTTCCAGACTGTCAGATTTTTCCATACAGCAAAATTAACTTTTCTAGTTTTGTCTAAAACTGGCCCCAGGAAATTTCAAATAGCACATCTCAGATTATCTAACCTACAAAGGAGTAGCCGGCCTTCCACCCACCCCCACCCCACCCCCGCCAAAAAACCAAGCGGTACAAAGCTCCACTGGGTACACATTTCAAAATATACATTCTCCTGTTTGGGCAGGCATCTGGCAACTTGCTCTGAGCTAGTGCACCCACACTTTTTTCCCAAGGTCATTGCTGGTGACAAGACCTTGTGCTCTTCTCACAAGCCAGAATGCAAACATAAATCAAGTCAGTGTAAGACGCCATCATCACCTCACTCAAATACACCTCGTCAAGTGAACTCAAACTTCAAGAAGATGCTCATTTGTTTGGTTTTGTTGATGTGAGGGTGATAGTGCATTTGGAGTTTAGTCATTGCACTAGGTCAGACTGTTAATCAAGCTTCCTATATAGAGGTTCTGAAGATATTGTGTAAGAAGGTCTGAGTTGTCTGGCTAGACCAGAGCTTGCACACTGCTATTGACTAGAAGTTCCGACACACAGAATCCAGGACAGATAAACCCCTCAGGACCAATACTAAGAGTAGCAACACCACGAGGGAAGGTAGGGGGGAGAAGCAGAAGAAAGGGGAAACCAATCTCAATGATGGACATACAGCCCCACTCCACCACCCAGGGGAACAAACAGCAGAAGTTTGGGTGAAGGGATACAGCAGAGGCGTAAAATATAAAAATAAAAAGTATGTATAAAGTATCAGTGGTTCACGTGGGTGGGAGGAGGGGAAAAAAGGAGCTCAAGGAGAAAGAACATGTTTGGAAATGATGATAGCAATGTATGTACAAATGTGCTTCATACAAATTGGTGTATGAATTGTTACAAGAGCTGTAAGATCCCCCAATAAAATGATTTATTTAAAATAAAAAGGACTGATTAGTGGTAGACAGGGGACTGGTTTTGCCACCATGACAGTGCACCTGCTCACACAAAAAAAACAGCATGCCTCTATCGCCCGATCTGATCCCAGCACACCGAGGCAAAATACTAAGGGTGTACAACAGAACAGGAAGGGGAACAGAGCAACGAAGTCCCCAGGGAATACCAAAAATAGACTTTGGGGCCAGGGCTAGCTGACCCATCATACTCTATGAGAAAACACTCCTAAAGGCCAACAAACAGTCCTTGAACTAACTAAAAGCTTTTCTTTCTTGTGTTTTGTTTTGCTTTTTGTCATTGGCTTGTTGGTGGTGGTGTTGTTCTTTTGTTTCATTTTGTTGCTTGGGTTTGCTCTGTCTCGTTTTTGTGCATGCTATGATTTCCACAGGTCTGTCTAAATGAGATAGGCTGGATGAACAATCTGGAGGAGAAAACAATGGGACTGACAGCTGGGGGAGGGAGATGGGAAAGGGGGGTGTAGGGAAAAAGGAAGTGCTGTTAACAAACCCAGGGACAAGGGAACACCAAGTGATCCAAATAGTTGGTGAGGAGGGTGTAGGAGGCTTGGTAGAGTGTAACCAAGAGTAATGTAACCTAGAGGAATTACTGAAACACAAATGAAGGCTGAACATGAGAGTGGGACAATCAGAAAGTAAAAGGAAATCAAGGAAAGAGGTAGGAAGCAAAGGGCATTTATAGAGGTCTAAATAAAGGCATGTGCATATGTAAATATATTTATGTATAACGATGGGGAAATAGATCTATATGCATATATTTATAGGTTTAGTATTAAGGTAACAGATGTACATTGGGCCTCCATTCAAGTACTCCCTCAATGCAAAAATACTTTGTTGTATTAAAGTGGCATTGCGTGATGCTCACCTCCCCAACACAATTGCTGGAGGCAAATGGGTGCATAAGCAAATGTGGTGACTGAAGTTGATGGTGGTCGGCTATCAAAAGTTATACATTCTGGGGTCTTAAAAGCTTGAAGTTAAACAAGTGGTCATGTAGCTGAGAAGCAACAAAGCCCACATGAAAGAAGCACACCAGCATGTGTGATCACGAGGTGTCGGAAGAATCAGGTATCAGACATCATCGGAACAAAAAAATCATATCTTTGTGAATACGGGGGAGTGTGGAGTGAAAACCCAAAGCTCATTTGTAGATAATTGGACATCCCCTTACAGAAGGGTAGCAGGGAGGAGAGGAGCCAGTCAGGGTGCACTGTAGCAACAATGAAACATACAACTTTCCTCTAGCTCCTAAATGCTTCTTCCCCCACAACTAAAATGATCCCCATTCTACCTTACAAATCTAGCTAGACCTGAGGATGTACACTGGTACAGATAGGAACTGGAAACACAGGGAATCCAGGGCGGATGATCCCTTCAGGACCAGTGGTGAGAGTGGCGATACGAGGAGGGTAGAGGGAGGGAGGAATGGAAAGGGGAAACCGATTACAAGGATCTACATATAACCATCTCCCTGGGGGACAGACAACAGAAAAGTGGCTGAAGGGAGATATTGTATAGTGTAAGATAAGACAAAATAATAATTTAGAAATTATTCAGGGTTCATGAGGGATGGGGAATAATTATCAGCTGATGCTAGCAGATTAAGTGGAGAGCAAATGTTTTCAGAATGATGAGGGCAATGAATGTACAAATATGATGTATGTATCAATTGTGATAAGAGTTGTATGAGGCCCCAAAAATTGATTATAAAAAAAGAGAAAAGAAATAACAGTATGAAAACATCCCCCCAAAAAGCATGCCTCTCTTGTCCCTCATATCCTAATCACCTGAACTCACTCCATGTGACTTCTTTCTGTTTCCATGAATGAAGGACAGTGGTTTGACAACACAGAAAAGGGGGGGGGGGAACAAGGGTGTCACCCAAACTGCTGAGTTTGAAAAATGTTTCCAAGAATGTAATCACAGATTAGACAAATGTGTGAAGTGTAATGGAGAGTACTATGAAGGGGATAAAAAATTTAAATGCATAGTTTTGAAAAAAATTGTAGTTTTTGTCGGGTTCCCCCTAGTATTTTCCAATTTCATAGCAACTCAAGCCATCACCATACATCAAACTGACAGAGAAGGGGTGGGTTTTGTGTGTAGGTGGTGTTGGTTATTGCACAGGGGCAAGGGACTTCTGGTGGCATAGTACCTTATGCCTTGGGTGTCAACTGTAATGTCAGCAGTGGGGAACCACCAGTCAGTCCTCAGAAGAAAAGGATGAGGCGTTCTACTCCCATAGAGTTAGCCTTTGGGAAACCCACAGAGATAGTTCTGCTCTGATCTCATAGAGTCGCTATGGCTCAGCATCGACTCCATCGAAGTGAGCTGACAAACTAAAGGCAGGAGATCTGAAAGAGGATGCGGAGACGTTGTCTCAGGTACTTTGGACATATTACTATGGTGGAACCAGTCCTGCAAGAAGGGCATCATTTTTGGCAGAGGGTTAGCAAACAAGAGGAAGACCCTTACTTAGGTGGATTGACACCGTGGCTGCGAGAATCGGCTCAAATACAGTAACAAGTGCGAGGATGGCGCAGGACTGGGCTTTGTTTCTCTCTCTAGTGCACAGGCCCCTATGAATCCGAACTGACTCCAGGGCTCTACAATATCAACTACTACAACCCTGAAGTTCAAACCTACCCAGTGGCTTCCCAAAAGGGAGGTGTGGCCATGTGCCTCTGTAAAGATGACAGCTAGGGAGCCCCTGCGGGGCAGTTCTACTCTGTGGCACAGGGGCAGCCAGGAGTCGGAATGTGCTTCACAGCAAAGGGTGTGCTTTGTCTCAGTTTGTGCCTGCTGCTGTTTATGCTATGCACTGAGTTTAACATGTGACACTCAGGAGCGAATGAATGGAAACACACCCATGATGCTTCCATGATGCCAGATGCAAGCTGACACTGTTTCTGAGTTCTGGGCATATTATTTTTTCAGAGATAATTTCCTGTAGCGGTGACACACCGAGTCCTATTTCATGTAAAAGCATCAGCAGCAGAGGAAAGCACTGCACAGAGAGAAGACTATGACACGTAACAGGCTTTCCATAGAGGAACAAAAGGGTGGATGTCTTGGGCTGCACTCTTTTCTTGTATACAGACAGTAAACAAGCTGAACACATCTCACCTAAGCATAACATTACAACTACTTGAAGCCCAGCTCAGGCATCTGGACAAGAGGCAGCAAGGAAGGATGGGAGAGAGTTAATGGGCTGGGCGTCCCCAAAGGTGCAGAGTGGGAATCAAGGGAGGATCCAGGACGAGCCAAGGCTTCTGGCAGAAGTCTGAGAGGAGAGCAGCAGAAAGGAGCTGCTCTCTGGGTCCTCACAGATGTAGCCAGTGAGAGAGCAGCAGTGCTGCCCCCTGGCGGTGCGCCGAAGGCAGGGCCGCTTCCCCCAGGGCTGGAGAGCTCTGGGGAAAGACAAATCCTGTCACTTTGGATGCCAAGTAAGGGGGCACTGTGTGCCGGTGGTGTACCTATGTTGGCCAAAGCGCTGCCCACTGTGCATTTGCTTCCCACAAGCACAGTTATCCTTCCTCGTGCATCCAGGAAAGACAGTTCTAGAAAAACACAAGCAGTAAAATAAAACACTGCCAGGTCTCGAACCATCCTCACCATTGTTACTATGCCCACTGATATAGCCACTGGTTCGAGCTGTTTTATTGCCCGTCCTCCACTTTTTGCCAAGCATCATGTCCTTCATGGACTTGATGTCCCTTCAGGGACTGGTCTCTCCTGACAGCACGTCCAAAGATATCAAATGAAGTCCAGCCATCCTTTGTCCCCATGTTCTCTTGGCAGTCCTTGTACTTTTATTGCTCAGTGTCTGATTATTTGGGACCAGGCCTTATTGCTGCCCCTTCCTCACCTTGGCCCCCAATCCCGACCCCAAGCCCTGCACATCCACTGTGTGAAACCTCCTGTTCCTGTAACCATCCCTGTGCTTTTGTGTGGGGGGTCTAGCTGGGTTCCCCTGGCAATTCGCCAGCTGCCCTTGGGAAAGTTCATGGAGTCGGCTAATTAGTAGAAAAGCCAAACGTCCAGCTGAGATTGGTTTACTCCCTAGCACCCTTGGGCAGGAGCACAGCCCCACTCCCGGTCCCAGGTAGCCAACGACCACACCTAGGTTCTCCGGACTTGGCAGCTGTAACATGTGGCCTGGGCTTCCCCTTCATTTCCTGCTCCTTTCTGGCTTGCTGTCTGACTTTTCTTTGCGGAATTAAAGCTGCAAATTGACAGGATCCCATAAACACTCTAAAGCCACAAAAAAACACCAAATGCCCACCCAAACATGTGAAACTTCCAAAAATCATCCTTAGAAGATTCCTAAACCCTAAACATTCCTAAACTCCATATATGCCCTGAAAACACCATGAAAGCCCTAAGAAAACCTAAAATGCTGGGGGAAAAAACACATATAATATGAAAAATACCCTAAAATCCCTAAGGAACTCTGTAACATCACTAAAAACACCATATTGTGCTGAAAAATACCTATACACTCTAAAAAAGCACCCCTAAATCCCTTAAACACTCCCTAAAATCTTTTTTTTTTAATTTTTTATGAAACTGGCGGGAGGGAGTTGATGTTAACAGGGGAGGATGGATTCAGCAAAGGAGAGTGAGAATGGTGGAACAACATGAAGAACCGTAATCAAGCTCACGGTGCTGCACATGGAGAAACTTACAGTGGAACTGATCCACGTTCTGCTGTCTAGTCTCAAAAAGCAGTAAGTAACAAAACACAAATGAACAAAAAGTCCATTTCTTAAAAGTCAAATTAACTGGCCATAAATCCCCCAAGACCTCTCAATAATGCTCATTGAAGTATCACCCAAGTCCTTTATGCAATGTTCATCCACAGTGAAGGAACAAAAAAGACTGTCTCATTACCATCATACTGCATGTTTTCCAATGTGATTCCTACTCGCCACTCACTCATGCTGCTCTGTCAGCAAATCATTTTACACAAATTTTACTAAACATGACATATTGGAAAAAATAAACCACACAACACAGGATTTTCTTTCTTTTAAAAATTATTTAATATGTACAAGGGGTACAAAAAAACCTACCCGGGATTATTTTTTCAAAACTATGTATCGAAATTTTTCAGCCTTCTCACCTTCAAAGTACTCTCCATTATACTGAATACATTTGTCAAATCTGCAATTGCATTCTTGGAAATATTTTTCAAACTCATTCACATGGATGGGTGATGGGTCCTCCCTCGATTTTCTTTCACCTTTCGATGTCATCAAATCGCTGTCCTTTCATGTCCCTCTTCATTCTCAGGAACAAAAAGAAGTTGCAAGGTGCGAGGTCAGGTGAATAAGGTATGTGGTCCAAGAAAGGCATGCTGTTGATTGCCAAAAACTGGCACACTGAGGTGGCTGCGTGAGCAGGTACAGTCATGGTGGCAAAACCATTCACCCGTCTGCCACAAATCAGGCCTTTTTTGTCACACACTGTTATGCAGTTTTTTCAGAAGCTCTAATTAGAAAGCTTGATTACCAGTCTGATTTGGTGGAACAAACTCCAAATGCACTAAGAGTTGATGGATGTCCAGAATGAGGTTTGTCATCATTCAACATTTCACCTTTTTAAAAAAATCATTTTACTGGGGTCTCATATAACTCTTATCACAATCCATCATACATCAATTGTATAAAGCATATTTGTACATTCATTACCCTGATCATTCTCAAAACATTTGCTCTCCACATAAGCCCCTGGCATCAGCTCCCCATTCCCACACCGCCCATGAACCCTTGATAATTTATAATTATTTTGTCATATCTTACACTGTCCGACGTCTCCCTTCACCCACTTTTCTGTTGTCCATCCCCCAAGGAGGAGATTATATGTAGATCCCTGTAATGGGTTCCTCCTTTCTACCCCACCTTCCCTCTACCCTCTTGGTATCGCCACTTTCACCACTGGTGCTGAAGGGATCATCTGTCCTGGATTCCCTGTGTTTCCAGTTCCTATCTGTACCAGTGTACATCCTCTGGTCTAGCCAGATTTGTAAGGCAGAATTGGGATCATGCATGATGGTGGGGGGTAGGGGGGGAGCATTTAGGAAATAGAGGAAAGTTGTATGTTTCATTGTTGCTACACTGCACCCTGACTGGCTCATCTCCTCCCTGTGACCCTTCCGTAAGGGGATGTCCAGTTCCCTACAGATGGGCTTTGGGTCCCCAATCTGCACTTCCTTTCTTTCTCAGTGATAGCAGCAATGTCTCATAACCATGGGGAAATGTGGTTCAGAAACTTCAGAAGCAAGCATCCACCAGTAGGTGACTGACCAGCAGTATTGACTTGGGCAAAGAGAAGGTGACATGGAAGGGTAAGGAGAAGAATGCGTGCAGAGGGCAGGTTGGCAGCTGAGCCTAAGTCCAGTAGAAACAACAGCAGAATGGCCTGTTCCTGGAAGGGCCACAGGAGATGGTGCGACTTCATGTAGCCCCCACTTACATGTGTAACAGCAGCAATTGCCTGAACACGTGGTCTCCCCAGGGAGGAGCCTTTGTGTGGTGTTAAGATGCTGTTACTGTCTGTTGTACTGTGGTGGCCTGCATTTGGCTGTAATGGTGGAAATTTTGCAGCCAGTAGTTCAAATGCCTGCTGGGTCACTCACTGCAGATAGACTTCAGCAGTTTCCAGACAGAGAGACGAGGGAGGAGGACCTGGTCTTCCACTTCTGAAAGAACTGGCCAGTGTGAACCTTGTGAATGGCAGAACACTATACCTGAACATGAGAACCGCAGGCTATAAGGCATGATGGATTGACACAGTGGCTGCAGCAATGTGCTCAAATATATGATAGTGCTGGCCTGGAAAATAGTTCATCGTCCATTAAAAAAAATCATTATATAGGGGCTCATACAACTTTTGTTGTTGTTTTTCCCTAAGGGAGAGCAGTGTATTGGTACACTGAGAGGTATATAGATCAATGGATTCGAACAGAAAAGCTACACATATATTCACCAGTCAACAGGAAACAAGCCTTCGAAAAAGGACACAGAAATATCCAAAGGGACAAATTCTGCTTGCTCAACAAATGGTGTTGGACAAACTGAGATACCGTATGTAGAAAAATGAAGCAAGCCCCAAACCTTCCCCCATGCACAGAAATTAACTGAAGAGGGGTTAAAACCTGAAAGTAAACCTCCGGGCTATCATAATCAATTTTTCGATGACCTCATCGGTCAGAAATCATTGTAGGAACGCCAAAGCGTTCTTGTGTTCAACGTCTACATACATAGCAGGTGCTCCAGTAAAGGGGAATCTTGGTGGAGCTGGCTCATCCATTCCTGAAGAGAGTAGAGCACCACGTTGGCCCATCACAGAGCTCAGGTGTAGAATCTTCCTCACTGTCATCCTTTATCTCAGCAGTGTCAGTGTTGGATTATGAATTTCCCAAAGAACCAGTATCGCTCAATTCTGTGCACAATGCTGACTCACTCTCGCTGTTATTTCACTGGTCTAAAAACCCATTTAGGTTAAAATGACACTTTTTTGATGCCATGATCTAAAATTTTTAGTGAGAAAATGTTCCTAATGACATTACTTGGGTTTTCCTCTAATCCTGATGCCATGTTCTTTTTCACATAGACCAGCTTCTTGTATAAATTGCTCAGCATACAGATGGAATAAGAACAGTGAAAGGATACAACCCTGATGCACACCTTTTCTGATTTTAAACCATGCAGTATCACCTTGTCCTGTTCACAGTCTCACCTGGTTCTATCTCTTGGCCTTTGTATAAGCTCCATATGAGTACAATGAAGTGTTGTGCAATGCCCATTCTTTTCCATGGTATCCCCAAGATCCACCTCCTTCCACTCGTGGTTTCCAGAACGTGGGGTTGGGACAAAGCCTGGATAGTCTCATGGCAAGACCAGATCAGGAATGGAGCTGAGCCGGGAGCAGCTTTATTTGCTTGCTCCAGGGAAAGTCTGCCAATGTGACTAAGCCTCAGGGGCTTTCTACAAATGATAAAGGTGAATCCCTCTCTCGTTACCCACTGATCATCTCTGAGCCTCTTGCTCTCATATCCCTTGCACAGACCTCTACCATTAGATGGACAATTCGGTAACGTTTGAACACTTTTCTGATGCTGAGCCTGGGGAGCAACTAATAGCTGAGTAAATATTGATTGAAAGATGGTGAGTGGAAGAAAATAGCTTTGCCAGGTCCAGGTTGTGATGGAGATGAGAGTGTTACCAAATCCTGCTGTCCCCATGGTGGGTTTGCTGTATTGTGCCCAGTCCTGAAAGTCTGAGCCAGGGGTTTTAACGTGGCCCCTTTCAAAACATATAGGTGGAATTCTTGGACCATGAGCTGTCCATAAAGTGTGGCTTTACCAAGGAGATGTCCGCCCTGGAACGAAACAACCCAAGAACCTAGATCTTTGTGAAGGTGTTGGTAAGGGATGCCGCGGAAATCATAAACTTGACTGAAAGCAAAGGAAACTTTGCCTTCATGTGTCTGCAGCTGGACGAAGTGGTGCTGGAGCACACCCTCCTTTGCGATTCTTCTTGTTCTTTTTATGAGCTGCTCCCTGTCCTGTGCAGTCCCGTAAATCTGGAAACTCTTTGCTGGTGGGGGCAATTGTTATATCCTCCCCCCAGATCCAGATGTCTTGTCCATGGTCAGTGCGCAATCCTTGTTAGCCAGAGGAGTGGGGCATCTAAAGGCAGGCAGGGGTCACATACTTTTTTTCTACACTTTCTAGAAAGACCAGAGCTAAACATCTTGCAGCCCTTTTCATGTCCTCTTTCTTTTCTGTATTTATTTTCCATGAAAGAGGAGAAGAAACGCGACAGCATCTACTGACAGCAAGTCAAATGCCATCGTGTGTGTTCAGAGGGCAGGCTGGTTCTCATTTGCCTAACTCATCAGTCCCATCGTGCCATGTCCATGTTAGATTGTTTAGGGAAACAGATGACATATGTTATGATGCTAAATAAGCTGAAACAGTGCCAGGATGGAGGCAGAAGGGTTTTATTTGTTTGTTTTTAAATGAAGCATGGCTTTCTAGTGACTTATTGTGGTGGGGAAGGGGGGAACCGAGGGCAACAAGACATGGTTGTGACAGTGGTCTGGGAATTGAGACAAATCATTGCTTCTGCAGCAGAGATGAGCTGCCTCTGACCTGTCAGTTACTTGAAGGGAGACTCTGCATTTGGTCAGACAATTCTTAGTTGGAGATGGTACCAGCTTTCCTCCTGAGCCTCTGTGGTTCCCTTTGGACTACACAGGCCCGAATCGCTTTTAGCTGAGCAACAGCAAATGGCAACACAGACTTGCCATATTGCTCTTTTGCGTACACTCTTTAAAAATCGTACTAAATATACATGCATCAAAACATTCGTCACTTCCACGCTCTACAAGATTATAACTAAGTGGCATTCTGCATGTTGTTCATATTATCATCCTTACCCATTCCAAAATTATGTCATCACCCTTATGGAAGCTCAGTATCGTCTCAGGGATGGCACTTCCCCTCCAGGCCCTACTGGGTTAGGCTGGGTTGACTAGAGAAATAAATCCAAGGACACTCATATAGGTATAAGAAAGACTCCACCTCACTTATTTGTCCAATTGACATGGCATTATGTAACAACCATACTTACCTTCCTACCTATCCCTGGAAACAATTGGGAGATGTTTGTCTCTATTCATTTTCCTAGCCTAGATATTTCTTGTAAGTGGAATTAAGCAAAATGTGTCCTTTTTGAAGCTGATTTATTTCACTCAGCATAATGCTTATGAGGTTCATTCCTCTTGTAGCCTGTGTCAAGAGTTCATTTCTCTTTATGGCTGAGTAGTAGTCCATTGTATATACCGTAGGCAACATGTTTGACTTATCTATTCACCTATTGATGGGTATTTAGACCGTTGACACGTTTGCGAGATTGGGAATAATGTTGCAAGGGCCATCTGTGTATTTGTATCTATTTATGCGCTTGCTTTTAATTGCTTATATCCTTCATTTCCTTTTCTTTCCTTGTTAGACTCAGTATGATCCCCTTCTGCCCCTCCTCTAGCCTCACAACCTCTGTGTCTGATGTGCCAGGATCTCACCAGAAGCCTTAACACCAAGATTCTGAGCCCTGACTGACCATTCTGATCATCCAGGGAATTGAATATTCCGGAGCACACAGAAGATGAAGTTATCAAAACTCCTTAGGCATAACCGAACAACTGGAGGGAGTGCTTTATTGGGCTTGGGGGCTGGGGATTATAGTTGTGAAGGACACCAAGAACAATTGTCATTACCTAGACTGTAAAGACTATGGTCGACATCCACGCTGGTGAGTAGCAGCTGGATCTCAGAAGCTCACAAGTGGCCATCTAGGTGGCAAGTATTGTCACCCTCACTCTGGAGGAAAGAGTGGTGAGTGGACCACATGAACATTAGACTTCATGACTCTGAGCACAGAATAACTAGATGATCTCCAACTATCAATTCCAACTTCTTTGAAAGGGATCACATCAAAAGGTCCTAGATAGTGAAGCAAAATTCACAGTCATAAAAGAGACCAGGCTTATTGGCTGGATAGGGACTAACAGAACCTCTGAAATGATGGTCCTTATTCACTAAGTTTGAAAATGAACTCCTACCTGTGGTTCAATATTCAGCCAAATAATAGATTGGTCTATAATGGGAGCAATTACTCAAGTGAGGCACACAAACCTGAAAACAGCAAACCATTTGATCTCAAAAGGGCAGTATTAATCCAAGGCCCAAGTTCAGAAGGGTAGGAAGAGAGGAGGAAGGGAAACAGAAGACATAAGTAGGGAGTGGAATAAGTCATATTATATTGTGGAGATTGCAATAAGTGGCATAAAACACAATGGGTATGAATTGTTGAATAAAAAACTGATGATCTTGGTAAACCTTCACCCAATTCACAATAAAAACTTATGAGAGAGAAAAACATGCAAGCACCTAGGCTGCATTCCAGGCCAATAAAATCGGACTCAGTGGAGATGGGACAAAGATGTCTTTTGGACAGCTCTCTGGCGATCCCAATGAGCACACAGGCTGATACCCACCATCTGGAAACTATGGGGTAGCTGCTTCTCCGGTAATGCCTCGGGGGAGCGCTTGGGTCCCTCAAAGAATGCGGGATGATGAAGGGGCAAAGGTCATCAAACCTCACCCACAGCTTTACACTGGGGGGCTGCTCTCTGAGGAATGTGGGAAGGGTCCACTTGCATGCTGTCTCTGTGCAGCAGATCCAACAGACTCAACACCTTTCCAAAGCTGGCAAGAAAGTCCGAGAGACTAGCTGTGGGCACCACGCTGTGAGTTTCCCAGAAGGCACGACACAGATTGAGAGCAGTCACGGGAACACAGACTCCTCCAGAAATGCTGCCATGCGCAGAACATGCATCTCTAATTTCATTTCACACTGACTCAAGCATTCAGTCCTTTTTACGAAAACCCAGCTTCTCATTACAGTAACCGGTTTAAAATGAAAATCTTCTGTTGAGCAAGTCTAAGAAATGACCTTCCTTTATTTTACATGGTTTAAAAATTCAGTTTCCTAGGCCGATGGGCTCTAGGGACAGGTGTTTTTATGTACTAGACATGGCTTTCAAAGTTCTTCAATTGCCTAAATTAATAACGACTTTTTTCCTTTGGCTTTTCTAAGGGACACATTAATTTCAATCTTTTTCTAAGGAAGTGAATCTCTAGCTATCTCATTTGGATAACTTTCCTCCTTCAGAGTAGAATTTGAAATAATCTGCAAGGTTACCCCTTCCCCACCCTGCCCCAGCAGCCCAGCCTCTTTCTTCCTTCCAGCCTCCAGCCAACGGGGTTTGGTTGGGAAAGGAGATGCAGAAGGGAGTCTCTGGATTTTTCTATCTAAAGGTTGGCCACAACCCCCAGTAGACCCAATGTAATTCATTATGGGGGGTTTTGGTTTTACTACTTTAAGAGTTATCCTTAGGGAAATTACAAACAAACAGAAATAGGAAGACTTTATATTTTATTAAGGGATGTACTGCTCAGTCTCATTATATTTTAAAAGACAAAGTATAAACAAAAATCTGGCTCCGTTTAAAATGTCCTGACTAGCAGAACTTAAAATACACAAATCTTAAAATGAAAGTCTAGATGAATAAATAAAATAAACAACGAAACAGCTTTCTCAGGAAAAGCCATAATAAAGAGCACGACTACTTTTTGAGCTGTTTAAGATGCTCGTGTTAAAGGGAAAAGAGTATCATTGTTGACTTTGAAATGTAGAACCATTTGCTTAATTCAGTGATGCTAAAATGGGCAGTTTGGCTGAAGAAAGAAATTGGCTTGTAGCATTTGATGAGGAATTTCTTCTTTTGAATATAGAAATGACCAGGGATGCGGACACGCTTTTTATTCTTTTGAGGACCCTCTAACCAAGAAATCTTTTAAATGATCATTACACAGTGAATGCCTGGAGGCTCTGGAAACTATTTATTTTGACATTATTATAAGCTCAAAATGATTCACCAATGCAAAAGAAGAAGAGAAAAAGCAATTAAATACTAAGCTGTAAACGCTGGAAGCTTTTCTGTGCTGAAAATAATTGAACAGAGTTTTTTCTTTTTTTAAGTAATAGTGTCCAAAGAGATTCAATGATCTTATTGCTTATGGATTTGGAGCTTAACTATATTCCTTATTTTAAATTTGATATTAGAATAGCAAGATTATAGACCATGATACAGTGTGACTTGGAGAAGTATCATTTCATTAAATTATCAAGTTAAGGCTCAAGGAGCCTGGTGGAATGTGTGTGACCATGAGGCCGGCCAGTTGGAATCCGCTAGTGGCTCACAGAGAAAGATGCGGTTCTCAGCTCCTGTAAAGATTTAGAACTTCGGGAACCCACAGGCATAGTTCTACGTTGTCCTTTCAGGGGTCCTCAAACTTTTTAAACAGGAGGCCAGTTCATTGTCCCTCAAACCCGCTGGAGGGCCGGATGATAGTTTAAAAATAAAACTATGCACAAATGCCTATGCGCACTGCACATACCTAATTTGAAGTTAAAAAAAACGGGGCAAAAACACCCGGCGCGCTGAATAAATGTCCTCTGAGGGCCATGCGGCCCGCAGGCCATAGTTTGAGGACCACCTAGATTGATATAAGTCAGAATTGACTTGATAGTGTTAGGTTTCTGGGGTGGTTGACCTCAGTTCTTGCTTAGCAACGCTGAAAGAATTCATATGGCAGAAGCAGTTTTGTAAATCCAAGTGAATGTTATGGAAGAAAGTTTCAGGTATCGCAACCCCAAAAGTCCACAGTATCTCCGGAAAGCACGCCAGGCTGCATGGCAGGGGTGGGGAAAGTTTGCAGCTGAATATGTCGGTTTTATGGGAGGAATTCCTGAGCAGGAGTGCAGAACCAGCTGAGGAGCCACGGCAGGAACCCCCAAGGGCCTCACCCTCCACTTGCAGAGCACGTGAACAAGGGAGGGCGACAAGGAGCCCAGGCCTACTTCTATCACCTCCCAACACCACTGGAGGACATTGGTCGATCGTATTGGTTGATTTCGGTGCACTTTTGTGAAGTCCTATTCTGTATGACCAGGTGGACCTTCCACCTGGGTCTACATGACTTGGGTCAGAGCATGCTCAGTTCTGAATTTTGCCATAGGTGTCTAATGAGTGTGCCTGATGTATTTCCAACCCCTTTGTTGTGGCCTGGACAGCTCAATTTCGTTTAATGCTGGCATTTGGGAAGACAAGCCCTAATCTAGCAACCTGTCAATAGCAGTAAGTGAATGGAATTACAACTCAACTCATAGCCATAAATTCAATTCGGACTCATAGCGACCCGAGAGGACAGGGCAGAATTTCCCCCTCAGGATTTCTGGGGCTGGAATTCTTTACAGGAATAAAAGTCTCTTTTTTCTCCCTCCCAATGGCTCCAAAGGACTGACCTTGCAAGGAGATGTCCAGCGGGTGCCAGCAGGCTCCTTCATTGAAAATCTCTGCTAGTTTCTGAAGCGGGAGGGAAATTTTGAGGAGGCCGTCTGCGGCAGAGTTAACTCCCCATTAAAGCCAATGAGCTTTTCCACATCTCTCAAAAAACAAACAAAAAAACCTAAAGTGACTACTTCAGATTAATATGCTGTAGGTAGAACCACCTCCCACTCACCAAACCAAACCAATCAACCAACCAACCAACCAACCAACCAACCAACCAACCAACCAACCAACCAAACAAACAAACCAAAAAACCCCAAATCCTGTTGCCTTCAAGTCAGTTCTGACTCATGCTCACCCCTTGTGGTACAGAGTACAATTGTTGCATGAGGTTGGCTAGGCTGTACCCTTTATGAAAACAGATGACTCCTTCCTTTTGTGGTACAGCTAGGTGGGTTTGAACTGATAACCTTTATATAAGCAGCCCTATCCAGCGATCTATGTCAACTAAAGTGTCAAAGCATGTGAAGACTGATCCACAACCCCCACTTCTCTCTTCCTCTTCTGTGATGACCTGGAATCCACCTTTTGATCTGGTGGCACCATATTTGTGAAGCAGCCCGAATCACTGATGGACGGTGTGCAGGACAAACACCCTGTAGAATTGCCCTTCCAGTGTCAGAATTTGCATGAACAAGAATAAACTTCTAGATTTTAAGCCAGTGAGGTTCCAGGGGTAGCTTCTTTCTGCAGAACAGACTAGGCTATCCTGCCTGATCATCTCTTCACAGGGTTTTTGTGGAGAGCTACTGGAGCAGCTCGATCCAGGGGAGCTGCCAAAGCAGATACCTACACTTTATCTGGGATTGTAGGTTGTAGTACCAAAGTTTTTATTTGCCCGGGAGGCACTGAGTAAATTTTTTTTCTTCTGAAAACAGGACAATATGTAAGTAAGTTTGGAGACATATGTGGCTGGAGCTGAATGTCCTCTTACCTTGCAGTTTTCTTTGCTAGAGATAGACTTGTTCTTAATGAAACCCATGACAGTCAGTGTCACAAATGACTTCTGAGGAGAGGCCAAACAGCTAAGTCAAGGCCAGCCTACCGTTCTCTTAAATGCTGTCTCATGCTCTCATCTGCTCTGATGTGTCTGCTCAGGGGCATGTGGCAGCCACTGAGCGGGCCTTACCATTGGCACTGAAAATCATTGTAGGGGATATTAGAGGATTTACATCAAGAAGACCTGACTTCCTGGCCATTGCTCGGGTGCCACAGTTCCCAAGACAATCAGTGTCAAGGGCAAAACAAAATATAACATGACGAGGCCTCTGGGGCTGGGTTGAGCTGGATATGTAACCAAAGCCCCTTTCTACCAGGATCTTCCCAAGAGGAGATTGCTCTTTTCCATAGCTAAACAATTTTGTTTAACACACGTTCTGCTGGGGAACCTTCTGGGAAGCAGAAGAAAATAAATCTGCCTTCCTTTGAATTAAGCTGGGTTGGGTCCAAGCCCTGTGTAGTGTGTATTCTTATCATAACATCTAAAGGAGTCTCATTTCACCATTCTTAGCTATTAAAAAAAAAGTTCCAGGCACAATAATTCAATTTAAAATTACACACCAGGAGTAGTTCATATTTAATACACTTTATACAGGTATTACAGGTACAAGGGACGTACTTGTTAACTGCCAGGTTGATGGCTTGAACCAACCAGCTACTCCACAGGAGGTACTGTGTTTCTGTGAAGATTTTCAGCTTGGAAGCCCACTGGGAGAGCTCTCCTCTGGCTTGAGTCTGAAGGTGCTTGACAGCAGTAGCCTTTTGTTTTTATAGAGGTATAAAGCTTTCTTTCTTTCTTTTTTTTTTTCTCGGTATAAAGCTTTTTAGAACAACAAAAACAATTCCTTTTGGAAGTAAGCCAGAGCTAAAACCACAAGTTACATGCTTTACTTTTTTTCTGTCCTGCTGCTGGCTGCCACCCTTTCATCGATTGTGCACACCAGCATGGTGGTGAAGTGGTGAACTCTGCGCTCTCACTCCCCTGGCTTCACACTCGGTCTCCTCACTCATCGTGTGGCTTCACCCAACGCACGGAGCCTCCTGCAGGCTCCTCACCCTGTGTGTGTAAAAGTGCGAAGGAGACAGACTTCCTCAGAGCTGTGCTTTAGAGAGAATCCTCCTCACATACTCAGCACCGCCTTGAATAGGGCAGCACTGCATACATGACAGCTACTTGATGATTGTTGATGGTGTGGTGGTGTGTTTGTACGGATAAAAAAAGAGCCCTGAATGGTTATGTAACAAGTAAGGGAATAAATAGATCTTCCTTCATCCACCTTCATCTTTCATTGTTCTATCACTCTCTGATTGCAATATTAGAGGCTAAAATGGGCAGAATCCCCACCTCGGAACAAAGTTTGTGCACATGGGTGTGCATGCTTGTGTGTCCATGTGAGTGTGCCTGTACAATGTGTGTGCACGTGTGTGTGCACATGTGCACTGGAGCCTGGCAGCAGCAGGGGAGGCGCCTGTCTCTGTTCAGCAGTATCTGATGGCTGCTGCAGGTGTAATGAGAAGTGATCGATGATCTGTTCAGGGAGCTCCTGGGGTGGACTCAGGGAAGGAGCAGCAAAGAAGACATACTCATCTCCCCCATATGTAGATGAGGTGATGGAATTGGGCGGTAGAGGAACAGCTCCTTAGTAATGAGATCACAGGGGAAAGGCCTTGGATGAGGTGCCAGACATCCCTGCTTTCCCAGAGAGGGTGGGGACTGGGAACGAGGCTGCATCCTGCCTAATCAGTTACAGTTGCTCTGTCGCTCTGGGGAGGGAGGCAGATGAGGCAGGGAGCTTCCGGAATCTCTCATCTCCAGTCCTTCTAGGTGGATGTGGGAGCGTGTGAGGACGGCCACACTGGAGGGTCAGGGTTGATCGCCTTGCAGTGTGGAGCCCGGCCTGGACCTGCGTTGTGCAGGGTGACCAAGGAGCTCTGGGGGCAGGGTTCTGGGTGGGGGCTTTGTCTACTAAGACCCACAGCCGCACCCTGTGTCGCAATGTTGGCATGCAATGTGCAAAGACTTGAGACAATGTGAAATGGACCATCCACTTCACTTGGAAAGACAGGAGGGCTGAAAATCAGATTGGGAGATCTGATCTCGTTTGCTGCACAGTTGTGAGAGGAGATATTCCTGGCTTCTCTCATGTTGGGAACCGGACATAATCAGCCTGACAAAACCAAGGCCATATTGCCTGCCCAGCAGGGCTAAAGCCACGTCACCTCAACCTTATCTTACCCTGACACACACCAGATGGCCCACCCTTGTCTGCTCCAGCACCGGACATTCTAACTGCAGACTTGCGGCCGCCTGCCCTGTGTGCTCTACACCCCCGCCCTTCCTTTTTTTTATCTCCCCTTTGAACTCCCTTGTTTGCCTCACCCTTTATAGAGAGGCTTGTGTAGCAATAAACTCAGACCTTGACAAGAATCTGCTTGGTCTCGCTCCTCTCTCTCGCCCGTTTCTCTTTCAGGCTGGGTCCTCCTTGGAACCCCTCGAATAACTGAGTCCCGCGGGTTGGGGCACTCTCACACATGAAACTATATTCCTCCTCAGGCATCAAGGAGGTGATACGAATGCATTGATAGCCTAGTATCTGTCAGCTGGGAGGCACAACATAGTGAGAGCCCTTATTAATCACTTGGAGATTAGCTGAGGGGTGGGAGAAGCCAGGCATGAGGCTTTCCACGGCTGCTCAGCCTGCACATGAGTCCTTTCCTGGGTTGGACAGAGGTGCTGCCATCTGAAAGCTCAGATAGAGCAGTTGGAAAATTAACTGACCTGGTACAAGATCTATTTACATATATCAAAAGTACTTGGGTAATAACATCTCATGTTTGTGCAGCATGCCACATTTGTCAAAGGGCTTTCTCATTTACTGTCTTACTTGGTCCTCACACTAAGAGGCCTTTGGGCAGCTATTGCTGTTTAATTTTGGACGTGGTAACAGCTTTGGGTATAGTACTGGGCTTGGAATCAGGCTGTGCAACCCACAGCAGGTCATTTAGCTGCTCTGGATTGGCTTTCTTCCTCTATGAAGGTCAGCGCTTGGACTAGACCATTTTCCCAGTGGCAGCTCTGCTGACATTTTGGTCAACATCATTTTTGTGGGGCTGTGTTGCTCCCTGCACCAGGATGCTAAGCGAGCATCCCTGGTCTCAGCCCACTAGATGGCAGTGGGACTCCCTTCTTCAGAATGTCTCCAGGCATGGCCAAATGTCCCCAGCAGAGCATGCTGCTGGGCTGGCGCACGGCAGGATGATGCACTCAATGAGTTGGATTTTAAGTTTTCAGGTACTTTACATGTCTGCACAGGGAGACTACAACAACAATTACCCAGCAGTCAATGGGTCATCACTGACCCTCTCTATAATTCCAACTGAGATCATGAAGCACCGACTGAGTTTCTGAGCTTAGCACCCTGCATGGCACAAGTTGTTTAGCACTCAGCTACAAACTAAAAGGTTGGCAGTTCAAACCTATCCAGAGGCCTCTTAAACAAAATCCTGGTGGTCTGCTTCAGAAGAGTTGGAGCCATGAACACCCCATGGAGTGAAGAGATATAAACATGAATGTGGATGTGACTCTAGGTATAGCTACAACCGGGAACCATGGAATCAACTACAGCATGGAATCAACTTCAACTCCTGGCCTCCTTGTGTGTCCAAGAAGAACTGTGCTCCCCAGGGTCTTGAAAGGCTGCTTGGTCTGAAGTAGATTTGCAGGCCCTTCTTTCTACGTGCCGCTGGGTGGCCTCAACCTTCCAAGCATGCTATTAAAAGCCAATCCGTCACCTGTGTGCATCACTGAAGACACACGGACACAGGGAGCAATGCCCTGGCTGGGGCACTGGAACAGCGCTGGCATGCAGTGAGTGCTGCCCAGTTAGCGAACAGGTCTTCCCTTGGTACTTTCTCAGGTCTGTGTGAAGCTTTCTAAGCATCCAGAGTTCTCGGCCTGATTCTGCTGCCAACTTGCAGTGTGACTTCGAGCTAGTCTCTTGCCCTCTCTGGGCTTGATAACAAAAGCAGGGCAGGCCAGCCACAAATATCGTGTGGCTAGCAGGGGAAAGCAGTTGAGGACACAATTGCAGATGGAGTTCATCCTTTGGACTCATTGCCCCTCCTCCCTAACACCCCCCCCCCACTACACACACACACCTTTTCAACTGCACCAGATGGGTTCTAACTTTCAGGCACCAGAAAAGCAGACCTTGAGTTTTTTCCTTTATGGAATGTAGGCCATCCCTGCTTATGTGTCACATTCAGTCCTCGTTCTTCTCCCTACTCTTGTCCCTCCTCCAGTCATCAACAAGTGACTGCAGGGCGGTTTCCCAGCAGGGCTGTGCTCAAAGATTCATAATGCTGGGTTTTCCTTTATTTCTCCACAGTCTTGGGCTTGGAACAATTCAGGCATTACCTTATCAAATGCTCATTTTAGGGGGGAAGGACGGGGGCACTGGAAACACCACATGGGGCTCAATCCTTTTCTGCACGTGTCTGAGAGGTTTCCAGGAGTTCGAATTTCAACTTAAGTGATTTATTTTTTGTTGTTTAATCGCGTGCCTGTCATCTGCTGGACATTTCTTCTACAGTGTTTTGTTGTTGTTGTTAACCCCATTTCTAAGATCAGAGATAGAAGGGTCAGGCACAATAGGCAGTTAAATTGACTCAATCTGGGGTGTGAACCTGCTTCTGTCTGGTTCCTCATAGCCCTCAGTCATTTTAATGGAGGTGTTGTGAAGGGTGTGGGTTCAGCAGCCACACACTGCCTCATCTCGCCTCCTCGTTGATAGGCTGTGTACCATTATGTGAGTTGTTTAATCTCCTACCAAGCTTGTGAGAGCACTACTTTTATTAGCTTCATTTTACCGAGGCTGTGAGAGGTCAGGGGAGCGAAGGCTTACATATTGCCAGGCATATAATATGCTAATGATAGTCAAGATATATAACTAAGCATTTCTCTGTTCTTGGTTCTGTCAGTACCTGGTGTGGCCACAAAGGAGAAACCTGGTTTCCTGCTATTTTGAGCATCTAATGTGAATGGCAGGAGATAAGTCACATGCTAATGAACCCTTGTGGTGTAGTGGTTAAGCACCCTAGGCCCGGCTATCAAAAGATATAGTGTCCAGGGTCTTAAAGACTGGAAGATAAACAAGGGGCCATCTAGCTAAGAAACAACAAAGCCCACATGGAAGAAGCCACCAGCCTATCTCGACATGATCGCTGAAGACAAAGCGGGTGCATAAGCAAATGCGGGCATGTTTTCCTGATGTGCACTCACCCTTTACATAAAACTCTCTCTTATACATACGCGTTTCTGTGAATTTTGTTTCGCTAAGGCACCCAGACTAACATAAGCAGCATGGAACGCATTTAAGAAGCCTAGATAAGGGCAGGGCAGGATATTTGGAGGGACTGGATCCAGAATTAGAGAGGAAGGGGTCCTGGAGGTGAAACGGGCTGCTAGCTCCCTGTCCCAAGGGGGACAATGAGACTGCTGGCTCCCATGAAGATTTACAGTCTTGAAAACTCCATATAGGGTCACTGTGGTTGGAATCCACTGGACGGCAGTGGCCTTTTGGGATTGAAGGTGGAAGCCACGAACGGCTTCCTGCCATTGAGCCAAAGAGCCTGCGGGGAGTGTGTGAACTTCTGGAATACAGCGAACAACCTCTGCACATCTGCTTTTCGTGCTGCCCAAGTCATGCATTGACATTTGTCCAAAAGTGAACCATCACAGCTGCTCTCTCAGGAAGCTGGGGGCTGAGCCCGCTGGTTCCACTCCGTCAGCATTTCTGGTCCGGGTACCTGCCCTCTGCCCCGGCACAGGCAATGGGCTTTTGGAAGCAGTGCTCCCTGGGTAGTGGGTGTGATTTGGCTCCTCTGGCCTAACATGATGAATGCTGAGAGGGGGTGGATACTAGGGGGTTAAGCTCCCTGACCTTTCCCTAGCCCAGGGGAAAACTTACTATTTAAAGTAAGTTTTAGACAGAATCTTTAGAAAGATAAATTGTTTACTTAATGTACACAATTACTCCCCAACACATCTGTTTTGTGTCTGCTCAACTCAACCTCATAGGCTATGGATGACCTTGAGCAAGTTTTTAAAGTCACAATGGGTTTCTACCAGGATTGAGAGTTCAGCTCTCTCAACTCTCCAACTGGTTATTAGCACCATAGTCTCATTTCTATTTATGGATTTACTTTGTTTGAGGGAAAAAAGACTCCCAATTCAACTATATTTTATTAGGAACTCCTTTGCTATGTTTTACACAAGAAAAAGGCACAAACCGCTGTTCTGGATGAAGGAGAGCATCCGCATGAGGCCCCAATGGTGTCGGAAGGACCCACAGCCACAGTTACTTAAATAAAATGACACCCATTCTGTCCTGCTGACTCTGACTCATAGTGACTCTGTGTAGGGATCCTGAAGTTGCTACCTTTACAGGAAGCAATAACCTCATCATTCTCCTGTGGAATGACTAGTGGCTTTGAACCAGCGACCTTGCTGTTAATAGTCCAACACTATCCAGCATCACCACCTGAGCTCCTGAAAGCTTAAATGAGACATGGAAAACAAACACCTTTGTCACAAAACTGTCCCTGAAGACGGATCAATTCATGGAGTTGCGGGAGGGCCTGTGAGAGCATGAGCGGGACCTTCATTGGGATGTGCACACGACCGTATATCTCTGAGTCTGGCCCGGGGAGTGGACACAAGCACACTGCCTGATGGACAAGCTTTCTACTGCCAGTCAGCAGTAGGAAAGAACTCAATGGTGGCTGAATGTGTGGCCCCTCAAAATGGATTTAGGGTCTCCACATAGACTCTCACTGTGAGCCACAGCCTATTGCTCAAAATTTAAGCTCAAATATGACTTGAATGCCTAACATTCTGTTTCCTTAAACTAGAGTACTGCCAAGATCAACTAGAGGCCTGGATGACCTATCAGGTCTGAACAACGATCTCAAATCACTTCACATGATCCATTCCACCAGTCATGTCACCAGTCACACCTCCTCACTTACCCATTCCAGAGACTGTGCCTGTATAACCTATCGACTAACACATTCCCACATGTCGTGATTATGAAACCAACCATCATGCTGGAATAAGGACCAATCACGATGTAAGGGGCAGGGTCAATGGGAAAGCAAGATAGGGGCTGAGGGGAGCCAAGAGGGTCCCGTCACTCAATCCCTAAACCTGATCTAATGTCACTAGACTGGGGTCTTCCTCACATCTCAAGGGCACCCGATTCATGATTGAAGTGAATTGTGCTTATTCAATCTTTGTTCTGCTTACCGTCCTGCTATGCTGCCTCCTCTTCTTGCTTTATGTGTGTGGCTCCCTCTGTTGTGGTGACAAATGGCTTGAGAGGGATTTGACATAGGGAGAAAGCCCACCCACATCAACTGTCACCAGAAGCAGACACTAAGTTCATTTCTCTTACCTCACAGAACTATGCACATCAGACACTGGTAGAGCTGCCCGGAAGGGGAACCCTTAGTGCAGTGGTTCTCACCCTGTGGGTTGCGACCCCTTTGGGAGTCATATGACCCTTTCACAGGGCTCGTCCAATTCATAACTGTAGCAAAATTACAGTGATGAATAGCAAGAAAATCATTTAATGGTCGGGGGGTCACCCACAACAAAAGGACCTGTATTAGGAAGGTTGAGAACCACTGCCTGAGTGTGCTTAGGACTTTGCTGCCCTCAGGGTCACCAGACATTCCTGAAGGCAGAGTCACTCCAGGAAGCCCTTCTGGGACATGCCCTGAAGCCAGGTCTCAACCAACTCCATCCACCCTCACCCTCCTAGATCCTAATCATAGGCTGCATGGAAATGCTCCCTGCCACTTCAAAGACTGTAAGTCCATGGGAGCAGAAAGCCTTCTCTTTCTCCCTTGGAGTGGTGGCTGGTGAGTTCAAACTGCTCACCTTCTGGGTAACATATCCCACAGACCAGCTCCCCCTGAGCTCAGTTTGGTTTGCCACACAGCACACATTGTTGGGAACCTTCTGAAGTAGCTGTGCCATGTGCAGGTTGGGGGATTTCACACAAGATGCAGAATTCCACCCTCTCTTGGAAAAAATAATTTTTGCAATAGCCTTGTATTCTCTTCTGGATCTGAGTAGCAGCTACTCTCATGCAGTCCTAGCACATACATGCTAGGTCTTACGCTGAGTCTGCTCCATGCTTTCCTGTGTCCTATGTGGCGCTGTAGGCACCCAAGGCATGGACTCTGCAGCCTGGGTTCAAATCTCTCCTTTCCACTTCCTCACTGTGTGGTCATAGGCTCATGACTTTATCATCCTGTGCCACTGATTTTTCATCTGTAAAATGAGGCAAGGATAGAGTCCACACATAGGCTTCTTAAGTGAAATAATTGAATTATTATATACAAAAAGCTTAGAACATTGCTCGGCATCTTGCAAATACTGTTAGGTAGCTTAGCATAGGGACTGGGTCATCCATTACATATGCTCAGGTTCAAACTTCCGGCCAGGAAGGGGTGGTACACCTAGGTGGTTGTTACACCTGGATTGGCCCATCTGGGCCAGGTGAATTCAATCCAGCCAATGGGGTTGACCAGCACCATCAACCATGCCTCCCTATGGAGGAATTGAAAAGGCAGGATCTTGACCTCTCCGATGTCTCCCTTCCCCCACTTTTCTGTTGTCCGTCCCCCAGGGAGGAGGTCACATGTAGATACTTGTAATCGGTTTCCTCTTTCCAATCCACCCTCCCTCTACCCTCCCACTATCACCACTCACAAATTATCAAGGTTTCTTGAGGGATGGGGGAGTGGGGAGGAAGGGGTAAAAATGATGACTCGATTGATGCCAGGGGCTTAAGTGTAGGCAAATGTTTTGAGAATAATGAGGGCAGTGAGTGTACAATGTGCTTTACACAGTTGATGTATGTATGGATTGTGATAAGAATTGTATGAGCCCCTAATAAAACAATTTTAAAAAAAAAGAAAAGAAAGAAAAGGCAGGATCCTGGAGCCCACGTAGTGACTTTCTCTCCAGCAGCTTCTAGGCAAGCTGTGCAGGGGTGAGGGGCCCTGAGGTGCCTGTGTAAACCTGAAACTTCTTCTCTCAAAAAACTCACTTGGATCACAATCCAGGCTGCGGAGTGAATTCTTTCTCTCGCGAAGCCAAGGACTGAGGTATATTTCTCCCACGAGAGATCTAACAATAGTATCTCTTATTATATCATTAGGAGCCCTGGTGGTGTAGTGGACTATGCATTAACCTGCTAATCGCAAGGTCAGGGGTTTGAACTGACTAGCCCGTCCGTGGGAGAAATATGAGGTTGTCTATTTCTGTAAGGCAATGGTTCTCAACCTTCTGAATGCTGCCACCCTTTAATACAGTTCATGTTGTGGTCACCTGCAACCATAAAATTATTTTCATTGCTACTTTATAACTGTAATTTTGCTATCGTTATGAATTGGATGACCCCTGTTAAAGGGTTATTTGATCCCCAAAGGGGTCGCGACCCACAGGTTGCGACCCCTGCTGTAAGGATTTAAAGTCTCCAAACCCCAAAGGGGCAGATCTTTGTCCTATTGGGAGTCAATAAAATGGTAGTTAGGTTTTTTTCTGCATCAGTATCAGATTCTGGTGGCAATCTCAGTCATCCTGCATTGTGGTCTGGTTTGAACTCCGGAAATGACTGCCCTGGTTTGAGGTGAGGGCCACGGTGCTTCAGTGGTAGACCTCTCATCGTCTTTCACCGGGAAGACCCGGGTTTGATTTGCAGCCAATGTGCCCCAGACTGTCAGTGAAGGTTTGTGTGTTGCTATGACACTGAGCAGGCTTCAGTGGTGTTTCCAGACTGAAACAGAATAATGAAGAAAGACCTGATCATCATCCCCATCCACACATTGACCTATGGCCCACCACTGTTGGCTTCCTCTCCCAGTCCTGGTGGTAGCACAGATAGGCACAGTTTGCTCCACTGCCCATGAGGTGCCCATGAGAGGCTGACACAACAACCACAGTCAAGATCAACAGCTTAAACTCCATTCTGGGTCTATGGAAACAAGAACAACCTTCTGAATTGAGGTCGCATTGCTATTTGGGACTGGGAGGATGCCTTTGTGATATGGATTGCACTCTGGATCCCGAGGGGGACTTTTAAACACAGCCACATAGCAGCTCCGGAAATTGTCATAGTGAGAAGGCAGGTTTAAAAAAAAAAAAAAAAAAAAGCTTTTACTGGCTTGCTCAAAGGAGGCTGCGGGTAGATTGGGGGGTGGAAAACTCCTCTGGAAATGGAAAAATTTTTTATCCTTACATATGCATCATTTCTTCTGGTCCTGAAAGAAAACACAAAGCAGACGAGAGGAGGAAACGGAGACTGGCAGTCATCTTGTTGGTATTCCCACAGCACCCCCTCCTTAAGCGCTTGCTGCCATCTCATCCAACTCCACTCAGTGTATTTTCACCCGGCAATGATGCAGAAATGTCTGCGTACTCCAGTATTATTGTAGTCGGGCAGCGTTTATGGCTTTGACGTTCAACTGAGCATGGCAGGACGTCTAGAAGCAATTATAACCAGCACCTGCTCTGTCTGTGCGATGGGCAGGCAGTGACGGATTCCCAGCCTCCGGAACACTAGTGTTCCCTCCCAGCTCAGGATAATGACAGTGACACTCGGCCCCCTTGTTGTCTGGGGAGCTCAAGGAGCTCTCCTCTGAAACCTCAACTTATGGGCATTTCTTTAAGTGAAGACATCAAATTAGTGACTGGAAAGGAAGGCGTAGGAGATGATTATTGGCCACAAGACAAGCCTCAACCGCCTCCAGAGAGCATGTCTCCTAAGTGCAAAGTGTGGAGAGGGAGGAAACAATTGATCACAAATGGAATAGACTCTGAGTCTCACCACACAATGTGTGTGTGTGGTCACTGAGGCGGCAACATTATGACTGGGGGATGGATATGGTTTGTGCAGCCGTGATTGCCATCCAGAATGTGGAATGCTATTGTGAAAAATGATTTTTTATTCTGAGCAAATCTCTGCTTCCACTTGCTTTAATGCTTCGCCGGAGAGCAGGGGACTCTGGGAGGGGTGGGGGGCGCACAGGGCTGGGCTGACCTCAGGAACTCATGTGTAAAGGGCTTTTTCTCACTTGGAAGCAGGCTGTTCTTTCTGGTAAAGCTTGTTTGTGAACCTTGCCACATCTGCGTCCGAAGAGGGAACTGAAGGTGACAAATGCCACGAGGAGCCCCGGGCACATCTTGTTTCATTTGAATCCCAGTTTTACCTTTCCTCCTTTCTGGGTTCTGAAGCATCAGATGGGTGCCAAACGCTTCCACGGACAACTAAAGCTGAACAAGGTGGAGGCAGATGAAGAGCAACGGGAGGTTGGTGTTTGGGAGACTGAATACTTGGGCTTCCTAGGCCAGTCCAGTTGGTGGTTAGAGCCCTGTTTCAGATTCCACTGTAATCTCCTAGTGTCCAAGGACCAAGTGGCTCCTAAGTCCAGAATTTCTGTTACATGTGTCACCAAGGAGGAGTTGGGCTAAAATGCATTGAAGAATAAAGCAGGAGCTTGGCTTATGAATCCACTCTCTGATTCTGAAATTTCAAAGGCTCCGTGCACAGACATTTCAACACTGAAAGCACAGCAGGGAAAACCAAAGACTTGGGCTTCCTCCTTGTCCCTCTTTTCGGGCTTTTACGGTTTTCCAAGGCGCCTCCCTGATCCGAGTGTTGTATAGGTCAGGTTTAAAGATGTCCTAGTTCCGAGGGACTTGCTGTTCTGCTTTCTTTTTCAGGGAGACCTGGTTTCTTGTCTTGTGGCCAAACACAGAGCACAGATGTCTGTGGGCCTCCTCCCTTTCCCCTGACCTTTGCTCTCTTCTCTGGATACACTACTGACCTGTTCTCCCTTACAAGATCTGAACTGCTCACAAACTTCGATGAATTCTCATCCTAGCAAGAAGCATCTGAGCATCTTATTAGAGCCTGTATGAGTTCTGTTCTGGATGCCTATTTGTGCAACTTCAGGGTCTGGCATGGAAACATTCCATGTCCACAGACCCGCACAGATAATATAAACTCCAACAGTAGTTTAAGTTTTAAGGTGGTAACAGGGAACGCTGGGGCCTGTGGCTCCTGGTGAACCTCACAGGCTGTCTAAAGGGGCTACTTCCATCTCAATGTAACCATACAGGAATGTAGACCTGTTAGGTAGCAAGACAAGGGGTTGTTCCTCTCCATGCTTAGGGGGCCCCCTACAGGAGGTTGGAAGCCAATGCAGGCTAAAGGGCATGCACCAATTCAAGGCCAAGCCAGGAGAGCTTAATTGACGCCTCACAGCTGAAAGCCCTTAAAAGGCTGGAACCTTCCCTTCAGCTGCTTCTCTGCCTTCCGCTCAGCAGGGCTGGGTGTGCAGTGTCATGAGGGTGCCCGTGTTCAGTTAACTGTAACGCCGGAACCTTCTTCTCTCCTGTATATAAACCCACTCGGATCACCAACCAGGCTTTGGTGTGAATTTCTTTCTAGTGTGTAGCCAAGGACCGAGACATTTCCCACCCGAGAAACCTACAGACCCAGACTTACAATAAACCCATATGTGTGTGTGTGTGATACACACACACACACACACACACACACATATGGCAAGAGGTGAACAGGTCTAGCCAGCAATGGTGAAGAGGGCCCTGGGATTGAGATTGAGAACGATTCTGAAGTAGAATCCATAACCCTTAGAAATGTATTGGCCTGCTATACCAATCCAATTACCCTCAACCTTCTTCAAAGAATTGGAAAAACTGACCACCAACTTCATATGGAGAGGGAAGAAACCCAGAATTAGCAGAGAACTCCTCAAGAAGAAGGACACAATTGGAGGACTCGCCCTACCTGATTTCAATGCCTACTACACAGCTACAGTGGTCAAAACAGCATGGTACTGGCACAATGATAGACACTCAGACCAGTGGAAAAGAATAGAAAGCCCAGGAGTAAAATCATCAGCATATAGACAACTGATCTTCGACAAGGGTCCCAAAAATGTCAAGTGGGAAGCAGATGCCCTCTTTAATAAGTGGTGCTGGAAACAATGGATATCCACATGTAGAAAGTTGAAATAAGACGTCTACCTCACCCCATGCACAAGAATACACTCAAGGTGGATCACAGATCTAGAAGTCAAACCCCAAACCATCAGGACCATTAAGGAGGGAATCGGGACTAATCTCAGCGTACTGGCCCAGGGAGCACATAGGCTCACTGCAACAGGGAAGGGGACACACACAGGTGAATTGGAAATCGACAAATGGGATCTAATAAGAATAAAATGCATGTGCACCTCGAAAGACTTTGCCAAGAGGGTGACAAGGCAACCCACAGACTGGGAGAAGATTTTTAGTAATGACACATCAGACAAAGGGCTCATTACTAAAATCTACAACACCATCGTGACCTGCAAAAAGAGGAAAACAGTTAACCCCCTAAGGAAGTGGGCAAAAGAAATGAGAAGAACTTTCACTAGAGAGGAGATCAATATGGCCAATAAACATATGAGAAAGTGCTCAAAGTCCCTTGCCATAAGAGAAATGCAAATCAAAACAACCATGAGATACCACCTAACACCCCTGAGGCTAGCCCAGATCAGTAAATCAGAGAGCAACAAGTGTTGGAGGGGCTGTGGTGAAGTAGGAACCCTCCTCCACTGCTGGTGGTCGTGTACATTTGTACAGCCACTGTGGAAAGCAATCTGGCGATACCTAAAGAAAATGGAAATTGATCTACCTCATGACCCAGCCATCCCTCTACTGGGCATATACCCGGTTGAAGCAGCAAATAAAACACGACCAGTCATATGCGCTCCAATGTTTATTGCGGCACAATTCACAATGGCAAAGACTTTGAAACAGCCTAAGTTTCCATCGACAGACGAGTGGATTAGCAAACTTTGGCACATACACACAATGGAGTATTATGCAGCACTGAAAAGCACCGATGAGCACATGAAACACGTTATTTCATGGGAAGAGCTGGAAGGAATTATGTTAAGCGAGGTAAGCCAGACCCAAAGGGACAGGTACAACATGAGTCCCCTGAGGTAAGTACAATCAGCATGACAGAAATAGAAGAATAAACATCCATCCCACAATAAATGGGAGGAAGCATAGGTAGTTGGAGGGAGGACAGGCCACACCTAGGGAGGTACATAAGAGCCCAGCATAAAGAAGGGGTAGTGGGGTAGGGAGAGGGAGAACCGGGAGGGGGAGAATCTGAATGGATGGTATGGGGGGGGCAGGGTACTAACCCACCCGGGGGAGAGTATCGGTTATGTCCCCACAGATTTGGAACATGCATACGGACCCCAACACGACACACCAAACAAGGAGGACAACGCAAAGTACAGAGGTCTACACAAAGAGGCTGGACGACAAGCCGGCCCAAACCAGAATTAGGCCGACCCCCACACTCGAAGGGAATACCAAAGAAAACAAAAATAGATTGTCTGGAGTGGGAAAGGAACTGACCCACCACACCACATCCAGAAGGAAGCTGAAACAAAAGAAGGAGAAAGGACATAGTGGAGTACACCTGGGTCCACCAAGCCCAAAGTCGATAGACCAGCTAGAAGAGCCCATCATACAGAGAGGACCATTCAGCTGACCACACTACGAGATATGACATCCTGCACCAACACATGGCCCTACACGGGACAGCACCTGAGACACAATGGGGGATGGGCAACTGAGCTGACCCCGCCACACTGAGGCAAACACTGGGGACATGCAATGGAGCAGTGGAGGAAGCAGAGCAAAGGGAGCCCGAGGGAGTAGAAAGGATGGTCTTCTGGGCCAGGACGTGGCGCCTCACAAGCTACACCTAGAAAACACTCCTAAAGGCCAATGAAAGGACCTTGAACTACTAGCAATTTTTTCTTTTAATATTTGCTATCTTTTTGTTTAGTCTTTTTAAGTTTGTTTTGTTTTTTTACCCAGTAAATTTTGTATGTTAGTGGCTTTTCTGCTTATCAGCGTGTCGATGTTGCTTCTGTCAAAGCCATGTTCTTATGGGCCACTTGGGCGCAGTCAAAGTCATATCCATTTGTATGCACGTATTACTATGTCAGCAGGTCCACCTAGACAAGATAGGCTGGACAAATAATGAGAGAAGAAAACAACAGGACCAACGGTCCTGGAGGGACATGAGAGCGTGGGAGGTAGGGGAAGGGAGGAGGTGTCGCCCAACACAGGGACAAGGGAACAGCGAATGGTTCAAAACCAGAGGAGGGAGGGGAGGGGAGGACTGGAAGGGAGTGACCAAGAGCAAGGTAACTGAGAGGAACTACTGAATCCAGAATGAAGGCTAAACATGGTAATGGGTCGGGAGGAAAGCGAAAGGAAATAGAGGAAAGGAGTAGGAGGCAAAGTGCATACAGAGAAGCCTAAATACAGACATGTACATATGTAAACATATTTATGATTATGGGGGCAATAGATTTATATGCATATATTTATAGGTTCAGTAGTAGGGTAGCAGATGGACATTGGGCCTCCTCATGCATAATCCCCCAATACAATAGCACCTCGCCCTGCTAAGCAGCCATTGCAGGATACCCATCTTCCCGACATGATCACTGAAGACAGCCGTGTGTGTAAGCAAATGTGGTGAAGAAAGCTGATGGTGCTCAGCTTATCAAAAAAAGATATAGCGTCTGGGGTCTTAAAGGCTTGAAGGCAAATAAGCGGCCATCTAGCTCAGAAGCAACAAAGCCCACAGAGAAGAAGCACACGGCCTAAGCGAATACAAGGTGTTGAATGGACCATGTAGCAGATACAAAGGAACAAAAACAATCATTGTGTGATCACCTCTCTCACATAATGGCTGAAGACGAAAGTGTGCATTAGCAAGTGTGGTGAAGAAGGCGGATGGTGCCCGGCTACTGAGAGATATAGTGTCTGGGGACTTAAAGGCTTGAATGCAAACAAGCGGCCATCTAGCCCAGAAGCAACCGAGCCCACACGGAAGCAGCACACCAACATAGGTGATCATGAAGGACAGAGGAGACCAGGTCTCCAACATCAAAGGTGGGGTGGTGGTGAGAATCACATCACCGTGAAAGAGGGGGAGTGCATGATGGGGACCCAACGCCCACCTGTAGACAGCTGGACACCCCTTCCAGAGGGGTAGTGAGGAGGAGATGGGCCACTCAGGGTTCAGTGTAGCAACAATGAAACTCAAAACCTTCCTCTAGTTCCTGAACGCTTCCTCCCCTCCCAATCATCATGACCCCAATCCTACCTTGCCTTGCGGACCTGGTTATACCAGAGGATGTACAGCGGTGCAGTGGGGATCTGGAGGCACAGGGAATCTAGGACAGACGAACCCCTCAACACCAGCTGTGGGAGTGGCGACACCAGGAGGGAAGGGCATGTAGAAAGGGAGAACCAATCTCAGAGATCTATGTGTAACCTCCTCTCTGGGAGATTGGCAAGGGGGAGGCGGGTGAGGGGAGACGCCGGGGAGTGTAAGAAAGATATAATAATTATTTATAAATTATCAAGGGACCAGGGGTGGGATCGGGGAGGGAGGGGGATGGGGGGGGGGAAGGAAACCGAGCTGATTCCAGGAACCCAAGTGGAAGGTGAATTATGAGAGTGATGAGTGCAACGAATGTATAAGGGTGCTTTGCTCAATTGATGTATGTACAGATTGTGATAAGAGCCTTATGAGCCCCAATAAAACGATTAAAATAAATAAATAAATAATGAAAGAAAAAAAAAAAGAAATGTATTGGCCTTAGGGGAGGGGCAAAGAGGGCTGGATTGAGAAAGTCTGTGGCATCCAGTTCTGACTTGACTTTTGGATCCAGAATCTTTCAGGAGTCATGGCCTTGCCCTCCAGCCAGAACTTCCAATAACCGTCTTCTCAGAGCCTTGTTAAATTCTCATAATACGTTACACCTGCCATCCTGTGAGCAGCTACCAAACCCAGGCACTTTTTTCTTTCTTTCTTTTTTTTTTTAACAGGAAAAATAAAGTTTATTGAACCGTAGCTTAGTACAGGCGCTGGGGTTTCCCCACGGTGCTCTTAATGTACAAAGCACGGATATTCTGCCAATTCTTCTTCAGCAGCGAAACCAAAAAGTTGACAGCCAAGTGGATGTTGTACACGAGTTCATCATCTGTCATCTTCACATGGCCAACTGCCACTGCCAGACACAGCACCTTCTTCATCTGGAACTTGACGGTGGACTTCACCTCGTCGACCTTGGCCACCATGTTCTCATTGTGGGTCAGCAGGGAAGGGAATTTCCCGGCCTTGTTCAGGCCCGGGCCCAGAATTCGAGGAATCTGCTTGATCAGGGTCTCTGAGGCCAAAAAGGCATCATACTTCTTGGCCAGCTTTTTGACCAACTTCTTATTCTTGTTGAGCTTCTTGAGCGCCTCGATGTCCATGTGAGGGATCTCCACGGCCTTCGCTTGTCGCAGTGCTGCTGGTCCCCAAGGACACACACTGAGAACTTGGGGCACGCGGTGGACTTAAGCCTGACGGTGCCAGAGAAGCGTTTGTCCTTCTGAGGGTCGTAGTTCTTCAGGCTGATCTGCAGCTCCACCGTCTCCAAAAACTTCCGGCGCTTGCGCTGGTTCCTGTGCAGGACTTCCCGCACCGCCTCGTAGAGGGTGTCGCGAGAGACTTTGGTACTCATGGTTCCTAGCGCTGCGGCAACCGGAAAAGAGACCTAGGCACCTTTTTCAAAGACAAGCTCGCTCTCTCTACCCTTAAGAGCAGGTAGTTTTTGGATGATGGATATGAGATACCACAGAAGGCAAATCTGTAATCTTCCATGATGCCCAAAACATGCTGTCACAACCAGGACCCATGACAATCCCTCAGTTTCCTAAATTGCTTCACTGTTGCTTTTTAATTAATATATGACATTAACTTGTTATATATTGATAACAGGGAGGACCCTGAACTAGATGAATAAATTAAAGCTCTCCTCATCCTGTGCTTTTATATGAATGTGTTAATTATTTTTGTCATTAGGGAGAATGATGGAGGGATGGAGCAATACCAAACGGAGTTTGACAAAGTGTTGTGTTTGCTGCGGGAAACATGGTGCGTGTCAGATTCAATCCGTCACCCAGTGAGTCTGCAATTAACACCAAGGGACCAAGGTAGGATTCCCGGTAATAAATAGCCTTCCTCCCAGATGCTAGTGGAGACCCAGCAGGACCCACTGTTGTGTTGTAGCAGTTGTACACGGGACCTTATGGGAGACAGAGCTGGTGTTTGAAATGAGTTTTGTTTGTCCCCAGTTGGCTCAGATTTGTTTTTTAGATAGCATAATCACTAACATTTAAACACAGGGTGATGTCACGTAACAATCTGCAGCTTCTGAGAAATGGAGAGGCCCGACTTTGCTGGTTGACAATGCACCTCTGGAAGACAAGGGGGACCACAGAGGGACTGGGGGGGGCAGGCAGATGTGGTGATCGGAGTTTGGAATCCTTGTTTTCCACGTAGAGGTGGCAAGGAGTTCAAGGGTTCAGAAATTGAGGAGGGAAGTTCCAGAAGACAAGTCTGTGTGGTCCATAATAAACCAATATAGGGGTTGAGATTTCAATCCGTTGGCTATTTATTTTGTGCCTGGTAGCCAACCAGCCCAGAATTCCTGACCTCGCCGACCGTGTGAAACAAGGACCATTCCAGAATTACATAGAAGCAAGCATGGAAGCAAGGGCATCCACCACCCTGAATGCGTAGGGGTCAGGAACCAAGTGCTTTCTGTAGAACAGCCCCAGAAGGCAGACCTTTGGCTGGAAAACCTGTTAGGGAGCTAGCATAGGGACTGGCAGGCCCATTACACAAGCTCAGAGGTCTGAGCTACCGGCTCATGAAGTAGAGGCTCACTGCATGCTCAGAAGTTCAGGTTTCCAGCCAGCAGGGGGAGCTACGCCTGGGTGGGCGCTGTACCTACATTGGCTCACCTAGGCCAGGTGAATTCAATTCAACAATACAGCCAATGAGGTCGAACTACGTCATCGACCACGCCTCCCTAACCGCTCATAAAACTCAAGAGGATCCCAAACCAGGCCTCGGCGTGAGCTGTTTCTGGCGTGGAGCCTAGGACCGAGGCACACCTGCCCCAGGTGAGGTCCAACAGAAGCGGTGATGTTCGAACAGAAGCGGTGCTGTGTGACTGGAAGCTATGAGGTAAGCCGGGCCCAGGAGTGGGCCTTCCCATGCTGGTCTCACGGGTTGTGGGCCCCTCTGGGCTCCTTTCACCTCACCACCCTTGGGAGAATTGTTGGGTTGAGTTCACCTGGCCTAGGTGAGCCAATCCAAGTGGCGCCCCACCCAATACGGTGGAGGCCCCTGGGGACGCTTGTAGCGTATTGCCGCAGCCCCAGCCTTTTGTGTCGGTCTTTGCGCCATTTCTTGCTGGTGTCAGTCTTTGCGCCATTTCCTGCTGGTGTCGGTCTTTGCGCCATTTCCTGCTGGTGTCGGTCTTTGCGCCGTTTCTTGCTGGTGTCGGTCTTTGCGCCGTTTCTTGCTGGTGTCGGTCTTTGCGCCGTTTCTTGCTGGTGTCGGTCTTTGCGCCATTTCTTGCTGGTGTCGGTCTTTGCGCCGTTTCTTGCTGGTGTTGGTCTTTGCGCCGTTTCTTGCTGGTGTGCGGGACTTGATGTGCCTCTCTGTGCCTGCCTTCCCGGGCTGCATTTGGGAGGGGGCTGGGACGCTGCTGCCTGGAGGCTGGGAGGATTTTGACTCCCAAAGCCTTCTCGAGGCTCAGTGTAAAAGTTTATTTGGACTCGAAAACAGAATCAAAGACCCAATTAATTAAGTTTTAGAAGCAGGCTTTATTGTGAACTTGTGGCGGGTTCAGCAACTCAGGGTATTGATCTATTGAAGCCACGCCAGGGAAAAAATCCTGGCGGCGTTTTTATGCCCACTGCTGGCAGGCACAGCTGGGGAGAATCATAGCTTGGGGGGGGGGGTGGATCTGCGCACACAGGTGCTTCCGAAGGGAGAAGGTCGTTAATCTTACCTACATATGTCAGGGACGCGTGGAGTGACCATATCTTCAGAAAACCTTCTGGCTTTGGGAGGAGCTGGTTCCAGGAATTTGGGGTTGAGCAGAGGAGGGGAGGTCAGTTAGGGGTCAGTCTTGAGAGCTAAAATGGAGTCTGTTGTGCCGAGATAGGACGTTTTACACTGACCCTATAGGGAAAAGGGACAACATTAGTCCATTTCTGTAACTGCTTCCTGTGGGTAGTGGGCGAAGAGCAAGGGGAGGGGCTTTTCCAGGCAGAGTACTGGGAGTTGCGGCCTGGCACAGGGTGGAGAGGTTGTTGTTGCTGGTGGACTGCTATACGGGTGATTTCGCGGAGTCAACTTTTCAGGAGCTGAATGAGACAAGGAGCAATTAAGAGCAAAATTACTACTAAAATTATGGGTTCTAGTATGGGGGCTAGGAAGGAGTACAGAGAAGAGTTCCACCAGGAAGAGGATCCGTCTGTTCTGAATCTGTTGTTTTGCAGCTCACGGTTTAGCTTGTTGAGGGTCTGGACTCTAGTTTCCACAATTCCCAGCTTATTGATGTAATAACGGCATTCCTCCTGGAGGAATTAGCAGGTTCCTCCTTTTTCAGCAGTGATGAGGTCTAAAGTGCAGCGGCTCTGCAAGGCAACTTGGGCAACAGAGGTTGTTTGTTTCTGCAGGGAGGCTAGAGATTTGGCAGAGGCATCGACTGCCAGCTGGAAGCGTGTGGATAACTTGTCTGCTGTGGTGATAGAGGGTCTAAGGGTCCCGCCGCTGAGTCCTACTGCACCTGCTGCTGAGGCTAAGGAGATTCTCACTGCTATCGGAAGAAAAACTGCTCTTTTAGTTTGGCGACTGTATACCTGGATGTATTTGTCCTGGACCTCAGCTGGAGTGTATGTAGTGAGCTGCGGAACCAGAGTGACGGGCAGGCACAAAAGGGTAAGGTAGAACTGATGTTTAAATGCTTAGTGTATAGTTGCACCAAAAGAAAATTTTTTTCTGGCGCTGTTAGTGGTTTGGAGGGGATTTGGGTGACATTACATGTCTGTGTCGATGGATTGGAGTAGCAAAAGGGCACTTGAGTGTTTTCTGGTTGGATGTACAGAGGAATATTGGGGATGGTTATGGGTTTTGTGGTCTTTACGTTGGATGAAAATGACAGGGCAGGACCTGGTACTGCTACCAGAGGAGGGCGTTCTAGGGCTGCACACATGCAGCAGGTGGAGAGGTTGGCTAGTCCAGCAAAGTGGCGATGGCCAGTCCCTGCTGTAGCAGGGTAAGCTGGGAGAAGGGAGACTCAGAAGGTTTAGAAATTTGCTTAGTGAGTTGAAGGTCTTGGATCTGAATATTACAGTGGATGGTGGATTGGACCTGGAGTAGCGACCTCCATACATAGAGTTTGGCGTCTGGAAATTTCTCTCGGTGAGTGGCGTACCACGCTCCTGGAACCAGAGGTGTCCAGCAGCTATCCCAGGGGTCTGGGATTGTGAGAGTGTATTTAGATTTATGGTAGTAGAATCATCCCTGGGGACAAAGGGAAAGGTAAAGTATCTGGCAGGAAGACCAAGGACACCCTACATTTTTCTGTATTCACCTTTTTGCACATTGGGTAGTTGCGTTCTGGTCATACAGGTAGCAAATGATGGGATCAGCTTTTCCTTGATGCTGCTTAAAGTCAGTGAAATTTAAGTATATGGGTGTTCTGCACCCTGTGGGTGGGCAGTCAGCGGTGGCCAGCAAATAATCATAACGCTTAGTGCGGGCGTAATTGGTATAGTTTTCAGTCAAGTATAATCACCAGCAAAAGGGGAAATTATATTAGGTTTAGCTGGCTGGCTTGGTGAGGCGAGTGAGGCGGAGAGACATAGGACCAGTAGACTGAGCCAGACCACTGGGAGCCATGATCAGAGTTCACTGCTGCCTTGACTCGGGACAAATGTACCCAGGAATCTATTCCAAGACCCTTGACTGCCAAGGGAGTGGTGAGCACTACGGTGTAAGGGCCTTCCCACCGGGGTGCTAAGGGTCTGGGTGCTAGGGATTTAATTAACACAGCATTTCCAGGATGCACTGGTTTTTGGTGATCAGCAGAGGTCGGAGATGGTTCAGGGATGGGGGAGTTTTCGTGTTGTCTAAGAAGGTTGCGGAGCAAGGACAAGTATGGAAGGTACGAAGCTAGCAGAGGGCAATCAGTTGCAGGAAGAGGCGAGAAAAGAAAAGGTTGTCCGTAGAGTATTTCGATCATGGCTGGGGAGGATCTGCGCACATAGGTGCTTCAGAGGGGTCGTTAATCTTATCTGTATGTGAGGGAGGGGTGGAGTGACCATATATTCAGAAAACATTCTGGCTTTGGGATGAGCTGATTCCAGGAATTTGGTGTAGAGCAGGGGAGGGGAGGTCGGTTAGGGGTCAGTCTTGAGAGCTAAGATGGAGGTGCAGGCCTCAAAATGGAGTCTGTTGCACCAAGACTGGGACACAGTGGTGTGCTGCGGCTCCGCCAAGCAGGATGGCTGGGAGCGCCCACATCTACCCTGTTGGTTTGGGCCGGTCTCTGGCTGGGTGGTTGGCTCCAGGCTGGCTTTCGGCTAGGCCACAATCTGCGGCTTCCATTTTCCCAGCCACATGACTCCACTCCCAGGCAGAATGGTGCCACCTGTGTCTGTTGTAGCTACTGTCTCTTCCCAGAAAGAAAGCCACCCAGACCGCGGCCAAGTTCAACAGAACAAGTTTTATTTTCTGCGCAGAGACTGTCAGCTCTCTTGAGAGGAGACTGAGTGGCCACCAGTCTAATTTTCCAAAGGTTTTTATACTTTTGCAAAGTGCAGGTGTGCAAGCAGGTAGAGTAGAGAAGCAGGGTGTTGCAGTTAGCCATTCTTAGTTGAACATTACATGCTCTGGTCTTTCCTTCTGTACGTTCCCTTGGGCTATGTCTGCACAGCCTACCTCCCCAATATCAGCTAGTTCGTTGACAGTTCATAGCTAGTTTATTTACTGTTCATAATGGCTTCTATCAGCTCAAAATGACTTCTCTTGTCAAGGCTGTTTAAGCTTTGCCCAGAGCTGCTACATTCCCTCCTCTTCTTAGCCGAGTTCAAATCATTGAATCTGCGGTAGCCAGCCCAGTGTATGGTGGGCTCAGCACTAAGAGTTTTATGGTTTGTACTTTCTGTGTGAGGACTGCCACTAGCTTATTGGTTATTATTGGTCCAAACGTGAGGTTTAGCAGGAGGAGGATTAGGGGTCCGGCTAGGGGCGTTACTAGGGTGGTTCGCCAGGTTGCCCAATTAAGTAGCTTTTCAAACCAATTGGTTTCTTCATTTCTTTTCTTGACTCTTTCCTCTAATCTTTTCCTAACCAGGGCTAAACTATCTTTAATGATTCCTGAATGGTTTGCATAAAACAAGTTTCTCCTAATGCCATGCACAACACTCCTTGTTTCAAAAGGAGCAAGTCAAGCCCTCGGCAGTTTGGCAACACACTTCTACAAGGGAGTCTAAGGATCTTTCTAAATGGGAAACATGGTATTTTTATCCCTGTAAATCTAAAGCAATTTGCTGACTAAGAGTCTGATAGTTTAAGTTTCCTTGTATTAAAGCAACTGACCCGACTGCAGCTAATCCCATAATCCCAAGCCCCGTTAACAGTGGGACTGACATTGGGGCTCTTTTAGCTCATCCAGAAATTCCAAAGTTATCCCTACCTCCTTCACCAGAACACAGGTACACTTGAGGAATAACATGCACTAGGACACAAATACCCGGGTCTGCTGCTAATACTGGGGAAAGGAGACTGGGTGCTAGTCCTGTGGAACAAGTAAAGCAAGTACCCGTTGGGGCAGATAACAAATAAGGATCACCATTTGGTTCAATAGGAACAGCTTGAAGGCAAAAATCTTGATATTTTGATATATTAAAGGGATAATTAGATGAATAAAAACAGTCTTCGCCCTTGGTAATCTTTTAAAGTGAGCTTGAGTTGAGTCCACTCTAACCTCACCTACAGACTGCTGCTTCGTGTAATCCTTCTTACTAACATTTCTAATTGGATTACGCTCTGCACCAATAGTGCTATTTGTAGCTGTGCCTACCGAGTAAGGGGGAGCAGGGTTCAGACAAAGCCAACAATCAGTTGCGAGGTTAGGATTTGAGTTCATAAATTGGAATACAGCATCCAGAGTATCAAACACAGAACCTTGAGGTGGCTCCTGAATGGGAAGGGCCCTTTGAGTTGGGCTGGCAGTGAACGGGAAAGTTACTGAAGAGTCTGGAGGGTGCGGCAAAGGAATCTTAATGACACCCAGCTGTGGCTCTTCAGGATTTATCACCAGGTTTGGGCCTATTTATGGACAGGAAGTTGCCATATTTTACTTTGCTGCATAGTAAAGGTTGTCCCGGGATCTCTATCATTTGCGTAATACTGAATTCCCCATGTGTTCCCAGTGAACCCAATAACGCTTGAATCCAGTTCTTATTGGGTTACATTTGGAAACCATACACGTGGTGGGATCAAACCCCTCCGACTTGAGTCCCATTCTTGTAAAAACAATAGGGTCGTCTTTAACAAGTTTCCACCCTGAAGATGATAGTTTCACAACCCTAAGCTGCACAATGGCAATGTCCCTCCCCTTGGCAGTTAGGGAGCCCATGAGCCGGGCATCTATAGAAATGGTGTGTTTGGAGCCTTCTTTCTATAGAGGGTATTCCGCACCCATAGGACGGGATTCCGGTTATGGGCCCCATTGTGCCCTTTACCTTTAAAGGATCCGGAATGCCAGCTCTTTCCTAGCAAATCAAACAAATCAAAGCGGAAACGGGGGTCAGACCCAGTGTAAGAAGTTACATATTCACTGTTGGAGGTTCGAGTAGCAGTCCACAGATGTGTTTGTGGTTGGGCGAAATGGCGGGTGCTGTCAGCAATGCTCAGACAAAAACAATTAAGTTCTGTAAAGCCTTAATTTTGAGGGTTTTTCTGTCTTTCTGGGTGTTCATCTTTTCAGGATATGCTCAGGGAGGGCTTTTTTTGACTTGTGACTGATGAATCCACGGCCCCTTCCCCACTACTTTAATAGCAGTTGGTGTTATAAGTATCACCTAGTATGGGCCAGTCCCCCTAGGTTCTAAGGTCTAGGGTCAGTGCTTCTTTACCCACGTTCAGTCTCCAGGTTGCAAGTTGTGGGCTGCCTCTTCACCTTTCCCTTGGTTGGGCCCAAAATGAAGGTGTCGGAGCAGATGATTTGTCTCACCTGCTGGACAGCCTGCAGGCACTTCATGAAGGAACAAGTAGTGACTTCCATTACTTCTACTTCCTTCAGTCTTGGGAGGATTGGGGAAGGTCTGCCAAACTTAAATTCAAACGGGGTCGTGCTTTTCACATAGGGAGTGCATCGGACTCGAAGTAGGGCAAAAGGTAAAGAAAGGATCAATCCAGTTCTCGCCAGTTTCTAAATGCAACTTAACTAACAATTCCTTTAGGGTTCTGTTTATTCTTTCTACTTGCCTAGAACTTTGGGGCCTATAAGCCCAGTAGAGCTTCCAGTTAATATTTAGAAGCATTGCTAATACTTTAGTAATTTGAGCAATGAATACTGGGCCATTGTTGGACCCCAAGGTGGTGGGAAGCCAAATCTAGGGACAATTTTAGTTACTAATAATTTACACCCAGTGGCAGAAGTGTCCTTCTTCGTTGGGAAGGCTCCCACCCATCCAAAATAGGTGTCCACTAGCACCAGCAAATACCCGTAGCCATACTTTCTAAGTTTGATATCCATAAAGTCCACCTCCCAGAATTCTCCAGGAGTACTACCTCGAGCTCGTGGTTGGGGTTGCTCCTTTTCTTTTCTAGGGATGTTTCCCCGAGCGAGCACAGTGCAAGCAACAGTGGTGTCATCTGCCACCCAGTGTCCAAGCCTGGGTATGTAAAAGTACCTGAGGAGCAACTGAGACCATTTAGAGGATCCTGAGTGCATACCTTCATGTAGTCCTTGAATCAGATCTCTCCCAGAGCTTCTGGCATGAATCTTCTTCCATCAGGATGGAGCAGCCACCTGGATGCTCCGAGTTTCTTTGGCAGCCCAGCTCTTGGCTTACCTTTAGATCATTTTCCGAGTATGTAGGTTGTGGCAGTAACACTTGGGATGGCATGGTCATGGCCATTACCTTGGGGATTTGTGGTATAATCCTGGCATTCGAGATCCACCGGTCCAGGGGACTTGTTAGGAGGGGCTCAACCATAGGTCCCCCTACCCCAGCAATATCCTGCCCCAGTGTAAGCTTCCTAGCTTCTATAACTAGGATGGCCGTGGCAGCCTCAGCTCGCATGCAGCTCGGCCATCCTGCAGTTACAGAGTCTAGTGTGATTGAAAGATCGGCCACAGGTCTCTTTCATGGCTGCAAGTTCTGAGTTAGCATTCCTTTTGCTGTGCCCCTGGCCTCATAGACAATTGGAAGGGATTTTCTATGTCTGGAAGGGGAAGAGAGGGTGCCCATATGAACGACGTTTTTAAGGATTCAAACGCTTGCTGTTCTACTTCAGTCCATTGAAGTTTTTTCCTTTCCCCAATACTTGCATATAGGAGTTTGACTAATCCCTCAAATCCCAAATTCCACAATGGACAGTACCCCACAAATCCTAGAAACTCTCACACCTGCCTCTTAGTCTCAGGGACTGGGATTTTGAGGATCACCTCAGTGCGGCTGGGGGACAAGGTCTGTTTTCCCTCCTCCAGTTGGTAGCCTAGGTATACAGCTTTATTGACACACAGTTGAGCCTCTCTTGCAGATTCCCTGGACCCCAATTGGCCAAGGACTATTAACAGGTCCTCGGTAGCACTTGGGCATTCCTCCAGGGTTTCGGAGGCCAGGAGGAGGTTATCTTCATACTGGAGCAAGGGGGTTTGGGGGTGTTCCTCCTTGTATTCCTGTAAGTCTTCATTGGGTTGACGTACAGAGGACAAGGGTATGGAGAACAAAGCATCCTTTAAGTCCAAAACAGTATAACAAATTCAGTTTGATGGGATAGTACTCAGGAGGGTCTCGGAGTTTGGTACCGTGGAGTGGACAGTTTCTACCCTCGCATTTACCTCTCCGAGATCCTGCACCATTTGGAAGTCCTCAGTTCCCGGTTTCGGCATGGGCAGCAGGGGAGCGTTCCATGTGGACTTGCAGGGCACCAAAATGCCTGTCCTCTTTAGTCTGCATATGTGAACAGCAATACCCACCTGTGCTTTCCAGGGAGTAGGGTTTTGCTTGACACTCACCAGTGTGGCTGAGCTCAGAAGTTGTACGACCGCAGGCACCTGATGTTCAGCAAGGTCTGGCAGGTTGTTCTCTGCCCAAACAAAAGGAATATCTTTTAGCCATTTATCAAGAAGTTCCTTTGAGGAGGTTTCTTCTGCTCTTTGATAAAACACATATCCCTCTGGCAGTGGAGCGGTGAGCAAAACCTTTGCCTTTTCAAGTTCAAGGGTTAAGGTGGTTGCAGCAGATGAGAAAGTAATCATGGCCACCATTTATCGTAATAAATCCCGACCAATTAGGGGAAAGGGGCCCTGAGGCATTACCAGGAAGGAGTGTGGAACTGTCTCTTGTGCTAAATCTGTTATTCTGGCCGTTGTCCATGGGTATGCTTGGGTCTGCCATGTGGCACCTGTAATTAAAATCTTTCCTTTTGACAATGCACCTGTAGTCTTTTCCAAAACCAAGAAGGTGGCCCCTGTGTCCACCAAGAAATTTACTGGCTGGCCCCCTTTTTGGAGTGTTAGCGTGGGATCCTGGAGGCCAAGTGAAACAGCCCTGACACCTTCATTCAGCTTCTTCAAGCATTATTGTCTCTTGCTTGGGTCTTTCTAGGTGTGAATGAGGCCCGTCCTCTCTAGTGGAGGGTCGTGCACCTCTCCTGGCGTTTTCAAGGGACTGATGTTTCCAATGTCCTTCTTTCCTGCAGTAGGCACATTGATCCTTCTTCGGGGCTTGGTGGTGCCCACAGGTTAGTCTCTCCGTGAGTGGGCCATGCTCTCCTTTTCCTGAGCCTCTGGGGTCTCTCATGGCAATTACTAGTATTTTAGCTAGTTTCTTTGTCTCTGTTGTTATACACTCAATGAGCCACTTCTACCAAATCACTAGGATTTTTCCCTTCAAACCCTTCCCACTTCTTTTTCATGTCTGAGGCAGACTGACTGAATAATACAGGCAATACTTACTTCCCTCCTGTTCTCAGGGGGCTTTCAGGTCAATAGGGGTATAAAGCCCGTAGGCGTCCATCAGCCACTCTAAAAAGGCAGGCGGACATTCTCTTGTAGGAGCCTGAGAATTCTCACTGACCTTAGATAAATTTATAGGCTTCCTAGTGGTTAAGCGGAGGCCCTGCAAGAGCAACTGGTGATATCTGCTTAAGCCCTCTGGGCCTTGCTAGGAGTTTGGATCCCACATTGGTTGTGCAGTGGGGAAAAAATTTCTCTCAAGTGGGGAGTGCCCGCTGGCTGACCATTAGGTCCATTGACTGCCTTCTGGGCCTCTCTGGAAGGGGTCCCATTCCTCTGATATGAACAGCACCTGGAGAAGTTGCAGGAAATCACCTCAGGTGGGCTGATGAGTATGGAAAACCATATCTAGCAAAGAAATCAGACCTTATGGTTTGTCAGAAAAAAGGGGTTTTGTTGGTTCCAATTATACAAACCCCTGGAACAAAAGGGAACATATACTGAAAAAGGGATTCGGGAGTCTTCCCAGGTTTGGGGGCTGCTTGCCTTAAGGGGAGAATGGCTGCTGCTGAGTGATCTTTCTCTGGGGGTTGTTAAGACATGCCTGCCCTAGTGTATTTGTTGTGGGGTGGGGGGGCTCAAAAAGAGGCTGTGAGTATTCCTCTCTCCGGCCCCTTGGGAACCTGATAGGGTGGCAGCGGCACCAAGGGTCGGAAGCCAGCTCTCCTGCTCCCAGAGTCCTCTTGCAAAATGGGATAAATCAGACAGGTAGGGAAAGGGGGAAGGGAGGGGGGAGGGACAGGGACAGCCTCCACCTTGGTGGTTTTAGGAACTTGGACAGGTTGTTTTTCCGGTCCTGCCATGTTTACTGAAATCTTGGAAACAAGAACTCTTTATGTTGGGGGAGGAAGTAAGTCTTTTTTATATGTTGGCTTCTTAGTGGCAATGTCAATCCACACATGAATTTAAGGGATCAGATCAGGATGTCCTGGTTCCCCTTTCTAAGCAGGCTCCGACAGTGGCACTCGGATCTCGGTGCACCTCGAAATGTTGTAGCTACTGTCCATTCCCAGAAAGAAAGCATCTCCGACCACCGGCAAGTTCAACAGAAAAAGTTTTATTTTCTGCACAGGGTCTGTCAGCCCTCTTGAGAGGAGACTGAGCAGCCCCCAGTTGAATTTTCCAAAGGTTTTTATACTTATGCAATGTGCAGGTGTGCAAGCAGGCAGAGTAGAGAAGTGGGGTGTTGCGGTTAGCCATTCTTAGTTGAACAAAAACTGCTCTTGTTCTCAAAAG